>NC_079495.1:115546193-115858432 GCF_030052815.1 Hevea brasiliensis
GCCTAAAATTATTAAAGAAAAAATCAAAAGTCAATAAAGTGGCTACCACAAAGTTTGGTATACATAAATCGATAATAAGTAATTCAAGATTGCATGTATTTTTAGATATTTAGAAAATTGGTGGTAACAATTTGAGATAGGAAATTTAATTGGAATTTGTATTGCTACGCTTATAAATAGGCAATAGCTCAACCATCTTCAGTAGTTCAAATTCCTGAGGGTAATCCAAAACTTATAGTTTTGAGAAAATTACTAAAGAGTTTGTGTGAGGCTTTAGGAAAGTTTCTTAAAAGAGGAGTGATAAAAATATTAAGGAAAATATTGTGGATATTTTGGGAAAAACTTTGAATGCCACTATTTTTGGGTTAATATCATTTATAAAACTCTCTTTGTACCTACTATTTGTAATAGTGGAAGATTTATTGAGTTTGGCTCATGGACATAGCCCAAAATTCAAAGTGAACCACATTAAAATTTTTGTGTCTCATTTTATTAATTATTCTTGCAATATTTAATTTTTGCTACAAGGGTATTAGAAACCTTGACCCAACAAGTGGTATCGAGTTTTGATCCCAATAACTCTACTCGAGCCATAGGTTCTTATCTAGAGTATTTCATAAATGAAGGCAAAGACAAGTAAGATTATTAATTTAAATAGCACAAATTACCACATATGGAGAAACAAGATGAAGGATCTCTTATCTATGACAAAATTACATTTGTTAATGTTTAGTACACCTAAACCCGAAGACAAAATAGATGAGGAATGGGCATTTGAGCATGAGTAAGTGTATGCGGTTTCATCAAATGACTTATCGAAGATAATGTGCACAACCACATTTGCAATGAGAATTGTGTCAGAATGCTATGGAACAAACTCAATGAGCTAGATGCTTCAAAGCGGCAATAACAAATTATTTTACTTGACAAAATTAATGCAAGTAAAATGCAGGGAAGGTTCCTGTGTAGTAGATCACTTGAATGAAATGTAAGGGATCATGGATTAGTTGTTAGGAATGGGCATAAAGTTTGACGATGAAGTGCTTGCACTTAGGGTGCTCGCTTTTTTACCAATGTCTTGGGAAACTTTGAAGATGTCACTTACAAATTCTGCATTACATGGTGAAATAAATATGAAATCCATCAAGAACGGTGTTCTAAATGAAGAGATAAGATGGAGATCATATAATGCAGCCTCTTTATCATAGTCAGACATCTTGATTACAAATTCCAGAAGAAGGAGTAGGTTTAAGGGTCTGAATACCAGAAGTAAGAGCAAAGGAAAGTCAAATAAATATGCAAATGCTGAGTGCCATTACTACAAGAAGAAGGGACACATCAAAAGGTTCTACCTAAAGTTCATAAAAGATCAAAAAATGAACAAAGGCAAGGATGACAATAATGATGATAAACGATCAAATGCCTTCAACCATGAGTTCAGTGTTGTTTATAACAATGATGTGGTTAATCTTACAACCCATCAAACCAATTGGATGATTGACAATGGTGCAACCATCCATGCTACATCTCAAAAAGGGTTCTTATTATCTTACACACTAGGAGATTATGGTGTTGTTAAAATGGGAAATGATAATTTATCAAAAGTTGTTGGCAAAGGAGATGTATGCTTAATGATGAAAATGGCACAAAATTAGTCTTGAGAGATGTTAGGCATATTCCAGATATGCAACTAAATTTGATCTCTGCAAGTAGGCTTAATGATGAAGGTTTTTACAACACCTTCATAAATGGATAATGGAAGCCAACCAAAGGATCCTTAGTGGTGGCCATAGGCATAAAGCACTTAAAGCTTTATGTGATGTAAGTGAAGCTCTACAATGATGTTATGAGTACAATGGAGAATTATAACACAGTTGAATTATGGCACAGATGACTTGGGCACATAAGTGAGAAAGGAATGACATAGTTAGTGAAAAAGAAAGTGTTAATTAGAGTAAACCAAATGCACTTAAAGAAGTGTGCTGATGCAGGAAAGTAGAACAAAGTTGCATTCCGAAGTTCCCCTCATTCTAGAATGAAGAACATGTTGGACCTGGTACATTCAGACTTGTGTGAGCCAATGCAAAAGTCACTTTGTGGTGCTTAATACTTTGTGACTTTCATTGATGATCATTTTAGATGTGGGCCTACACTCTATAGTAAAAAGATCTAGTGCTAGATGTTTTAGACTATTTCTAACCTTAGTTGAGAAAGCAGTATAAAGAAGCTTAAGTGCATCTAGATAGATAATGGTGGTGAGTAGTTGGATCTTTTGATGACTATTGCAAAAGTTATGGTATTCGACCTTAGACAAAACCTCTAAAGACACTTCAGTTAAATGTCTTAGCTATGAGGATGAATAAGACTTTGATGGAGAAAGTGAGGTGCTTACTCTTATATGCAAAGTTACTTAAGACTTTATGCGGAAAAGCGTTGTTTATAGCTTTACATGTGCTAAACCTTTCACCATGTGTTCCTCTACAATATGAAGCTCCATAAAAGGTATGGTCAGGAAGGCATGTTTCACATGATCATTTGTAGGTCTTTGGATGCAAGGCATTCGTGTATATTCCCGAGGATGAGAGATTCAAACTTAAATCAAGATATAATAATGTGTATTTTCTGGTTATGGCCAAGATCAATTCGGCTATAAGTTTTATTATCTGGTATAGAAAAAACTTATAAGGAGTCGTGATGTTGTGTTTGTTGAAGATCAAACCATTGAGGATATTGATAAGGTTCAAAAGGCCATTTCAAAATCTAATGATAACTCTATAGACTTAGAGTTGATCCCTCCAACAACAATGCCAAGAGAGGTTCGAGATGACATTCAAGATAATCCAACTGATACTGATGATACTCCCATTGATGATGAACTAGATAATGTAGGTGTTCACATTCAACCACCAACACCTATGGTTTCTCCAACTCCACTAAGGAGATTTGATAGGATTAAATAATATAGTATACTTATAAAGTAAATTTTATAGTTTTTTAATTAATTTTTATTTACATTTTATAGTTTAATTAAGTTAAAAGAAAAATTCTTTTGTCTAATTGAATTTTGTTCACTTTATGAAAACATTAATAAAAAAAAATGGTGAAAAATGGAGAAAGTTTCATAGAGACAGAATATCTCACAATTGCCTATGAGATATCTCATGGCTCGCTGTGGGATTGTGGAATCCACATGGCCAACTATGGGATTTACTCTAGGTGCACCACCAGCTATGAGATGCTCTTTGAAGTTCTTTTTTAACCCAATAGGCTAGTGACAACTCACAAGAGGTAGTGGAAGAGTACAAGATAGAGATTAGTTGAGAATTTCTTGAATTGGTAGAGGAATAGACATTTTCTCACCCTTCTAAACACTTAAAACCCACTATTTTTGCTAAAATGCAAGGTCTTGGAGAGGGCATTTTGGGAGTTTGAAGGAGGAAGACACCACCCTACATCTTATATAGTTTATATTTTCCTTTCTCTTTTATTAATTTCTTTATTTTAAAAGAAATCCATTTTTTTATGTGATGTTTGGTTTTGATATGATGAAATTTTTTTTTTTTTTGCTTTTGTTATTATGAGTGGCTACATATCTTAGTTAGAGATTTTGATGTAGCTTGACCTAAAGAATTTTATCAATTTTAAACTTTTTTCTCTATTTTAGCAATTAATGGTTTTTTTTTTATTTTCATGGTGTTGGAGGTTTGAAATAATGCTTGAATGATCTTTGATTCATGATTTGGTTGGGAAGCATTTTGTGAATCTTATTAAAACAACCTTTAACATAGATTATTTAGCTAAGAGTGAAAACTAAGGCTAAATACTATGGGGTGCTATTGATAACTTGGGTTTTTAATGCTTTAATTAACCAAATATTTCTTATCGGGAAATTAGAGTTATTTTGGTTAATTGAAAGGTTTATTAATAATGGGAAGGATTATTAGACATATTTGTATTATTGCCTTCCTATGATAGTTAAATTTGCTAGGATAGTTAAATTGATTATATGACAAATTTGATTAAAATTACATAATGGGTCAAGTAAAGTCAAAATTTCTAGCATTCTTTTGATTTGTTTTAACTTAAAACTTTGTTTCTTTATTAGTTAATTTTTCAATTAAGTCAATTTAATTAATATAGCTTAAGTTTAATCTCAAGATAATTTGATAGTCTAGATATTGATAAATTTGACTTAAATTTTGATAAGTAAAGACAATTTTTGTGAGAACAATATCTTATTCATGATTGTATTACTAGTGCGATTCTGTGCACTTTCAGACACATATCACTAGACAACGTTCTACTAGATACCCTAGTGATGAGTATTTGTTACAATTGATGGGGGAGAACCTAAAAGTTTTGAAGAAGCTATGAATGATGAACACAAGTAAAAATGACTTGAGGCCATGCAAGATTAGATGACCTTGCATGAGAATAAAACATTTAAGATGGTGAAGTTGCCAAGAGGCAAGAGCTTTGAAAAATAGATGGGTGTTCAGGATTAAACATGAAGAACACAGTTTCCATCCTCAATTCAAAGCCAAGCTTGTTGTCAAGGGATTCAACCAAAGAAAGGGTATTGATTTGGATGAGATTTTTCACCGGTAATGAAAATGACATCCATTCGTACAGTGCTAGGGTTAACAGCTAGTCTCAAACTAGAGGTTAAGCAAATGGATGTAAAGACTGCCTTCCTTCATGGTGAGTTGGAAAAAGAGATATACATGGAGCAGGCAGAGGGTTCCAAAGAAAAAGGGAAAGAGAACTATGTTTACAAGTTGCAAAAAAGTCTATATGGCTTAAAATAGCCACCAAGATAGTGGCATAAGGAGTTTGAGTATGTTATGGGGGAGCAAGGCTACAGAAAGAATACTTCATATCACTGTGTCTTTGTTTAGAAATTCTCTAATGATGATCTTATTGTTCTTTTACTCTATGTGGATGATATGTTAATCATTGGTAGAAATGTTTCCAAAATCAATAGCTTGAAGAAGAAGCTAAGTAAGTCTTTTGCCATGAAAGACTTTGGGCTAGAAAGAGAGATCCTTGGCATGAATACAGAAATGCCAAGAAGATATGGTTGTCACCAGAGAAGTACATTAGGAAAGTACTTTAGAAGTTCAATGTGGATAAAGCTAAAGTGGTTAGTTAACCTCTTACTAATCCTTTAGTCTGAGTTCGAGACAAAGCCCTTGTATAGATGAGGAGAAGGAAGAGATGGACAAGGTCCCATAAGCTTTGGCAGTTGGAAGTTTGATGAATGACATGGTATGTACATGACCGGATCTTGCTCACTCAATTAGAGTAGTGAGTCCATTCTTTTCAAATCAGGAAAAGAACATTAGGCTACAGTGAAATGAATTTTTAGATATCTTCTTGGAACTTCAAAAATACATTTATGTTTTGAAGATTCCAATCCTGTACTAGTTGGTTACACAAATATAAATATGGCTAGCGATGTTGACTCGAGAAAATCTACATCAGGATATCTGATTTTATTTGTAAAGAAAGCTATGTCATGACAATTAAAGTTATAGAAATGTGTTGCTCTGTCCACTATTGTAGCAAAGTTTATTAGGACAACAGAAGCATGTAAAAAGTTGCTATGGATGAAGTTCTTGAAAGAACTTGGTGTCCATCAGGAAAAGTATCAATTGTTTTGTGATAATTAGAGCGCTATCCACCTTGAAAATAATTCCTCCTTCCATTCAAGATCAAAGCATATCTATGTGAGATATCATATCATCGGATCAGAGATGTGTTGGAGAAAAAGCCATTGCTACTTGAGAAGATCCATATAGATGAAAATGAATCAAACATGTTGACAAAGATTCCTCCAAGAGAAAAGTTTGAATCTCGTCGATTGTGGCAGGAATGGTGGAGCACTCTATGTAGTCAGAAGGGGGAGAAATGTTAGGCAGTGAGTCCCTCCTCATGGAGCATGCCCATCATGAAATTGTGGCTGCTGAATTAAAAAAAAAAAAATCAACAAAAGTGGCTACCACAAAGTTTAGCAGCATGCAAATCGATAATACATAATTCAAGATTGCATGTATTTTTAGATATTTAGAAAATTGGTGATACGTAATTCAGGATAGGGAATTCAATTTGAATTTGCATTCATTCGTATATAAATAGGCAATAGCTCATTCATCTTCAGTAGCTCAAATTCCTAAAGGGTAATCTAAAACTTGTAGCTTTGAGGAAATTGAGATAGTTTATGTGAGGCTTCAGCGAAGTTTCCTAAAAAGGAGAGTGATAAAAATGGTGAGAAAATTATTGTGGATGTGTTAAGAAATACTTTAAGTGCCATTATTTTTAGGTTAATCTCATTTGTAAAACTCACTTTATACTAAAAGATTTATTCGGAGTTTAGCTCATGGACATAGCCCAAAATTCAGGGTGAAACATGTTAAAAAATTTTATATGTCATTTTATTAATTATTGCTGCAGTATTTGATTTATGATGTAAGGAGTATCAAGGATAATAGAAGCAAATTTATCAATGCACGCACATAATTAAAGGTGGCAAATGCGTTGAATAGAGAGCATTTAGCTTGATTGTCAAGATTCAAATTATTTCAAGTTACAAATTATAAGCGATCCATTATTTCCAATAAAATTACGAATCAATTTAAATTATTTATCAAACCACTGTAAAAAAAAATTGAATTATTATAAATTGTGATTTGCTTCAAGTAAATAATTAATTTATTTTTAGGTCAAAGACTCAAAATTGGTTAAATTGAAGCCTTACACGACAGAGGAAGTGCTCTTTGCTTTGAAGTAGGTGCACCACACAAAGGCTCAAGGCCCAGATGGTGTGCCTACTCTCTTTTACCAAAAATATTAGCATATTGTTGATCATGATATCACTACTGTTGTGCTAAATGTTCTCAATAACTTTAGTGATCCTTGTAATATAAATAGCATATATATTGTTTTAGTACCAAAACTTAAAAATCCTCAATCCCTAAAAGATTTTCGTCCTATAGCCCTCTGCAATGTCATTTTTAAGCTTATTACCAAACCCATTGCCAATTGTTTAAAAATTTTTCTTCTTAATCTTATCCATGAATCCCAGAGTGCTTCTGTTCCTGGTCGATTAGCTCAGGATAATGCTTTGGTAGCCTTTGAGATGTTCCATTATATGAAAAATAAAAAACTAGGCAAGACTAAGCATTTTGCTCTTAAGCTAGATATGAGTAAGGCGTATGACAAAGTAGAATGGCCTTTTTTAGAACAAATGTTGCTCAAATTGCGATTTCATCTTGATTTTGTTCGATTGGTCATGATGTGTGTTTCCACAGTTTCATACTCTTTACTTATTATCGGCTCTCATTCTGAGTACCTTCAACCTAGTAGGGTTATTAGACAGGGTGATCCCTTGTCTCCCTATTTGTTTTATTATGCGCAGAGGGTTTCTCATCAATTATCAGGCAAGTAGAATTATCTAGCCATCTTCATGGTGTGAAAATTGCTAGAAATGCCCCAAAGGTAACCCACTATTCTTTGCAGATGATAGTATTCTCTTTCGTTGAGCCTTAATTAGAGAAGCAGAAGTCCTTTACAATTTTTTGCAGACATACGCTAATGCATCAGGCAAGCAGATAAACTTGGAAAAGTCTAAATTGTCTACCAGCTCTAATTTGGATCAACGGTTGAAAAATGAGCTAAAATTGCAGCTAGGTGTGAAAGCTGTAGACAGTCCCTCAAGGTACCTTGGTTTTCCATCCTTTATGGGGAGATCTAAGAAAGTTGTTTTCCAGATGTTTAAAGATCGTACTTAGAGCAAATTGCAAAGTTAGAAAGGCTCTTCTCTTTCAGCAGCTGGGTGAGAGGTGCTTATTAAGGCAGTGCTTCAAGCTGTCCTGACTTATGTTATGAGTTGCTTCCTTCTCCCCATGACTCTTTGCAAGGAATTGGAATAAAAAATAGCAAAATTTTAGTGGGGCCATAATGCAAACCAGTGGAAGATTCATTGGCATAATTGGGAGAATTTAGCAAAAGCTAAATGTAAGGGAGGTCTGGGTTTCCTTTCTTTCCATGATTTCAATATGGCTATGTTGTTCAAGCATGTTTGGAGAACCTCGGTCTTTAGCGTCGAGGGTACTTAAAAGCCACTACTTTCCTCGTGGATCTACTTTAGATGTCTCCCTTAGACATAATCCTAGTTTCCTCTAGAGAAGTATTTATACAGCAAAAGTGAAACTAGAGCAGGGAATAAGATGGAAGGTAGGAGATGTTTGTCATATCCGTATTTGGAAAGATCACTGGTTGCCAATGCAAAATGGTGGTAAGCCATAGTCACCTGTACAAGTCCTAGATGATGCTGCTACTGTTAGCCAGCTACTTGATCCAGTGAGTAGGTCTTGGAATAACTCTTTAATTGCAACTATTTTTCTTCCTTTTGAGGCATCTCAAGTCCTGGACATTCCCCTTAGTGTTTGTTTCCCTCTTGATACTCCTTATGGACCAGAACCAAGCATGGTAACTACACGGTGAAAAGTGCTTACCACTTCTTGAGTGAGGCTCAACATTTACAAAGGGTTGGACCTTCTATAGGATGGAATTTATAGTGCTGGAAGAGGTTGTGGGGCTCACATGTTCCACCAAGAGTTAAACACTTCATATGGAAAGTGCTTACTAGAGCTTTGCCTAGTAAATCCATATTATTGAGTAAGGATATATAATTGGATACATTTTGCAGTCTTTGTGGTGAAGAAGTTGAGGATGTAAATTATCTATTTATTTTGTGTCCACAAGTGTCTCGGATGTGGTACATCAGCCCATTGCATCTTGATGTGTTATCTTTGCCTTTCTATGGTATTGACTAATTACTCTAATTTTTCTATGAGAAATGTGAATCAGAATTTATAGAATCATTTCTAATTCTAGCTTGGGAAGCGTGGAAGGCACGAAATGAGCTAATTTTCTCTGGCAAATCTTTTGACGTTGTTACTATCATAGCAAGTCGCCATAGTTATTGGTTGGACTATAAAAATCCATATGAGATTTTAGCATCAACTCTGAACACTCGCAGCACTCCACATTGGTCTGCTCCTGCACGAATGATGCAATTCGTAACAGTGGGTTTTGGCATGGTTCTACGAAATGCTTATGATGAAATAATGATGGCTGCTATGACAGGTTTATCTGCTAGATGGGACTCTGATTTAGCAAAGATAAATGCAATCAAATGAGCTATTCAAGTTGCTATTGAAGCTGGATTTTCTCAGTTTACTGTTGAAACTGATAGCCTGAATTTCATTAGAGCTCTCCACAAATCCACTGTTGTCTCCCCGCTGCATGATATGTGGGTTGCTAATATTTTACACATTGTTAGAGACATTGATTGTGTGTTCTCTTTTGCACCTAGAATTGCTAATCCTTTAGCTCATGCTTTGGCTAAGGAAGGTGTGATAGCCCAAGATTTGTCAGTTTGGATGGAAGGCATTCCATCTTCTTTTGCAGTACTTGCTACTGCTGATGTTCATTTCCCACCTAATGCATTTTCAAAGGTTTTTATTCTAAAAAAAATTATTAACAAAAACTTGACATTTGTATTCATAATTAATTGGCATATATTGCATAATTAAAATAACAATTTTATTTAAAAATATAAAATATTTAGTATTTACAAATTTTAAAATATTTTAAATTTAATTTTAATTTATCTTCTTTATAAATCTAACTTATTAATTCTTTCCTTTTTCAAACTTCTAATAATTCATAATTTATAAGAAATCTCAATGACCTTTTAAAAGAGAATTTACAAACTTTAAAGAAAGCCTTATCTTTTAGTTCAGAGTATATATTTTTTTTATTAGATTAACAGTAGAGTTTAATTAACAGTGGCGGAACTACTCACAACAGAGAGGGGGCAATGCCTTTTCAAAATTAAAATTTTACCAATATATATATATATATATATAAATTATTGTTTGACCCTAAAATTTTTAAACTAAAACTTTACTTATAAATTTTAATATATTTTCTAAAAAATTACGATTTGCCTCTCTAACATTTTTATCTTTGCATACATTTTATTCATATTTTTATTTTATTTTTTATTTAAATATTTTTAAATTTCAACTATTAAAATTTTATCTCATACTAAAAAATATCATAAAACATAGTATATTTTAATTGGATTTTTGGTTAGATTAAAAAAAGAATTAATTATTTTTTAAAAAATTAAATTAATATGTATATTTAAATCACTATTCACTAAAAAATTATTTATAAAATTTAAACATTTAATTATAAAAATATTATATTTAAAATTTAAGAATTCAAATAATAATAATAATTTAAAAACTACCATATAGTATACGTTTTTTTTTTACTTTATTTATCTTTTAATTTGGTATATGAAATAAAATCAATTAGTTTAAAAAATAATAAAAATAATATATTTATTAACTTATTTTAAAATTTAAAATTAGATGATATATTATCAATATAAAATTATATTGATTATTATTAAAAAAGTATATATTAACACTTGAAATAAAATCAATCTTGTATTTAAATATTTTTAAATTTCAAATGCAAAAATTTTATTTTAAACTAAGAAAAATAATTATGAAAAGAATAATATTTTTTAATTAAAATTTCAGTTAGATTAGAAAAGAGTGAATTATTTTTTAAAAAATTATATTAAGATATTTATTTAAATAACTATTTACTAAAAAATTATTTATAACATTTAAATATTTATTTTTAAAAAATTTCTTGCATATAAAATTTAAGAATAATAATAATAATAATAATAATAATAATAATAATAATAATAATAATAATATAAAAATCATCATATGATATACGTTTCTTTTCTACTTTATATGAATTTAAAATCAACTAATTTAAAAAATAATAGAAAATAATTTATTAACTTATTTCAAAATTTAAAATTAAATAATAGATTATCAAATATAAAATTATATCAGTTACTATTAAAAAATTATATATTAACACTTGTAATAAAATCAACTTTGTGTTTAAATATTTTTAAATTTCAACTGCTAAAATCTTATCCTATGCTAAAGAAAAATATATCACTATTTATTTTAATTAAAATTTCCATGAGATTAGAAAACAGTGAATTATTTTTAAAAAAATTATTTTAAGATATATACTTAAATAGTTATTCACTATAAATTTATTTTTGAAATTTAAACATTTATTTAAAAAAAACATTTTTTTATATTTAAAATTTAAGAATTTTAATAATCTATAAAATACATAAATGTGTGAATTGGGGGGAGAGGGACATTAGATTTACCTAAATTAACCTTCGTTATTTATAATATTTATAATTATATTTTTTATTATTTAATTTAATTTTAGAGTTTATATAAATTTAAAATTCTTAAATCTACTTGTATTTAGATTCTACTTGATTAAATTTTTTTTACAATATAATTTAAAATAAAATTTTATAAAAATATCTTTTATGATTTATATTATTTATAAAAAAAAAGCATTTTATTTACATGAATCAATTTTTTAATGAATCATAATAGATTTTATCTCTACCTTATAATTATTTATATAAAATATTTTTATACAATTATAATTGAATTGACGTAAAAGAATAAAAAAATATATTAATTTTTATCAACTTAAGATATGAATTTTTAAAAAAACAATTTTGAAGTTTTTTTTTAATTTAATTTCTTATAAGTTCATTAAAAAATATTTCACATAAAATAATTTTATATTTTTTTAATATATAGATATATTTCTTAAATTTTTAATTATTACATTAATATATATATATATATATATATATATATATATATAACAATGAAAAAATATTATAAAAAAATAATATCCATTGATTTTTAAAAAAATATTAAATTAGTATGCAATATATAATAAATTATATAAATCTAAAATTTTTAATAATATATATGTACGTGCAAAGCATATAAAATAAATTATATATATGATAAAATTTAAATAGATAAATATATATTATTTAAAAAATAATAATTAACATAATATATTAGGCTTGAGTTTAATTATAAAATTAATATAATTAACAGGATGATTAGATAATATTGATTTTTTTTATTTTAAAATAGTATGTTATTAAAAGATTAAAAATGTTAATTTGTGTATATATAAAAGAATAATTTTTTTTTAAATATAATTGTATACTAACTTGACAAATAAAAGTATAAAAAAAATTATAGAATTGTTATTTCAATTTAATAAATTTATATTTAAATATAAATACGAATTGATATTATAAAAACATTAATTTAAAAATACATTAAAAGTTAGTTTGATAATCTATTTTTACAGTAAACGGAATAATTGTCTATATATTTTTTACTATAATCATTCCAATTAAAAATAATAATATGCTAACATTAGTATTTTTTTTTATTTTATTAGCATCAATTTTTTATTTTTTATATAAAAAGAAAATTTTAATTATTAACTTATTATTTATAAATAATCTATTAGTATTAATATATTTGTTAATCTTATTTTTAAAGTTTTTCTCTATATTATAAGAAAATATAAAATTATGTAAAATATTACATATCAAATAAAAATTAATAATATTGATACTTATTGATGTAGGTGTACAAAATTAATTTTATCAAACAAAATAAAAAAAAAATTAAATCTAAAATAGCTAAAAATAAAAAAAGATAGTATTATATGATACTATACCAAATTGAATTTATTTTACTGTTTTATTTATAAACTCTTAAACAGTATTGTAAAATTTTTAGATTTTTAACTCTAATTATATATATTATATAAAAATTATAAAATGCTAAAAGGTAATTAGTCATGATTAGCAACAGATTTTGTTATTTTTTGGCAAAGAAATATAAATTTTGATATTTAAATTTAGCAAAGGATTTTAAATCGTTGCTAATATGTGCATATATTTTTTCATACATTTCATTTTCCTTCTTCACATCATTCATTCACTTATTTTCTTTTCTCGATTACAATCTTTTTTTTTTTCATTCTCTTCATTTTATATTGATTTTCTGTTATTAATTTCTTCTCTCTTATTTCATTTTCTTTCCAAATCTCTAATTTTTTTTCAATCTCTAATTATTTTTCTTTCTTTTCTTTTATTTTCTTCCTTTTTCTTCCTATTTCTCTCATGATTTCTTATTTTTCCTCTCATTTTCTTCCATGTTCTCTTACCATTTTATTCTATCATTTCTCTTATTTCACACTTTTCCTATCATTTTCTTCGCTTTTAGTTTTTACCTTTTATTTTTCATTTTTATTAATATAATTTTCCCTCTATTAATTTTTTCACCATAATTTTTTTTAAATAACATTTTTTACTCTCATTATACTATATCTATAATAACTAATAATTAAAATTTATAAATTGGTTATAATATTGTCGCAAGGGTTTTGCAATCACCGAACAATTCTCACTGAAGTGGAAAAAATGAGGAGTCGCTACTTTAATTTTGAGGGGAATTAAAAAAAATCATTTATAAAAATAAAAATTTATAAAACCACTTCTAAAACAAAGATTCTAGGCTCGAGATCAATGTAGGTGTGGGAAAGGTGTTAGGCACCCCACCTCATCCCTTAATAAGGCAAGCAGATTTAACGATATGCTCTTTATAATTTAAGATTGATAATTTTGGGGTTAGTATTATGATGTTGGTCCCTATTATTGATAAAAGGGACATTTGATATTTCACTATTTTGGGTTAGCCAAGAACACCAGTATATGGGATGACCCTATAGTAAATTGATATTGTGTTTGTTTAATTTGTTATGTATTTGTTAAGTTCCTCTCTCGTCGAATTAGGACTCTAATTCCGAAGAGGTGTTATTTGGTCCCTAAAGACTCATAACGAGTGAGGAGGACTCGGCTTACACATTATGTACCTCATCATTGGTATTCAAATAACTGAGGGTGCGATGTGTGTAATGGATACTTTGAGAACCGAAATGGGTATAGATTTTCATTCTTTTTAATTAGGACTCTAATTCAAAAGGGATTTGTTTATTAAAACCTAGAGAATTCCTTTTATTAATGAGGACTCTCAGTTAATAGAGGAAGGTCCCATCATCAGCAATAATTATCTATAAAATATCTACTTATATCGTTTCCTATTAAATTTTTTGATATTTTATTTAACTAAGCGGAACTGAAGGGATGGTTCCCTTTTAATAATATAAGTATAAGGACCTCGAGAAGGACTCTCCACTGAGGTTTAATATAAGATTCGGGGTTCTTGGAGGGGCTCTCTTGCAAATCATTTATTAAAACATGTAAAAATTTACCGGGGCTAACGAGGAAAAGACTCTCTCCTGATCTCTCCAACTTCATACAAAATGATTTTATTAGAATTCTAGATTGCGGGGTTTAAGGAAATGACTCTTCCGATCCCTCTAATTTGACATCAAAGAAAATTTTTAAAAGCACAAGAAACTTCAGGAAAGAACTCTCTCCCGATCTCTCCCATTTAAACACTTCGCAAATTATAAAACAATAGAAATTGCAGGAAAGGACTCTCTCCAGATTTCCTGATTTGACATCGAATACTTTGTAAAATATAAAACTACAGGGGTTTCAGGAAAGGACTCTCTCCTGAACTCCCTATTTTAAAAAGTGAATTTAAAAGTCCCGAATGTTGATCCGAACTCTTCGTCGATCTTCTACATAATTCCCCAATCTCTATGCTATCCGAACTCCTTTGTTTCCACCCCTATAGCTTATTGTTCGAACTTTTCTATTTAGGGTTTCGTGTCTTATAATCTGAGTTTGTCTTGATTTTCTGATCTTATAGCTTATCATCCGGGCTTGCCTCAATTTTTAATATCATAATTTACTTGTCCGGGCTAATATATCCGACCTCACAACTCATCCAAACCTTTTACATCGATCAAGAATATATTTATTTTCCTAATTATTTTCCTTATTTATTCGAATCGAAAATTTTCAAGTCGTCACTTTTATCCGTACTCCTTACAGTATTTACGGAGCGTTAGCGACCCGAACTTTCACTCTCATACAAAATAAAAAGAATTAAAAGTAACGATAACTATAAGACTTGCGAATACTCGGTGTGGCAAGGCACCTTAAAAATACTTATGTCAAGCTAGCGACATTTAGAGAGTGACAAGTTAAATGCTTACCTGTAGAGAGCTGAAACAATAGATGAATCAATACCAATGCTTTGCGAACTCTGGAGCTGCTATAGCCAAGATGACAGAGTGACTTTAAGCTGCTGAAAAAGATGATAATGAGGTCTTAATAACGAATTGTGATTGGGCTTTCAAGATGGTGCACGATTGCTAAGGGTATGGATTGCAAGACCTGTAGCTTTAGTGATGAGATCCTTTAGAAAACTTATTTCTAAAGTCTCTAAGAATTTCAAGAGCTTCATAATAAAGGGCAATAAAACTATATCAAAATTCAGAAGTTTCCTGACGATAATCGCTATCACCCACTCTGATTGTATGCGGTATTTATAGTGAATGGGTACTCAAAATAGAGGGTCAGGATTCCAGCAGGAAGAGATGGAGGGCTCAAATTTAAAAGGACGTGATCCGACGTCTTAGAATTAAAGAGAATCAAGATTGAGGGTAGGGATTTGGTTCAGAATCTCTGTCCTTTCATTCTTTAATCCAACGATCTGGGGTCTTACCTTACAAAATAGATCCAAGGGCTGGGAATAAAAAGTGTCGAATCTGTTATTTACTTTTGATCCGAGGGTTTCAAATCCATCCTTAAAATTATGATCAATGGTGTAAGTTGAGATGTATTGAGCTACTTTAACCGTTTAAAATCTAATCGCGAAGAGTGCATCCTTACAAATGAAATGGGTGGTGAGGGCTAAATCATACCCAAAGTGCTTTAACTGACTCGGATCTGACGGTAGGGGAATTATTCTTATGAATTAAGGGTTATGATTAAAAGTGATTCGACTCCTCGAGCCCTCCGATCTCTATAAGTCATTCCTTGGTCTACCTGACCTCTCAATGTGATTGGTGATCGAGGCTTGTTATTCCGATCTC
This sequence comes from Hevea brasiliensis, assembly GCF_030052815.1. Classification (NCBI taxonomy): domain Eukaryota; kingdom Viridiplantae; phylum Streptophyta; class Magnoliopsida; order Malpighiales; family Euphorbiaceae; genus Hevea; species Hevea brasiliensis. Next base: position 115,562,223 of record NC_079495.1, read on the forward strand.
CATCCACTTTTCTACATCCTGTCTTTTCTTACTTCCCAATCTCTTCCTATTCCCCGATTCTTTCCCGTCTCTCCTCTGCATCTGACCTATATTAGTCAAAGCAATAAATTCTTCAATTATCGATGAGCCGCTTCGAGTTCTGTAGGCATTAAATGTTAAGGCCCTATATATATGCGGAAGGGGAGCCTGTCATTTTCACACTTACACTTTTCTCTCTCTAGCTAATTTCCCCATGTGCTATTGAAGGAGCGGAAACATGTTGATTAGTTGCATTAGAGCATTAAATTTCAAAAATTTCTTCTAGGATTACATGCATCATGCCACATCTCTTATGTGCCTAATTAATTTCAATGCTCAATTACATATTAAAAAACTTTTAATATGTATTAAGATCTATGTTTGCCATTCAAGATTGTGAATTAACAAATTAATTCATTTAAACCCTAGTTTAAAAGAGGAGTTAAAGCACTAACCTCTTTGATGCACTATGGATGTAATTGGCACCTTTAGGAAGTACCTAGGACCCCAAGTGTTGTCCCTCTAGCTTGTCCACACCAAGATCACCAATGGGTAGCCCCAAATTTTCTTCTCAAGCCTTTGCCAACCAATTATAAATTGGGTTTTTGCCTTTAGAGAGGTAGTATGTATGTATAGGACACTAAAAACAATTTCTAGCAATTTTAATTCAAAGGATTTTGGGCAATTCTCTTTGAATTGATAAGACAAGATGAAAAGGATAGGGAGAGAGGTGTGCCGCCACACTTGAGAGAAAATAAGAGTGTATATTATTTCATCTTTTCTTTTCCCTTTTATATAATTAGGTCATTAAGTCACTTAAACCCTATGCCACATGTCACCACCTCATTGCATCTTATTTTTAATTGACTCAATCACATTAAGCCTAGTGTCAAAGCTAGACTTAATCTTAACTTTGATAATCTTACATGATAGGAAGACAAATGGCAAGCTTATATGATGCCATATGTCACCATCTCATAGTGCCATATGTCACCATGTGAAATGACCAAATTACCCTTATGTTGTAATTTTGAATTCTCAACCCAAAATCATTATTTCTCCTCTTCAAATCAATTTATATCAAATATAAATTAATTAATTAATCTCTATTAATTAATTTCTCACAATTAAATTTATATTTAAACACTTTAAATATAAATTTAACTTATACTATACATCCAATAACCCAGATTTGGTTTCAAGTCATGCTAGGGACTTTGCAATCTTATTGCAAACCAAACCTATTTAATTAATCAATTAAACTCTTTAATTAATCAATTAAATCGCATTTTACTTGGTGATTATCTTGTGTATGTGTGTGACTCACTAGGCTCATCACTAATTGGCAATGAGATATGATATTAACTCTTAATATCATCAGAACTCTTTCTTACCATAAATGATTTCTCTAAATCATTTTTGGCATCTCATAGACCATGTTTGACACGTAGCATAGCGTGCCATGGCCACTTAATCAGTAATAAGGGATGCCTTAAATGAACCTTTAATCATATGTTATCATGCACTAAAATCTCTCTATTACAAAATCCCAATTTGAGCTGGACTCATGGTTTATGTCAAATCCCATTTGCTATAAATATTATGTTCTCTTTTAATTCCAGTTCTTGATTAATTAGATTTTTTTGTCAGAAACTCTTTTCTGACTAAATCTGTCTGTCTTGGCTAGGAACTTGAAACATCAAGAACAATTAAATTAACATAAGATTTTATCCCTATTTACTTAAAGTAACAGATTCCATCTTGATCAACACCTATCTCCATATATAACTAGTATGAGCCAACACATGCCCATATACCGATACACAGTACAAGTATAAAAGCAATATCAAACTCAAATCATCTATATACAAGATAACTATTTTATCTCAGGTCTAAAGATTATATGCACTGATATGATATATGACAATGCATTGATAAGAGTAAACTCCATGTGCTTGTCATGTGTGCACTGGTTCGGCCTACTATCTTGTATAAGTGCTTATCATGTTTGTTATATGGCATGAGACTCACCATTCCATCTTATTCATATCTCATATAAATACCTTGGGAACAAACATGAATACAATCTTTCTGGATAAGTCATGTCTTGTGTTTGAACCAATTTATGATACTTTGTGCTAGAAATACTATCACTCATATTCTTAACAACTTAAGAATAGAATTTCCAACAAAATATCAATGGACCTTTTCTATTACACATAAATACATTATGTAAATGGAAAAGTGAAATTACCTTTTATTAATATAATGTGTACAATATACATACTAAATGATATGCTCTAGGGAATACTACTAACAATCTCCCACTAGCACTAGAGCCATTCATTATAATATCTTAGACCCATCTTCTCAAGATGTCGGTCTAACTGAGCTTATGACATAGGCTTCGTGAATGGATCAGCTGGATTTTCAGCTGATGCTATTTTTTGCATGGCTACATCACCTCGCCCAACTATCTCTCTGATAATGTGGTAGCACTTTTCTATGTGTTTAGATTTCTGGTGAGACCGGGGTTCCTTAGCCTGTATGACCGCCCCATTCTTGTCACAGTAGAGTGGAACTACTGACTCAATGGAAGGAATTACTATAAGTTCTTTCACGAACTTCTTTATCCAAACAGCCTCTTTTACAGCATCTGATGCAGCAATATACTCAGCCTCTGTAGTGGAATCAGCGGTCGTACTCTGTTTGGAACTCTTCCAATTGACTGCACCTCCATTACAAATGAACACAAACCTGAATATAGACTTTCTATCATCGATATCTGATTAGAAATCAGAATCAGTATAACCATCCAATTGTAACTCACCACCTCCATAAATCTAAAATAAATCCTTAGTTCTTCTCAAGTACTTAAGGATGTTCTTGACAGCTATCCAGTGTTCCAAACCTGGATTGGATTGAAACCTACTAGTCAAACTAACGTAATGCGATATCCACCTAGTACACATCATTGCATACATCAAACTTTCAATAGCCAAAGCATATGGAATCCTGACTATTTTATCTCTTTCTTCAGGTGTCTTTGGAGATATCTCTTTAGAAAGGTGGTTACCATGTCTCACTGGTAATAATCCTCTCTTGGAATCAAGCATGTTAAACCTCTTTAACACCTTTTCCAAGTATAGACTTTTGGATAAACCAATTATTCTTTTTGCTCTATATCTATATATGCGAATTCCAAAAATATAGGTTGCCTCTCCTAAGTCTTTCATAGAGAATGTATTTGACAACCATGCCTTTACAATTGTTAACATACCTATGTCATTACCTATCAACAGAATATCATCCACATATAAGATGAGGAAAGTGATAGCACTTTTGTCGACACCATATTTTGGCCGATCCCCAGAATTAATAAGCTCTGAAACCAATCCCCAGTACTAAGTCTCCCTTTGACAGCTAACCATGTTTCCGATCTCTCTTTCTAGATAACCACATTTCCGATCTCTCCTCACAAGGAATTGAATCAATGCTAAGTCCTCACATCAGTCAAAGCCTTACCGATCTATTAAATCACTCACTGATCTCTCAAACCCATTGTCGAATCTCCTGACCAGTCAAGTATATTCCTGATCTCTGTTGACAAACGAAATTGAACTGACATTAGATCTTTGTTACCATTTTTGTTGCCGATCTCCCTTTTAAAAGTTTAAGAATAATCAAAGGTTCCGTTCCGATTTAATGATGATCCCAATCTTAAATGTTCAAGCCCAAATTTCTAATTTTAATCAAGTCCCGTTTAGTATTGGTTCCCTACCGATCTCATGCTCATTGTGTTTTTCGATCTCTCACACTTAGGTTAATAATCACTTTCAGTTATTTCAACATACTCAGACAATCAAGTGTTTAAATAATTTAGAAATTTTCTGATCACAACCATTCATCGAACAAAAGAGGCATTCCATTTCATTTCATTTTAAGAATTTGTACAAGTTATTGGTGGAGGATCACTGACTGATCTACATTTTGTCCGTCCCCTCTCTCACCCTCAGCCTCCTCCTCACTCTCCTCACCTTCATCCTTGGGAGCCAGGTTGGCCATCCAGGAGAAGTCCTCCTCAGGGTAACTCTTCTTGTGCTCAGCCAGGAGATCTCTGTGAGCATTCACATAAGCGCCGGCCACTCCAGTCACTATCTCTTCTTCTTTCACCTTGAGCTCCTCAGCAAGGTGAGCGAGTTGAGCAGCTTCATCGGCCCGGAGCGCTTGCACTTCTTCAAAAGCGTGAGCTTGCTCGGCCAGCTTGTCCTCATAGAACTTCATTCGCCCCTCAATTTGAGATATGTAGCCCTAAGCGGATGAAAGTTGAGATCGGAGGGAAGCTGCCTCATGACCCATCCTCTCGACCTCTTTACCCAGGCGATGCGCCTTCTCCCGTATGATGTGCTGGTTCACCAGGCACTCCACATTCAAGCTCATGGATCGGGTCAAGATATCATCAAGGTTATCCGGAGACAACCTATCCCGATCTTCTCGAAGACAGATAGAGGACACCAAGACCTTGGTGAAACCAGGGTTTTCTCGAACCGTACGATTCTTCTCCAGTGAGTGGACTAAGACTTGGGCACCGCGGGAGATAGTCCTCACATTAGGTTGAGAAGAACCCTCTTCTGCATTTGGAGCAACTGGAGGAGGCGGAGATGGCTCTTCCCGGAGAGGAGGGGATCGGACCACTTCTGCGATCACCGGTCCCGAAGGTTGAGACGAGCCTTCTTGTATTTCCCCGGGCTCATGCCTGGGTGTCTGCATTTCCTCAACTCGCTTCATCTCCCGTACCTTTCGAGAGATCTCCCTCTTTCGCTTCCGGCTCTCCTTGGAGGCTTCGCCGCTGGCCATACCTGCACAAAGAAAAGGTCAGTGAGATCGCTAAAGTCCTGAGATCTGAGATGTAGAAAATACCGATACCGAGGTCAGAGAGCTGGAGTCCGCGATCTTTGCCGGTGATCAATTCCATAGTCCAATGGTGCAGCTCGGCGGTCACTGCATCCAAGCAAGAGAACTTCTCTCTGGATGCCTGCTCCTTCAACTCCATCACCATGGCGCCCTCTTCCCTATTCAACACGAGATGCTTCGGAATTAAGGGGCCTTGGTGTAGCGACTCTGAGAAACCCTCAAAGCGTTGAATTTTGCTCCTTAGAATGAAGAAGCGGTTCTTCCAGTTTTCGGGAGGAGGCGATTGATGAAGAGCCGCAATGTGGCCGCTGGAAAAACCAGTACTCATCGTCCTTTCGACGAGTTAACCTATGCAGTTCGGCGAATACCTTAGGCGTAGGACGGAATCCCTTAGCTCGGCAGAGGCCTCAAAAGGCTACTAAGATCCGCCACGAGTTCGAGTGAACTTGAGCTATGCACACTTGGAAAAATTTTAAGACTTCCTTAAAGAAGTCGTCAAGAGAACATGACCGGCTTTCAACTGTTCTTCGTATACCATAATCATGTCGTTCTCTTCGAAGAAATGATCGGCCTGGAGATCGCCGTGACACCAGATAAGTTCATATGAATCAGGCTCAATGTTATACTCTGGTGAATGACTGGTCGGTTTCTTGAAGGACCGATGGCAGCTCATCCATGGGAAGATTCTCTCTCCCTGAAGAAGGCGCATGCCTTGATGACGTCACTTGTTCCCAAGCTGGGACAGAGACTCTAGGAGGTTCAGGTCGCGCCCTTGGCCCGACCACCTCTACTTCATCAGATGACCACGAGAACTGGATGGAAGGAGGACTCGCCACTCTCTAACCTTCGGCGCCGCTCATTTTCAAAGGAAATAAAGAATTTAAACTAAAAGAAGGATCTAAACCCTTACCGGAGCTTGATCGGAGTCGGAAGAGCTTGAGAAAACGAGAGAATTTCGAAGTTGTTCGCGAGAAACTGAAAATGACACGAGAGCAAATGGCTAACCCCCACCCCTATTTATACTCGTCCGAGCATTTAATGCTCACGGCATCCCAGGCGGTGCATCGGTCAGCGAGATCTGCCAGCTGTTTTCTGACACATCTCATGAATATTTCAGAAATTCCATAAAGAGATCGGCTGACTAGAGATCGGCAGATTAAGATAAATCTTTTGAATTGCGGATCGTTTAGGGTCATTTAAATTAAAGGTCAGATCGGGTAAATACTTCAGAGATCGGAAAATAATTAATGCAATAATAATAAGATGATAATTGACAAAATAAAATCTTTATTTCCAAAAGATCGGATTACATCATTTGGGCGATCTCTAGAGATCGGATTGCATTAAAATTGGACTACATCATTTCGGTGACCTCTAGAGATCGGATTGTATTAAAATTGGACTACATCATTTCTGTGATCTCTAGAGATCAGATTACATTGAAAATAAAATACATCATTTGGGCGATCTCAGAGACCGGTGGAACATCCCATCTAAAGGACCTATGTCAAAGTCAACATTGTGACTGATTTAAAGGATGTCATCGACCGGAACTGAGCCGCTGTCGGAACACCCAATGTGGAGGAAAGTCGCTGTCGGAACACCCAATGTAGTGAGAAGCTAAATAAACTTGGAAGAGCAACCGCCAAGGGTCGGGGGAACATTAGTAGTCTTCTCGGCCGAAATTGGTTCGCCGATTATACCGGTCGAACGACTCGAGATCAGCATGATCAAGGTCCGCGATCTAGATCGGTTAATTGGTCCAGTTCTCTCACCATCATCAGACAAGGTTATCACGATTATTTGAGCACCGGCGTCGTAAAATTTCGATCGAGAATAAAGAGGTCCATCGGAAAGGGATCAACCACAATCATGGCGGAACCTGCCGGGCGGCTAGGCTGGAAAGTAAGAAGGAAGAGAGGAAAATCGAATGAAGAAAGTCTCTTACATCGGGGTATATATAGGAAAATCGGGCATTTATTGCTAGCGAAAGCAGCGGACGCTTCGGGAATCGAGGGGAATTAATGCTTTAACCGGACTGGGCCTGGTTAAGGGAAATATTGGAATAATAGAGATCGGAAGAGGGGAGACCGGTATGAAAGATCGGAGAAGGATCATGTTAAGAAGATCGAAAAGGAAGAGAGAGCAGAAAAAAAAAAAGAATAAGGCGCCTACCGCCGTCACCATAATCAGAGCCGAGGTAGTTAAAGCGTTGCAGGTAAAATCTCAACATACGCCCCGAATCGCCGCATTTACGACATGCGTCGAGGACAACGCTGTACATTCTAATCTCCACCGTTGATCTTACTTGTAAGGACGAGCTCGGAGCCCTCGGATCGAAGAAGAAAACGACAAGATCAGCGCCTTTCACTCCCAGCCCTCGGATCACCCCGGACAAGAAAATTTGGGACCGTCAGATTAGAAGAAGAAAATGACAAATATTCTGAAGGGAATCTCAGCCGTCCATTCTGATCCTCTTTAATTCCTGAGCCTCAGATCATGTCCTTCGAAATCCTGACCCTCCATCTTCCTCAAAATAGATCCTGACCCTTCATGGGGAGCACCCAGTTCCTATAAATACCTGCATGAAAACTGTTCAAGGACGGACAAGAAAAGAAGGAAGTTACTATAGCGGAAGAACTCTGAAATTTAATTCAGATCGTTACTCTGCTTTCATAAGAAGGACTTTTGGAACCAATTTTCTAAAGTGTTTTCTTAAAAGATTTAGAATACTGAAACTCTCCATTTTCAGCTCGTTCATTATCCCGTAGTGTTCACATTTTTCAGTTCCTTGTTATCTTTATTTTCACTTCCATCGCCCATGCTCAATCTCATTTAAACTCGGGTATAATTCTGACTCGATTGCATTTAGTGAAGCACTCTTTGTTCCAAGGCGAACCTTAGTCTCCCGGCTATCAACTTGCAATCTTATTGCGTTTTGTGATTCTCGGTTAGTTCACTAGAATCGACTCCTTACAGGTCAGTATTCATGTTGCCATTTTATTAAGTTTAGTTCTTGTTTTACGCATTTCCATTCTTCTTTCTTTATGTATGTTATTTTCTTTAAGTTCATATCATGCTAGAAAGATACAGAGAAAGGTTGTGCTCTAGTTTATTTCCGTATCGATACCTTTGTTAATCTTTATTATTTCTGAGCGTAAGTCATCTAGTTCCAAGCGATACATAAGTAGTTGGATGAGATGTAGGTAACGGCAACTTAAGAGTCCTTTTGAAATAATGAAAGGTCTGAATAATAAGCCTGGAAAATGGTAAAGCTGAGTCAATAGAATGACTCAGTAGGTCATAGGGCAAGACGTTATAAGACAGAGTAAAACCAAACCTTGGATGACTAAATGGAATAGATCAGCTACCAAAAAATGCTGGTGAGGCGACCATATAGGAAGGTCGGAGGATTCGGTTTGGCATCCCTTGCCCAGTCCTAAGGTACCAATAAGTTAAAGAGGTCTTGCGCAGACCCCCTGACACCTTTGAACGTCAGAACCCTTAGCCTTAGGCCCTCTCGATAGGTAAAATTTAGAGAGATTGGAAAAATCCTTATCCGACTACCATTTAATTAAAAGAGGTCGGAGGAGAGTTCTTATCCGATTCTCAATCTAAAATTTTAATAAATATTAAAAGAGATCGGAGGAGAGTTCTTATCCGATTCTCAATCTAAAATTTTAATAAATATTAAAAGAGATCGGAGGAGAGTTCTTATCCGGTTCTCAATCTTAAAATTTTAATAAATATTAAAAGATATCGGAGGAGAGTTCTTATCCGGATCTCAAGCTTAAAAATTTTAATAAATATTAAAAGAGGTCGGAGGAGAGTTCTTATTCGATTCTCGATCTAAAATTTTAACAAATATTTTAAAGGAGATTGGAGGAGAGTTCTTATCCGATTCTCAAGCTTAAAATTTTAATAACTATTAAAAGAGATCGGAGGAGAGTTCTTATCCGATTTTCAAGCTTAAAAAAAAACTTTAATAAATATTGAAAGAGATCGGAGGAGAGTTCTTATCCGATTCTCAAGCTTAAAATTTTAATAAATATTAAAAGAGATCGGAGGAGAGTTCTTATCCGGTTCTCAAGCTTAAGAATTTTAATATTAAAAGAGATCGGAGGAGAGTTCTTATCCGGTTCTCAATCTTAAATTTAAATAAATATTCAAAAGAAATCGGAGGAGAGTTCTCATCCAATTCCAAAAATTGAATTCTAATAAAATAGCCCTTCAAACAAAACTAATATACAACAGTAACTCACTAAGGTTATCTCATTTACTTATGTATCTGGGTAATCCAAACTTAGTGAAAAATTAAATATTCCTTTTTGTTAAAAGGATTAACATTTCCATTCAAGCCCTCCTAACTAATTTATAAAAATGCGAAGTTAAATCTACTTACCCTTATTAAGGGACGAGGTGGGGTGCTTAACACCTTCCCCACCTGTTTACGGACCCCGAACTTAGAATCTCTGTTTTGAAGTGGTTTTATTTCAATTTATCTTCACAAATGGTTTTCTTTAGTTTCCCTCAAAACTAAGGTGGTGACTCCTCATTCTTTTCCACTTCGGTGAGGGTTCGTTCAGGCGACCGCAAAATCCCTTGCGACAGCTTGGCGACTCCACTGGGGAAATTCGACTTGACCCCGGTCCAGAGGTCCAAGAGTAGATCTAATTTCTTAATCAAATTATAGTTAGGTGGGCTCACCCGGTAATATTTTATGTGTTAATTTTTGTTTATTCCTACTAACTGTTTTGCTTGTTTTGCTTGTTTTACTCCTTGCAGTACTCTTCGTTTGAAAAAAAAAGGAAAAAAAAAGAAAAAAAAGAAAATAAAATCCCCCTGAATTGGGAAGAGGTAAAGATGTCCCTTCACACACTGAACACTCACACGATGTCCTCACACACTTCAGCCCTATACCCGGGCTTTCTTACGCTTTTAGGAAAGTAGGAGGGGGTCATGTAGAGGTAAACGTGGGTTCTACCCCGTTAGTATCCGTGAAGGCTTCTGCTCAAATTGAAACTCGTTCTATTCACTATGATATCCGTGGAATTTTCCCGAAAATATCATGGGGATAGAATGAGGCTCTACTGTTTACAGTAGGGGCAATTTGGGAACCTGTGGCTCTTAGAAAACTAGATCCTGAGCTAAACTATCACGATAGCTGAAAGCCGTAGTAAGCTACCTTATAAAATAGAACTATCCAATTAGGTAGCACTCATCAGTGTCGAGTCTCCTATCCTAGGACAAAAGGGGCATACTTACTCTTACCCTATTCTGTTTATTTTATTTTGTTCTTATTTTTAAAGGTAATCTTGAATCATATTGTTAAGAAAACCTACACATTTTCCTACTTTGATAAATGTGTAGGTACCACTCTGCCAACAATATAATACAAGATTACCTGAATTTATCCTGCTAACGAGTTTTTCCGCAGGCATCACTAAACCAAAAGTCTGTAAAAAGGATAGGCATCATTTTTATCATGGCATCCTCGCAGAAGAAGTTCAAAATGCTAAACTTTGGTCCAAATCAGCTCATACTCCAGTACCCCCGCAAAATGATGTTTCCAAGGCACACGCTAGCTTGCTACCTTCATTGGATCTGAATAAAATTGAGGTCAGAATGAACAGCCTCGAGGGTCTATCTAATGGTTGGAGGTCGCTTCCCGATCAGGTCAAGGCACGATTTGAGAAGAAGTACGGGAGGATTGCAACCCTAATGCGAGTCAATGTCCAAATCCCGACATTAAAGGCCATGCTGTCAGTTTGGAGTCCTAAGTACGGAGTATTCTCTTTCAATGATATTGATATAGTTCCTACTATGGAAGAATATCAGACATTACTAGAGATTCCTTACCTGATGCAAAATCGGATCTACCTTCATCTCGAGCATAGGTAGGCTTGGAAACGATTGACACATATGATTGGTATTTCCCCAGAAGAAGTAAAGTCAAAAGAAACTGTCAAAGGAAACACGCATGGTTGGTATTGGACACATCTCAAGAAATGGTTAGATCAATACATCCAAGAGAAACAGTGGGATCGAGCTTCAATAACACTCACCTTGGGAATCTATGGCCTGATTTTGTTCCCGGGACCATCGGGAATCATAACCCGCAGCACGATGGAAGTATTCTGGGCGGTAGAAAAGCAGGAGGTCAATCCGATACCGGCGATTCTTGCGGAGACCTTATTAACCCTTACCTACTGCAGACAACAGGGCAAAGGGTCCATTAAGTGTTATTCTCAATTGTTGTACCTCTGGATTATCAGTCACATGTGTCCTGTGGAGACAAAAGGATTGGCTTGGTACCTTGACCAGCCTCCCATCGAGAAGATGACCCGGTTGGTAATCAGTCCGAAGAATGAACAGCAATGGCGAGAACGGATTTTGAGTTTCAATAGCCATGATTACTGTTGGAGGAAACTGTGGGTGTCAAGCCAATTCATTTTGATCAGCACGGGAGGTAATCAGTCTGTATCCCTAATCGGAGTGACCGGATACACAAGTTACACTCCGGCATTGGTAATGAGGCAGTTTGGCTCAACACAGTCCAAAATCAACATTGAAGAATACCACTAAGGTCATTTCTACCATGAGATCAAGGAATAGGAAGGGTTGAAAATGGCTCGCAGATCTTGGGAAAACATCTCTCTGATGGAAAGGTCGCCTAAAGGTCCAAGTGCCACACGCGATTATCTTGAATGGAGGGCTGACAGGGATCGAGAACACTCAACTGCAGAATTCGAAGACAGCGACCCTCGCCAAAATGTCCTATTAGAAGAAGCTGATAATCGTCTGGCTGACTCACTACAAAAAGCAAATACCGAGAACTCACAATTGCAAGAATAAATGAAACAGTTGGAGGACCAACAACGGAACCTTAAAAGAAAGGTGAGAAGTCTCAAGAAAGAGGCAAGGGCCGAAAAGATAGGGTTCGAAGAGCAAGAGGAACAATGGGAAAAGGAAAAGGATTCTCTCCAAGCTATGGTAAAAGGAGTAGAAATACAAAATAGTAAGCTTCAGGAAAAAATAAAATACCAAGAAATACTCGTTGAGGAGTATAAACAAGAAAACAAAAAGAAGAATCTCGAATTGAAAGAATAGGCACTACTCATCAACGATATCTTGAAAGAATGCGCTAAGGAAAGGAAGGAGAAAGAAAGACAAGCTGCTCTTTATCAAGAGCTGAAAGAGAATGTTGACCAGCTGGAGAGAACAATAGCACAAGGAAAACAAGAACTATTACCTAAATCCGAGTATGCTCTGAAAGCATTCGACCCTGCCAAACAAGAAGAAAGGTTATATGAGTATCTCAGAAAATGTCATCTCATTATAAAGAACCTCCCAGAGCCTAGGCCGATGTAAAGAATACGATTATGCAATTATTCAGTTAATGAAATGATTTTTGGACCATTGTTTAGCAAATTTGTGAATGAATAATATGACTCCCGTAGGAACTCCCTCGCTAGGGTTATGTGAAAATTGAATGAGCTATATGGACAGGTATCATAAATGCGCATTCAATCCAGTCATTCACAGTCAGACTATCGAATGATGCCATGATAAAGTTGATGCAACCATCCTTTCGCAGATTTCATTCTGGCTCCCAAATGCCACTGTATCCTTCGTCCGGACTAGGACTTTTAGTTTTTTTTACGAAATTCTAAATTTGTTAAAACCTTTTTTTACTCCTTACAGAAAATCAACATTGCTTCAAACAAGGCAAGCCTGACCAAGCACACGGTTCAACCCAAGCGAGTGTACTTAACAAGATCCCGAACAAAGAAGATAATGGAAGATCAGGAACAAGTACAGAACCTACAAGGCGGGTTTCGAATTGAAGGATCAGTCTCGAGAACTTATGAGACTAATGAGGAAATGTCCCGAGAATAAACCCTTGAGAACCTAACTGACCTCTACCTCCTACACATCATAAAACAATGGATCCTCCCGAAGCTTAATCTTATTTTACCTTTCAGTCGCCTATCCCGGAGCCGACAATCACTGTCAATCCGGCTACCATGAATAATGACCTACCTTACTATCATTACCCAACCGTTTCAAACACCGACCCATACCCTTCAATTCTAATCCCTCCAGTTCACTCCACCCCTCACCTCCCAACTGGGGGAGCATTTCATGCAATGGGAGGAGAAAATAAGACGAGAGAAAACGAGAAGCTATTTGCTCTAGAAGAGAGATTGAGAGCAATCGAAGGACTGAATATGTATGGTTCAGTCGATGTGGCATCACTTAGATTGGTCCCTGATGTGGTAGTGCCGCCCAAAGTTCAAAATCCCGGACTTCGACAAATATACTGGGAACTCAGACCCCCGCATTCACCTGGCCACCTATATTGCCAAAATGTCTACCCTAACAGAGGACGATCGACTCCTAGTCCACTTCTTCCACGAGAGTCTCTCTGGGCCAGCCCTGAGATGGTGCATTCAGTTGGACAGGAGCAAATTGCGCTCTTGGAAGGATTTGGCTGACGCTTTCCTAAAACAATACAAGTTTAACTACGACGTGGCCCCCACAAGGAGAGATCTCCAAAACTTGGTGCAGAGGGACAGGGAAAGCTTCAAAGAATATGCTCAGAGATGGATGGAGAAAGCAGCGGAGATATACCCTCCAATTATTGACAATGAGCTTTGCTCTCTCTTTATTGAGACCTTGAAAGCACCTTATTTCTATTTGATGATCGGGAACACCTCCAACAACTTTGCTAACATTATACAGACTGGGGAGAGAATTGAGGCAAATTTGAGACTAGGGGAGGTTACAGGAAGCGGTAAGAGAAAGTTCAGTGAAAAGTACGATAAATTCTGAGAAGAAAATGGAAGGGGAGGTGCACAATGTGATGTAACAAGCCTATCAACCATGCCCCCCCACAAAACACCTACCGTTCTCGATTTCCTTCCCAAAACCTAATGGTAGCCGATTTTCCACCACAATTTCTTCTTATCCCAACCACAATAGGTCCCATAACCAATTGCTTACACTTCACGTCTGCCGACTCAAATAAATTAGTTCATCTAAATCACCCACTCCCCAATCCCGACCCATCACTGCCTATGCCCTTAAGCAAGATTTATTGCTACCTTTTGAGCATAAACCAGATAGCCCCCATACCACTCGACCTTTTACAATCCCTATATCCAATGAGGTGTGATCCAAATGCTCATTGTGAATACTATAGGGGGGGGGGCAATTGGTCACTCAACATATAATTGTGGAGCTTTCAAAGGTAAGGTACAGTCCCTTATCAGAAATGGGTGGTTGGAGATGGAAAGTGAAAGTGCAATTCCTAATGTTGAAATTAATCCATTGCCTAACCATGAAACTGGTAAAAGAGGCAATGTGCACATAATAGAATGCATAGGGGATGCGTTGGAACCAAAAATGTTGATTGTGCAAATAAAAGGAAATCAAGAGCTTGATACTTGGGGGCCAAAGGATATCCTTATACTTTTCTTTGAGTAATGAATATTTGGTTACCAACACTTGACCACTTTGTCCATGGTGTCAAGTGGATTGTGAATGGACCTTCTCTCATGATTAAGTATTAGTAAGTTAATAGTGCATTTTTCCAAATTTTCATATCCGATTACTTCTTTTGTTTAGCCTTTTCTTTGCTTAATAAAACCACTTAATTCTCCTCTTGTAACTGCCCCATTTCCATTTTCTTCAAGAATAATAATCAACCAATACATAATGATTCAATTAACTATGATATTCATGAAGTTAACTTTGAAGGACCAATAATTACCCTGAATACTAGTGATTCTGATGAAGGGGAACTATGCCACGCAAGCTAACGAACACATGATGGCTAAGAGAATCTTACGACGGAGATACTATTAGATTACTTTGGGAGGAGAAACTGTATTGAATATGTTTGAAAATGTCACAAGTGCTATACATATGCTGGCTGGAAAAACGTCCCATGATCGATTGCAATGTGGGGCATCGATGTCATTGGAAGCCTCCGGGGTGATTCATCTTAATTCATCACCTTATCGGCCCCAAATGAACAAAGCCATGAAAACTGTAAACAAGAATCTCAAATGAATGATCGAAAAGATGACTGATTAGGGCAACTCCATATTCGTTAGTATATGGCATGGAAGCAGTTTTGCCAATAAAGATGGAAATTCCTTCTCTGTGAATCTTAATGGAGAACAGAGCTAGATGAAATCGAATAGGTCAAAACAAGATTCGAAATCTACCATGGACGGTTATACCAAAGAAGAAAGGCCAGGGCGCTTGAATAAGAATGAACAATCTCGGGAGCTCCAACCAAGAGATCTTATATCGAAGGAAAATACTACAAAATGTGGGACTTGAACCTAAAAAAAAAAAAAAAAAAAAGAAAAGAAAAGAAAATGTAGGAGTGAAAACCCGAAAGGGCGCTCCTAGTAAAATGAGGGAAAGAGGGTGAAAACCCGAGAGGGCTCCTTCTGCAAAATAAGTGAAGGACGAAAACCCGAAAGGGCATCCTGAAAAAGTGAGTTATCAAAAAAAAAATCATAGGGGTGAAAATCTGTAAGGGCGCTCCTAGTAAAATGAGGGAAAGAGGGTGAAAACCCGAAAGGGCGCCTTCTGCAAAATGAGTGAAGGATGAAAACTCGAGAGGGCATCCTGAAAAAGTGAGTTATCGGGATTGAAAACCTCAAAGGATGCGCCTAGCAACATGAAGCCTTATTGAGAATGTAAAATGGAGTCAAAAGGTAGCAAGTGACCATGGCACAAGGATTCTTCTCAGACTATTAGTATTTGGGGCAGTAAAGGGTCTAGAAAAGTTAATAAAGGAATTTGTGAGATTTCTCTTTCTTCCAAATTCATATTCTTATTCTTTGTTATTAAAAACCATATTTTTTCTCGTACTCCATTAGCCCATTTACCTTGTAACATGCGCTGTTAACTTGTTAATGCTTTATTATGAGTTAAGAATTTAAACACAGGTAACTTTATATACATTGCATTGAGAATTATAGGGAATCACTAAGCAGTGAACACACAACCTATTGATATGGGAAGTTGAGACTTGAAAAAAAAAAATGTAGGAGTGAAAACCCGAAAGGGCGCTCCTAGCAAAATGTGTGAAAGAGGGTGAAAACCCGAGAGGGCGCCTTCTGCAAAATGAGTGAAGGATGAAAACCCGAAAGGGCATCCTGAAAAAGTGAGTTATCAAAAAAAAAAAAAAAACTAGGGGTGAAAATCCGAAAGGGCGCTTCTAGTCAAATAGACGAAGGGAAAGTGAAAACCCGCAAGGGCACTTTTCGGGAGAAAGTAAAAAAAAAAAACAGAAATGGGGCATTGGAAGAAATGAGGCCATAGGTCAAGTCTTGCAACTCGTCCTCCATTCATCATTGGCCTTCGGGATTCTGTTAAGTACACTTCATTGGGGAAGAACTTCTTGTGTCCGGATTAGGCTTGCTTTGTAAGTGCAATTTACATTTCCTGTTATCAACCTCTGGTTCCTTGATCTAAGTTGATTTTAATTTCCTGCAATTTACATTTCCTGTTATCAACCTCTGGTTCCTTGATCTAAGTTGATTTTAATTTCCTGCAATTTACATTTCCTATTATCAACCTCTGGTTCCTTGATCTAAGTTGATTTTAATTTTCCTGCAATTTACATTTCCTGTTATCAACCTCTAGTTCCTTGATCTAAGTTGATTTTAATTTTCTTGATCTAAGTTGATTTTAATTTCATGCAATTTACATTTCCTGTTATCAACCTCTGGTTCCTTGATCTAAGTTGATTTTAATTTCCTGCAATTTACATTTCCTGTTATCAACCTCTTGTTCCTTGATCTAAGTTGATTTTAATTTCCTGCAATCTACATTTCCTGTTATCAACCTCTGGTTCCTTGATCTAAGTTGATTTTAATTTCATGCAATTTACATTTCCTGTTATCAACCTCTGGTTCCTTGATCTAAGTTGATTTTAATTTCCTGCAATTTACATTTCCTGTTATCAACCTCTGGTTCCTTGATCTAAGTTGATTTTAATTTCATGCAATTTACATTTCCTGTTATCAACCTCTGGTTCCTTGATCTAAGTTGATTTTAATTTTCCTGCAATTTACATTTCCTGTTATCAACCTCTGGTTCCTTGATCTAAGTTGATTTTAATTTCCTTGATCTAAGTTGATTTTAATTTCATGCAATTTACATTTCCTGTTATCAACCTCTGGTTCCTTGATCTAAGTTGATTTTAATTTCCTGCAATTTACATTTCCTGTTATCAACCTCTGGTTCCTTGATCTAAGTTGATTTTAATTTCCTGCAATTTACATTTCCTGTTATCAACCTCTGGTTCCTTGATCTAAGTTGATTTTAGTTTCCTGCAATCTACATTTCCTGTTATCAACCTCTGGTTCCTTGATCTAAGTTGATTTTAATTTCATGCAATTTACATTTCCTGTTATCAACCTCTGGTTCCTTGATCTAAGTTGATTTTAATTTCCTGCAATTTACATTTCCTGTTATCAACCTCTGGTTCCTTGATCTAAGTTGATTTTAATTTCCTGCAATTTACATTTCTTGTTATCAACCTCTGGTTCCTTGATCTAAGTTGAATTTAATTTCATGCAATTTAAATTTCCTGTTATCAACCTCTGGTTCCTTGATCTAAGTTGATTTTAATTTCATGCAATTTAAATTTCCTGTTATCAACCTCTGGTTCCTTGATCTAAGTTGATTTTAATTTCATGCAATTTAAATTTCCTGTTATCAACCTCTGGTTCCTTGATCCAAGTTGATTTCAATTTTCTAGTATTTTAACTTCTGTTGCCGATCTCTAGGTCACTAACTTAGGTATACCTTAGTTCCCTAACTTCGAACACCTAATAGTCCAAAATAAGGGTCTGAATCTTTACATAATTCCTACACGGGAAAATTTTTCCCTTTAATAGAAATTATGTAAAGAGGGGCAGCTGTCGACACCATATTTTGGCCGATCCCCAGAATTAATAAGCTCTGAAACCAATCCCCAGTACTAAGTCTCCCTTTGACAGCTAACCACGTTTTCGATCTCTATTTGCTAGATAACCACATTTCCGATCTCTCCTCACAAGGAATTGAATCAATGCTAAGTCCTCACATCAGTCAAAGCCTTACCGGTCTATTAAATCACTCACCGATCTCTCAAACCCATTGTCGAATCTCGACCGATCAAGTATATTCCTGATCTCTGTTGACAAACGAAATTGAACTGACACTAGATCTTTGTTACCATTTTTGTTGCCGATCTCCCTTTCAAAAGTTTAAGAATAATCAAAGGTTCCGTTCCGGTTTAATGATGATCCCGATCTTAAATGTTCAAGCCCAAATTTCTAATTTTAATCAAGTCCCGTTTAGCGTTGGTTCCCTACCGATCTCATGCTCATTGTGTTTTCCGATCTCTCACACTTAGGTTAGTAATCACTTTCAGTTATTTCAACATACTCAGACAATCAAGTGTTTAAATAATTTAGAAATTTTCCGATCACAACCATTCATCGAACAAAAGAGGCATTCCATTTCATTTCATTTCAAGAATTTGTACAAGTTATTCAGCTGGAGGATCACCCCCAGCCTGATCTACATCTTGTCCGTCCCCTCTCTCACCCTCAGCCTCCTCCTCACTCTCCTCACCTTTATCCTCGGGAGCCAGGTTGGCCATCCAGGAGAAGTCCTCCTCAGGGTAACGCTTCTTGAGCTCAGCCAGGAGATCTCTGTGAGCATTCACATAAGCGCCGGCCACTCCAGTCACTATCTCTTCTTCTTTCACCTTGAGCTCCTCAGCAAGGTGAGCGAGTTGAGCAGCTTCATCGGCCCGGAGCGCTTGCACTTCTTCAAAAGCGTGAGCTTGCTCGGCCAGCTTGTCCTCATAGAACTTCATTTGCCCCTCAATTTGAGATATGTAGCCCTGAGCGGATGAAAGTTGAGATCGGAGGGAAGCTACCTCATGACCCTTCCTCTCGACCTCTTTACCCAGGCGATGCGCCTTCTCCCGTATGATGTGCTGGTTCACCAGGCACTCCACGTTCAAGCTCATGGATCGGGTCAAGATATCATCAAGGTTATCCGGAGACAGCCTATCCCGATCTTCTCGAAGACAGATAGAGGACGCCAAGACCTTGGCGAAACCAGGGTTTTCTCGAATCGTACGATTCTTCTCCAGTGAGTGGACTAAGACTTGGGCACCGTGGGAGATAGTCCTCACGTTAGGTTGAGAAGAACCCTCTTCTGCATTCGGAGCAACTGGAGGAGGCGGAGATGGCTCTTCCCGGCGAGGAGGGGATCGGACCACTTCTGCGATCACCGATCCCGAAGGTTGAGATGAGCCTTCTCGTATTTCCCCGGGCTCATGCCTGGGTGTCTGCATTTCCTCAACTCGCTTCATCTCCCGTACCTTCCAGGAGATCTCCCTCTTTCGCTTCCGACTCTCCTTGGAGGCTTCGCCGCTGGCCATACCTGCACAAAGAAGAGGTCAGTGAGATCGCTAAAGTCCTGAGATCTGAGATGTAGAAAATACTGATGCCGAGGTCAGAGAGCTGGAGTCCGAGATCTTTGCCGGTGATCAATTCCATAGTCCAATGGTGCAGCTCGGTGGTCACTGCATCCAAGCAAGAGAACTTCTCTCTGGACGCCTGCTCCTTCAACTCCATCACCATGGCACCCTCTTCCCTATTCAATACGAGACGCTTCGGAATTAAGGGGCCTTGGTGTAGCCAACTACGAGGGAAACCCTCAAAGCCATTCAGAATTTTGCTCCTTAGAGTGAAGAAGCGGTTCTTCGATTTTTGAGGAGGAGGCGGATCGATGAAGAGCCCGCAATGTGGCTTCGCCTGGAAAAACCAGTACTCGTCGTCCTTTCGACGAGTTAACCTATGCAGTTCGGCGAATACCTTAGGCGTAGGACGGAATCCCTTAGCTCGGCAGAGGCCTCGAAAGGCTACTAAGATCCGCCATGAGTTCGGGTGAACTTGAGCTATGCACACTTAGAAAAATTTTAAGACTTCCTTAAAGAAGTCGTCAAGAGGGAACCGCAGCCCGGCTTTCAACTATTTTTCGTATACCATAATCATGTCGTTCTCTTCGAAGAAATGATCGGCCCGGAGATCGCCGTGACACCGGATAAGTTCATATGAATCGGGCTAAATGTTATACTCCTGGCTGAATGACTGCAGATCGATTTCTTGAAGGACCGATGGCAGCTCGTCCATGGGAAGATTCTCTCTCCCTGAAGAAGGCGCATGCCTTGATGACGTCACTTGTTCCCGAGCTGGGACAGAGACTCTAGGAGGTTCAGGTCGCGCCCTTGGCCCGACCACCTCTACTTCATTAGATGACCACGAGAACTGGATGGAAGGAGGACTCGCCGCTCTCTGACCTTCGGCGCCGCTCATTTTCAAAGGAAATAAAGAATTTAAACTAAAAGAAGGATCTAAACCCTTACCGAAGCTTGATCGAAGTCGGACGAGCTTGAGAAAATGAGAGAATTTCGAAGTTGTTCGCGAGAAACTGAAAATTGACCCTTTTCTAATCTAGTTTCCAATTTATCAGTGTTTAACTTTTTTATATAAGCTGGACTACCCCAAATCTTAACATGCTTAAGAATTAGTTTTCTTCCTTGCCATATCTCATAAGGTGTGGAAGAAACTGATTTTGATGGAATCCTATTCAGAATATGCAAAGCTGATTCTAATGCAAATTCCCAAAAGGAGATTGGCATATCAGTATAGCTCATCATATTACTTACCATATCTAATAGGATATGATTTCTTCTTTCAGATACACCATTCAGCTGTGGCGTTCCTGGAGGAGTCAGCTGAGAAACAAAGCCATGCTCTTTCAAGTATTCATCAAATTCAGTACTTAAGTATTCACCTCCACGATCTGATCGAAGAGTTTTAATACTTTTTCCTGTTTGATTTTCTACTTCATATTTAAATTCTTTGAACTTTTCAAAGGATTCATGTTTGTATTTCATCAAATACAAATACCCAAACCTTGATTTATCATCAGTAAAGGTAATAAAGTAATGAAAACTGCCACTAGCCATTTCCTTAAATGGACCACATCACTATGTATTAGCTCTAAAATATTTTCAGCTCTTAGTCCTTGTCCAACAAAGGGTGATCTAGTCATTTTGCCTTGAAGATAGGATTCACAAGTTGGAGTAGGTTCAGAACCCAATGAGGATAAAATCCCCATTTTCTCTAGTTCTGCAATCCTATCTTCTGTAACATGACCTAATCTTAAGTGCCAAATATATTTTAAACTTGAGTTGATTTTCATCATGGCATTACATTCCTTTAGATTGCTTACATTCAATTTGTATTTATTATTATTATCCAAATAATAAATACCATCATGCATATAACCCAAGCCAACATATTTTTTTCCAAAATAAATATTGCAAACATTATCTGTGAACTAAAATTCATAACCATTTCTAGTCAAACTAGATATAGAAATGATGTTCTTAAAAGCATCAAGCACATACAAAATATTATTCAAACACAAAACATGTCCACACATGTAAAAAGATTTAGATCCTATGGCTAAAGCTTCAACAGTTGAGCCATTGCCAATCCGGAGTCTAACATCTCTAGCATGCAAGCTGCTACTGTTTGCTAGTTCCTGCATATCATAAGAAATATGAGAACTGGCACCAGTATCTAAAACCCAAGCTGTAGATGAACTATGAGCATCATCAGCATCTAAATAACAAGATATAGACATACCTTATGAAGGTGTATCCTTCTTGTCCTTCAAAAAAGCAAGATACTCTGGGCAATTTCTTTTCCAGTGCCCATCCTTCTAACAGTGGAAACACTTTCCTTTGCCTCCATCAACTTTAGTCTTCCCTTTCTGTTTGGCTATCTTCTTGGAAGGTCCTGGAACTTGAGGTTTCTTTTTCTTATTGCCCTTCTTCTTGTTGGACTTTTCAGCAGAAGAAGATGCAATTAAAGCTACCTCTTTCCCTTTATTGCTCAGCATATTCTTTTGGGCAATAACCAGCCTATTAAGTAAATCAGCTAAGATGTATTCCTGCTTAATCATATGGAAATTTGTCACAAAATTCCCAAATGACTCAGGTAGGGACTGAAGAATCAAATCCGTCTGCAGTTGGAAATCCATGTTAAAGTCAAGATGTTCCAGCTGCTCTATAAGCCGAATCATCTTGTGGACATGATCCCCAACATTCTGTCCTTCTGAAATCCTCACTCGAAATAGCTGTCTAGATATCTCATACCTAGCATTCTTGCTATGCTCACCATACAACTCTTATAGGTGAAGGAGGATCTCACTAGCACTTTACATATTTTCATGTTGCTTCTATAACTCATTACTCATAGAAGCAAGCATGTAACACTTGGCTCTCATATCATGCTCCTTCCACTTGTCCAAAGTGTCATGTTCCTCTTGAGTGGCCTCTGGAGGTAAGGGACCAGGAACATTTGAGTCTAGAACATATCCAATATGTTCTAGGTTCAGGACAAGTTTTAAATTTCTTAGCCAATCAGAAAGATTAGGTCCCGTCAACCTATTGTGATCATGCATTCTTGCAAGTATATTGGATGGTGGTAGTTATTGTGTGCTCATTATTATCAGAGGAATAACTACAAAAAATAACTAGATTAATTAGTAAATGTATCAAGTAATTAACTAAAATGATTATGGTCTTTTAATCAAATTGGTCCTGCCACTAACTTGGCGAATCCTACACTTCCAAAGTAGAAAACGAAAATCCTAGTTGGATAGATTTCTAGTGGGTGATTGAATTCTTATAGTCTTATTGATCATCCTCAGGCACATCCATTATTGAAATTACAATAAACTATAAGTGAGCAACTCCTTGACTATCACATCTCATGTGAGGTTCAATCCTTTATCTAGCCTCTAATGCTCAAAATTTCGGGTACATCCATTATTGATTCATCTTGCAATAGTTAAGTTGATCCCATTAAGCCAGTAAACATGCAAATAACTTTAATGTCCTTAGGCACATCCATTATTGGGCATCAACTTATTTACATATTTACAACATCTCATGCTTAACAATTATTCTTAAGAAAATCTCTTAAATTAAATGCATCACATGCAAATATTTAAAATTTCTTAAAATAATTGTCTCAATAGAGAGCCCATGATATAATTACTTTAATTATACCATTTCCAACTTAATCATTTATTTGGAAGATTTAGTGGTCGACTTAATTACTATTATGGTCTCACTTTGCACATTATCCAATTAGCATGTATATATCATATACTTGCATACATTCCCATACGTCTCATGCATACATGGATAAACACTAAATATGGTATGATCATGGACTTTCTAAGGGATTCAATTCTGAGCCACCAAGAATTGAATCAGGGCATTCCTAGGTGTATTTCATTCATTCATTTTACAAGAGTTATTGAAGGAGTACATAATCAACACTTGATCTTGATTTCCTCCCACTGGTCCCATCAATGCTCTTAACCTCCTTAATCTTCTTGCAATCCAATTACATTGTAATCCTTGGCATACCAAGGCGAATTTACAAGAATATGGACTTTAAAGTCCTCAAATAAATGAAATTACAACCCAAATTATTACAACACTTATAATACATGCCACCAAAAATAAAACTAATTATTTTACAACCCAAAGAAAAATAAAAGAAATAAATCCAATCACATTGGTCTTTTATTACCCATGATCATCCATCATGCATATTACTATTTAACAATTAAATAAAACATACATACTAAAATTAAATTGAATATCTCATATTCAACTAAAAATTCATATTTGAATCTCATTCAAACAAATTTAAAAATTTAGATTTGAATCTCATTCAAACAAATTTAAAAATTTATATTTGAATCTCATTCAAACAATTGAATCAAAATTTAATTGTGTGATCAAAATTCTTAATTAAACAATTTAATTAAGCATGGGCCTAATAACATACAACAATTATATATTGAAGCCCAACAACCATGTGCACCAAGAAGGAAGCCCAACAACCATGCGCAACATGAGGTGCACAACCATGCCGCTACCTCTTGGTGAATCCAAACAGTTTTTAGATCAATTCAATCACACAATTAAATCTCAAAATTCAATCTAAATGGCAAATATAGTGGCTCTGATAACAATTGAAGGAGCAGAAACATGTTGATTAGTTACATTAGAGCATTGAATTTTAAAAATTTCTTCTAAGGTTACATGCATCATGCCACATCTCTTATGTGCCTAATTAATTTCAATGCTCAATTGCATATTAAAACACTTTTAATATGTATTAGGATCTATGTTTGCCATTCAAGATTGTGAATTAACAAATTAATTTATTTAAACCCTAGTTTAACAAAGGAGTTAAAGTACTAACCTCTTTGATGCACTATGGATGTAATTGGCAACTTTAGGAAGCACCTAGGACCCTAAGTGTTGTCCCTTTAGCTTATCCACACCAAGATCACCAATGGGCAGCCCCCAATTTGCTTCTCAAGCCTTTGCCAACCAATTATAAATTGGGTTTTTGCCTTTAGAGAGGTAGTATGTATATATAGGACACTAGAAACAATTTCTAGCAATTTTAATTCAAAGGATTTTGGGCAATTCTCTTTGAATTGATGAGACAAGATGAAGAGGAGAGGGAAAGAGGTGTGCCACCACACTTGAGAAAAAATAAGAGTGTATATTGTTTCATCTTTTCTTTTCCCTTTTATATAATTAGGTCATTAAGTCACTTAAACCCTATGCCACATGTCACCACCTCATTGCATCTTATTTTTAATTGACTCGATCACATAAAGCCAAGTGTCAAAGCTAGATTTAATCTTAGCTTTGATCATCTTACATGATAGAAAGACAAATGGCAAGCTTATATGATGCCATATGTCACCATCTCATAGTGCCACGTGTCACCATGTGAAATGACCAAAGAATTATAAGAGTGTCATCCGATGATGATGAGAGAACCAGACTAATTTACCGATCAGGGTCCAAAATGACTACCGTGCCAGTCTACAATCGGTTTACCGGTATGATCTGCAGACCGATCTCGGACAAGAGGACCGCTAATTTCAATCTTGATGTTGGTGATTGAGTTTTGAGAATGGGTGTCAATGGATAAAGAAGGAAGAAGAAGAAAGAAAGAAAGAAAGAGAGAATGAGAGAGAGTGGTTAGTAACTAAATGGGAAAGAAAGGGAAGAAATAGCTTTTTAATTTGTCTTATCTTTTATATATATTTATTCCCAAAATTAGTTTATTTCAATTAAAAATTTTAATTGTGTCAAAAATGTTATAAAAGTTACAATTTTATTTCCTTTCTTTTCTTTTTATATTTACACTAAATTTTGCTCAATATTTCTTCATAATTCAATAATTTATTTTTATTTAATTAAATTGACCTTTTGATCAAAAAAATCAACTCTTAAAGTGAATTAACCAAAATGTCCCTTATCGGGTCATAATCCCTCTTTTACAATATACCTAGTGAATCCTTATATTTTTGGATCACTTGAATTTTTATTGTGTCTATCTTAATTAATTTTCTATTTATTTTTGGTCCTCAAGGTGTTTTTGAATAGTACTAGTCACGGACCAAAAATGGTACTATTCATAACTCGGAGGTTCGGGGTATTACACTGTGTATGGCTATATGGGCATGTGTTGGCTCCTACTAGTTATATATGGAGGTAGGTGTTGATCAAGATGGAATCTGTTCCTCCAAGTAAATAGGGATAAAATCCTATATTCATTTAATTGTTCTTGATGTTTCAAGTTCCTGGCCATGACAGATAGATTTAATCAGAAAATAGTTTCTGATGAGAAAATCTTTTAATCAAGAACTGGAATTAAAAGAGAACATAATATTCATAGCAAATGGGGTTTGATATAAACCATGACTCCAGCTTGAGTTGGGATTTTGTAACAGAGAGATTCTAGTACATGGTAACATATGATTATAGGTTCATTTAAGGTAAACCTTATTACTGATTGGGTGGCCATGGCATGCTATGCTAGGTGTTAACCATGGTCTATAAGGTGCATAAAATGATTTAGAGAAATCATTTATGGTAAAAAAGAGTTCTGATGATATTAAGAGTTGATATCATATCTCATTGCCAATTACTGATGAGCCTAGTAAGTCACACACATACACAAGTAATCATCTAATTAAATATGATTTAATTAATTAATTAAAGAGTTTAATTGATTAATTAAATAGGTTTGGTTTGCAATTAAATTACAAAGTCCCTAGCATGGCTTGAAACCAAATCTAGGTTATTTGATATATAGTATAAGTTAAATTTATATTTAAAGTGTTTAAATATAAATTTAATTAATGAGAAATTAATTAATATAGATTAATTAATTAATTTATATTTAATATAAATTGATTAGAAGAAGAGAAATAATTATTTTGGATTGAGAACTCAAAATTAAGACACAGGGCATTTTGGTCATTTCACAGGGTGACATGTGGTACTATGAGATGGTAACACATAGCACTACACATAAGCTTACCAAATGTCTTTTAATCATGTAAGATGATTAAAATTAAGATTAAATATAGGTTTGACACTTGGCACAATGTGATTGGGTCAATTAAACCTAGAACCAATCAGAGGGTGACATGTGGCAAGGGTTTTATGTGTTGACCTAGCTATATAAGTGTTATTATGAAAAGAAAACAATACAACCAGCAGCTGATATCTTTGGTGCCGCCACCCAAGACGCTCTCCCTCCTCTTCATCTTCTTCTCCCATCTATTCCAAGAGATTAGCAAACAATCTCTTGAATTAAAAATACTAGAAATTGTTTCTAGTGTCCTGTTTACATCTGTAATCTCTCAAAAGACAAAACTTGATTTTCTAATTAATAGAAAAAGCTTTAGAAGCTGTTCAAAGGCTGCCATAGGTGATCTTAGTGTGGACAAGCTAGAGGGACAATATCTTGTGTCCTAAAGACGCATCCCAAAGGTACAAATACGCTGCAGTGCATCAAGAGGTTAGTGTATTTGTTCTTGATCTAATCTAGGGTTCTAAAATTAATCTGATTAATTCTAAAATCTTAAATGGCAAATATAGATCCAAAAACATATTAAAAGAGTTTTAATATGTTGTTTATCATTGAAATCAAATAGTTAAAAATAAATCTTGCATGATGCATGTGACCCTAGGTGCAAATTTTTGAATTCAATGATATAAACTTCTGTTTTTCATGCTTCCGCTCCTTCAATTAGTATCAGAGCCACTATATTTGCCATTTAAATTGTTGATTATATGATTTAATTGTGTGATTTGATCATGAAATGATTGATCCATTGCTAGTTGCAAAGGATGTGTGGCGGCACACATGGTGAAGCCACCATAGTTGGCGGCAACAATGTTCCTCCAATGGTGGTGCAATGTTTGGTTTAAATTCTGAAATTGTTGTATGATCTAAGGCCTATCCTATGACTAATTAAAGTGTTTAATTAGAAGTTTTAATCACACAATTAAATTTTGATTCAAATCAGAATTTTAAAAATTGTTTGAATGTGATTCAAATCTGAATTTTAAAAGTTATTTGAATGTGATTCAAATCTGAATTTTAAAAGTTGTTTGAATAATATTCAAATCTGAATTTTTAAAAATTGTTTGAATGTGATTCAAATATGATTTTTAAAAATTGTTTGAATGTGATTCAAATCTGAATTTTTAAGGTTGTTTGACTGTGATTCAAATCTGAATTTTTAAATTTGTTTGAATGTGATTCAAATCTGAATTTTTAAATTTGTTTGAATGTGATTCAAATCTGAATTTTTAAATTTGTTTAAATCATATTAAAATCTAGATTTATAAGTTGAATATGAGATATTCAATTTAATTTAAGTATGTATCTTTTATTTAATTATTAAATAGTGATATGCATGATGGATGATCATGGACTATAAAAGACCAATATGATTGGATTTATTTCTTTTATGTTTCTTTGGGATTGTAAATTAATTAATTTATTTTAATTTATTTTGGGCATGTATTATTAAGTTTGTAATAATTTTTGGGTTGTAATTTCATTTATTTAAGTTCTTGTAAATTCACCTTGGTATGCCAAGGATTACTATGTAATTGGATGTTAAGAAGTTCAAGGAGGTCAAGAGCATTGGTGGGACCAGTGGGAGGAATTCAAGATCAAGTGTTGATTATGTACTCCTTCAGCAACTCTTGTAATATGAATGAATGAAATGCACCTGGAAATGCCCTGATTTAATTCTTGGTGGCTCAGAATTGAATCCCTTAGAAAGTCCATGATCATACCATATTTATTTATTATCCATGAATGCATGAGATGTATGGGAATGTATGCAAGTATATGATATATGCATGCTAATTGGATAATGTGCAAAGTGAGACGTTAATAGTAATTAAGACGACCACAAAATCTTCCAAACAAATGATTGAGTTGGATATGTTATAATTAAAATAATTATAACATGGGCCCTCCATTGAGGCAATTCTTTTAAGAAATTTTAAATACTTGCATATGATGTAATTAATTTAAGAGATTTTCTTAAGAATAATTGTTAAGCATGAGATGTTATAAATATGTAAATGGTTTGGTAGCCAATATTGGATGTACCTGAGGACATTAAAATTATTTGCATAATTACTGGCTCAATGGGATCAACTTAACTAATGCAAGATAAATCAATAATGGATGTACCTGAGATTTTAAGCATTAGGGCCTAGGTAAAGGATTGAACCTCACAAGAGATGTGATGGGAAAGGAGTTGCTCACTTATAGTTTATTGTAATTCCAATTATGGATATACCTAAGGATGATCAATAGAATTATAAGAATTTAATCACCCATTAGAAATCCATCCAACTAGGATTTCCATTTTCTACTTTGGAAGTGTAGGATTTGCTAAGTTAGTGGGAGGACCAATTTGATTAAAAGACCATAATTATTTTGGTTAATTACTTGATACATTTACTAATTAATCTGATTATTTTCTGCAGTTAATTTTCTGATAATAATGAGCATAGAACAACCACTACCATCCAATATCCTTGCAAGCATACTTAATCGTAATAGGTTGACAGGACCTAATTTATCTAATTGGATAAGAAATTTGAAACTTGTCCTGAACCTTGAACATATAGGATATGTTCTAGACTCAAATGTTCCTGGTCCCTTACCTCCAGAGGCCACTCAAGAGGAACATGAAACTTTGGACAAGTGGAAGGAGCATGATATGAGAGCTAAATGTTGCATGCTTGCCTCTATGAGTAATGAGTTACAGAAGTAGCATGAAAACATGCAAAGTGCGAGTGAGATCCTCCTTCACCTACAAGAGTTGTATGGTGAGCATAGCAGGAATGCTAGGTATGAGATATCTAGACAGCTATTCCGCATGAGGATGTCTATGGGACAGAATGTTGGGGATCATGTCCACAAGATGATTCGGCTGATTGAGCAGCTGGAACATCTTGACTTTAACATGGATTTCCAACTACAGACGGATTTGATCCTTCAGTCCCTTCCTGAGTCTTTTGGGAATTTTGTGACAAATTTCCATATGACTAAACAGGAATACACCTTGGCTGGTTTACTCAACATGCTGGTTATTGCCCAAAAGAATATGCCCGGCAATAAAGGAAAAGAGGTAGCTTTGATTGCATCTTCTTCTACTGGAAAGTGCAACAAGAAGAAGGGTAATAAGAAAAAGAAACCTCAGATTCCTAGTCCTTCCAAGAAAATAGCTAAACAGAAAGGGAAGATTAAAGCTGATGGAGGCAAAGAAAAGTGTTTCCACTGCCAGCAGGATGGGCACTGGAAAAGAAACTACCTAGAGTATCTTGCTTCTCTGAAGGACAAGAAGGATACACCTTCGGAAGGTATGTCCATATCCTGTTATTTAGATTCTGATGATACTCATAGTTTATCTACAGCTTGGGTTTTAGATACTGGTGCCAGTTCTCACATTTCTAATGATATGCAGGAACTAGCAAATAGTAGCAGCTTGCATTCTCTAGATGTTAAACTCCGGATTGGCAATGGCTCAACTGTTGAAGCTTTAGCCACAGGATCTAAATTTTTTTACATATTTGGACATGTTTTGTGTTTGGATAATATTTTATATGTACCCAATGCTTTTAAGAACATCATTTCTATATCTAGTTTGACTAGAAATGGCTATGAATTTCAGTTCACAGATGATGTTTGCAATATTTATTTTGGAAATAAATATGTTGGTTCGGTTTATATGAATGATGGTCTTTATTATTTAGATAATAATGACAAACACAAAATGAATGCAAGTGATCTAAAAGAATGCAATGCCATGGTGAAAACCAACTCAAGTTCAAAATAGATTTGGCACTTAAGGTTATGTCATGTTGCAGAAGATAGGATTACAAAACTGGAGAAAATGGGGATTTTATCCTCATTGGGCTCTGAGCGAACTCCAACTTGTGAATCTTGCCTACAGGGCAAAATGACTAGATCACCCTTTGTAGGACAAGGGCTAAAAGCTGAAAATATTTTGGACCTAATACATAGTGATGTATGTGGTCCATTTAAAGAAATGGCTAGAGGTGTTTTTCATTACTTTATTACCCTTACTGATGATAAATCAAGGTTTGGGTATTTGTATTTGATGAAATACAAACATGAATCCTTTGAAAAGTTCAAAGAATTTAAATCTGAAGTAGAAAATCAAACAGGAAAGAGTATTAAAGCTCTTCGATCAAATCGTGGAGGTGAATACTTAAGTACTGAATTTGATGAATACTTGAGAGAGCACGGCATTGTTTCCCAGCTGACTCCTCCAGGAACACCACAGTTGAATGGTGTATCTAAAAGGAGAAATCGTACCCTATTGGTAGTATGATGAGCTATACTGATATGCCAATCTCCTTTTGGGGATTTGCATTAGAATCAGCTTTGTATATTCTGAATAGGATTCCATTAAAATCAGTATCTTCCACACCTTATGAGATATGGCATGGAAGAAAACCAAGTCTTAAGCATGTTAAGATTTGGGATTGTCCAGCTTATATCAAAAAGCTAAACACTAATAAATTGGAAACCAGATCAGAAAAGGGTCGATTTGTTGGATATCGAAAAGATAGTTTTGGATATTATTTTTATTTGCCTACATCACAAAAGGTTGTAGTGACTAGAGATGCCACATTTCTTGAACAACAGTTTGTTCAAGAAGGAGGCAAAGGAAGGCAAATAGAGTTAGAATTGGAGAATTCTGACCAACCAACAGATCAGATGGATATAGATCCATCTAGTCAACCTACACCTATTGATGAAACATCCACAACTGTTCCTCGTAGAACAACCAGGGTATCTCACCCACCAGTGAGATATGGTTTCCTTCATGAAGAAGAACAAGAGTTGTCTACTCATGAAGAAGTAGATCATGGAGATGATCCACTTGCTTATGAAGAAACTATATCATATATAGACTCTTCAAAAATGGATTGATGCTATGAAATTCGAGATTGATTCCATGTATAAGAATCAAGTTTGGGATCTTGTTGACCCACCTGAAAGTATTATACCTATAGGGAATAAATGGGTTTT
Source organism: Hevea brasiliensis (assembly GCF_030052815.1). Lineage (NCBI taxonomy): Eukaryota > Viridiplantae > Streptophyta > Magnoliopsida > Malpighiales > Euphorbiaceae > Hevea > Hevea brasiliensis. The sequence goes on from NC_079495.1 coordinate 115,593,749, forward strand.
CAAGAAGAAAATTGGTTCTGATGGAAAGGTAGAGACATATAATGCAAGGCTAGTAGGTAAAGGGTTTCGCCAAAGGCAAGGAATCGACTATGAGGAGATTTTCTCGCCTATTGCCATGCTTAAATTAATTAGGGTTCTATTAGCAATAGCCGCATACTATGATTATGAGATTTGGCAGATGGATGTCAAAACAGCTTTTCTCAATGGATACATTGAAGAAAACATTTTCATAGAACAACCTAGGGGTTTTGAATCCCAATATGGTTCCAAAGTGCGCAAGCTAAAGCAATCCAGTTATGGGTTAAAATAACCTTCGAGGAGTTGGAACATCCATTTTGATGAAGCCATTAAATCATTTTGTTTTATCAAAAATGAGGATGAGCCATGTGTATATAAAAAGGTTAGTGACAGTGCTATCACTTTCCTTGTCATATATATGGATGACATACTGTTGATGGGTAATAACACAGGTATGTTGACAACTGTAAAGGTATGGTTGTCAAATACATTCTCCATGAAAGACTTAGGGGAGGCAACCTATATTCTTGAAATTCGCATCTATAGAGATAGAGTGAAAAGAATAATTGGTTTATACCAAAGTCTATACTTGGAAAAGGTGTTAAAGAGGTTTAACATGCTTGATTCCAAGATAGGATTGTTACCAGTGAGACATGGTATCCACCTTTCTAAAGAGATATCTCTAAAGACACCTGAAGAAAGAGATAAAATGGCCAGGATTCCATATGCTTCGGCTATTGGAAGTTTAATGTATGCAATATTATGTACTAGGCCGAATATCGCATATGCTGTTTGTTTGACTAGCAGGTATCAATCCAATCCAGGTTTGGAACACTGGATAGCTGTCAAGAATATCCTTAAATACTTGAGAAGAAATAAGGATTTATTCTTGATCTATGGAGGTAGAGACTTGCAATTGGATGGTTATACTGATTCTGATTTTCAATCAGATATTGATGATAGAAAGTCTACCTCAGGGTATGTGTTCATTTGTAATGGAGGTGCAGTCAGTTGGAAGAGTTCCAAACAGAGTATAACTGCAGATTCCACTGCAGAGGCTGAATATATTGCTGCATCAGATGCTGCAAAGGAAGCTGTTTGGATAAAGAAGTTTATGACAGAACTTGAAATAGTTCCTTCCATTGAGTTAGCAGTTCCACTTCACTGTGACAATAATGCAGCAGTCATACAGGCTAAGGAACCTAGGTCTCACTAGAAATCCAAACACATAGAAAGGTGCTACCACATTATCAGAGAAATAGTTGGGCAAGGCGTTGTAGCCATGCAGAAAATAGCATCAGTTGAAAATCCAGCTGATTCATTCACTAAGCCTTTGTCACAAGCTCAGTTAGACAGACATCTTGAGAAGATGGGTCTAAGATATTGTAATGAATGGCTCTAGTACTAGTGGGAGATTGTTAGTAGTATGCACTAGAGTATATCATTTAGTATGTATCTTGTACATGTTTTATTAATAAAAGGCATTTTCACTTTTCCGTTTACATAATATATTTATGTGTAATAAAAAAATGTCCATTGATATTTTATTAGAAATTCTATTCTTAAGTTGTTAAGAATATGAGTGACAGTATTTCTAGTACAAAGTATCATAAATAGGTTCACAATCGAGGATATTTCATAATAAGGACATGACTTATCCAGAAAGATTGTATTCATGTTTGTTCCCAAGTTATTTATATGAGATATAAATAAGGTGGAATGGTGAGTCTCATGCCATATAACAAACATGATAGGCACTTATACATGGTAAGTAGGCCGAACCAGTGACACTTATGACAAGCACATGGAGTTTACTCTTGTCAATATATTGTCATAAATCATATCAGTGCATATAATCTTTAAACCTGAGATAGCACAGTTATCTTGTATATAGGTGGTTTGAGTTTGATACTGCTTTCATACTTGTACTGTGTATGGGTATATGAGCATGTGTTGGCTCCTACTAGTTATATATGGAGCTAGGTGTTGATCAAGATGGAATCTGTTCCTCTAAGTAAATAGGGATAAAATCCTATGTTCATTTAATTGTTCTTGATGTTTCAAGTTCCTGGTCATGACAGATAGATTTAATCAAAAAAGAGTTTCTAATGAGAAAATCTTTTAATCAAGAACTAGAATTAAAAGAGAACATAATATTCATAGCAAATGGGGTTTAACATAAACCATGACTCCAGCTTGAGTTGGGATTTTGTAACAGAGAAATTCTAGTGCATGGTAACATATGATTATAGGTTCATTTAAGGTAAACCTTATTACTGATTGGGTGACCATGGCATGCTATGCTAGGTGTTAACCATGGTCTATGAGGTGCATAAAATGATTTAGAGAAATCTTTTATGGTAAAAAAGAGTTCTGATGATATTAAGAGTTGATATCATATCTCATTGCCAATTACTGATGAGCCTAGTAAGTCACACACATACACAAGTAATCACCTAATTAAATATGATTTAATTAATTAATTAAAGAGTTTAATTGATTAATTAAATAGGTTTGGTTTGCAATTAGATTGCAAAGTCCCTAGCATGGCTTGAAACCAAATCTAGGTTATTTGATATATAGTATAAGTTAAATTTATATTTAAAGTATTTAAATATGAATTTAATTAATGAGAAATTAATTAATAGAGATTAATTAATTAATTTATATTTGATATAAATTGAATAGAAGAAGAGAAATAATTATTTTAGGTTGAGAACTCAAAATTAAGACACAGGGCATTTTGGTCATTTCACAGGGTGACATGTGGTACCATGAGATGGTAACACATGGCACTACACATAAGCTTGCCAAATGTCTTTTAATCATGTAAGATGATTAAAATTAAGATTAAATATAGGTTTAACACTTGGCACAATGTGATTGGGCCAATTAAACCTAGAACCAATCAGAGGGTGACATGTGGCAAGGGTTTTATGTGTTGACCTAGCTATATAAGTATTATTATGAAAAGAAAACAATACAACCAGCAGCTAATATCTTTGGTGCCGCCACCCAAGAAGCTCTCCCTCCTCTTCATCTTCTTCTCTCATCTATTGCAAGAGATTAGCAAATAATCTCTTGAATTAAAAATACTAGAAATTGTTTCTAGTATCCTATTTACATTTGTAATCTCTCAAAAGACAAAACTTGATTTTCTAATTAATTGAAATCTTTAGAAGCTGTTCAAGAGCTGCCATAGGTGATCTTGGTGTGGACAAGCTAGAGGGACAACATCTGGTGTCCTAAAGACGCATCCTAAAGGTACAAATACGCTGCAGTGCATTAAGAGGTTAGCGTATTTATTCTTGATCTAATCTAGGATTCTAAAATTAATCTGATTAATTCTAAAATCTTAAATGGCAAATAAAGATCCAAAAACATATTAAAAGAGTTTTAATATGTTGTTTATCATTGAAATCAAATAGTTAAAAATAAATCTTGCATGATGCATGTGACCCTAGATGAAAATTTTTGAATTCAATGATATAAACTTGTGTTTTTCATGCTTCCGCTCCTTCAGAACTGAGCAGGTGACCCGAAGCCGTTAGGGCTATCGTTCTGACTACTAGTCAACCTACAGGGCCAAATCGGCAACAAGCCTCGATCATAAGGAGAGAGCCTCCCATGGTAGATGAGCTCACCTCAGTTCTAGGGATGTCCGATCTTGAGTTAATAAGCCAGGAGTTCAAACTTCCACCCGTCTCCTTCGAACTCATTCGATGTCATGGGACTTTCGCACAGATCACTACTTTGACAAGGTCGATATGATTGTGGTATGTGAGGAGCAATTGAAGGCCGGGCTGTGGTTTGCTCTGGAGTCATTTTACAAGGACGTCTTGAAGTATACCCAAGTTTGAGTCGCCCAGGTACATCCGAACTTGTGGCGAACCCTGGTGGCTTTTAGAGGATTATGCCGAGCTAAAGGACTCGAACCCACGGTGAAGGTCTTCACTGAACTGCACAGGCTTGTTCGACTGAAGGACGATGAGTTCTGGTTTTTTCAAGCAAAACCACGCTATGGATTGTTCACCGATCTCCCATCTTCACTCAAAAATTAGAAAGATCGGTTCTTCGTACTTCGAAGCAAAGACCCCTGTGGCTTCGAAGGGATTCCCCAAAGTTGGAATTATTTGGCCGAAAAGCCGAAGAGAAGAGTCATGTTGACTGATGTCAAGAGCACCATGGCAAAGGAGCTCAAGAGCTAGGCAAACTCTTGCAAATATTCATGTCTGGATGTGATAATGGCCGAGCTCAAGTGGTGGTTGATGAGTGTGATCGCTCACGAGAACATCCAGCTGCAACTCTTTGATTTGGGTCCCAGGGCGAGTAAAACCTGAATCTTTAATCTCTTAGTCCCTGGTGATCTCACTAATCTCATTTTTCTGTGCAAGTATGGCTGGAAATGAGGCAGTGAGGGAAGCTCAGAAGCGGAATAAAGAGCTCAGCAGGAAGTATTAGAAATAAAGAGATCTGAAGCTTAGAAGAAAGCCTAAACTGAAGAGACTAGCTCAGAGGTTCTAATCCAAGATTAATCTATCCCAAAGGGGCAAATCCTTACCGTGGAACCTCCCGCCCGATCTGAAACTCCTCCCCAACCTCCGATCACTTCAGCGTTAGAGGGCGGATCCTCAGGACAAGGAGCTTCATCTGGACGACCTCTTTCACAAGCTGCTAGAATACTACTCCAATCATTGGAGAAGAACAAATCGGTGCGGGGCAATCTTGATTTGGCAAAAGTAGTGAGCGCCACGATCTGTTTCCCTGAGGATCAGACTAGAATGGGTCCTAAAAATATTGATGATTTTCTCAGCCTTTCAATGAGCTTGATCTCGGAAGCAATGGCGACCCAGCACGCGGTTAAAGAGAAGGTTTATCTTATAAAGAGGGAGATGTCGAGGCTATCTCAAGACATGGCATCAATGCAGAACCAACTCTCTGCCACGAATGCCCGGGTCATCGAGCTGGAAGAACAAACGAAGTCTTACGAAGAGAAGACAGCTCGGCTAAAAAAAGAACTTGATGATGTTCGTGTTAAGTTCTCTGAAGAGATTCAAGCGAAGGATGAGGAGGCTCTAACAAAAGAAGCTAGGGCTTATGTGAAAGCTCATAGTGATCTCCTTGCCGAGCTTGTCAAACGTTATCCCAATGAGGACTTCGCTTGGCTCGAGAAACTTGCTTCGGGTGCTGAAGCTGAGAGTGAGGGCGAATAAGAGAGAGAGGAGGGAGTAAATGTTGAAGATGTAACTGAAGAGCAAGTTAGAGAAGATCCTCCTACCAAATGACTTGTGTTTTTTATTTCCTAGGATGAATTTTAAAGTTCTTTTTTTTATTTGTGATTAAATCTTGGTAAGATCGAAAAATATTAAATTAAGTATGGATGAGTATTGAATCAACCCCCACTTGATTGGATAAGCTCGGATACGGAACTTAAGATTGGTTATTAATCATAAAACAACTGTTTAAAGGGATTGGATAAATTTAATCGAGAGTGCGAGATCGAAAAGCCTTATGACCGAGAACCGATTAAAACTTGGATGCATATATAAAAATGATTTGAGAACAGGTCTTTGTCTAAATTTGATGAGTTCGGGACCGCTTATTAAAGATCGATTAAAACATTAACTTAGTTAAACACTTGAACAATTTGGGCGAGGTAACTAATCACAAGACATCTCAGAATTTGGAATCTTGAACGTGAGGAGATCGAAAAATAAAATACAAAATCAGATGGTCTGAAAATTAATCAAAACGAGTCGGGGAGATCAGAAAACACTTGGTTTGAGCGCACTTTGAAGTTTATTATTTATCTAGGAGGTTACTAGCTCAAAGAAAATGATCTAGGGTTAGATAACTAGTTGAGATCGGTCAAACACCTACTAGGGGGATCTACATAATTGTAATTATTAGAACTATGATTTTGAAGATTGACCAAAATATGGCGTCTACAAATACTAAAATTAAAAATTTATAATATTAAATAATAATCAAATTAGCAACGGATTATAAATCAATTGCAATTAGCATTGAAGTTCATTACTAAATCGGTTGCAAATAGCAACGAATTATTTTTTTGTGAATTCTCTATTTTTTTAAGTTAATCAAATTAACAACGGAAATCAAATTAACAACGGAAAAAGTTGTCTATTGCTATTAGCAACAAAATTATCCGTTGCTAAATTCGTTGCTAATTGCAACGAAAGTTAAAATCTGCTACTAAATTAATTAGCAACGAGTCTTGCTGCAGCAAATAGAAATCCGTTGCTAATTTTATGGATTAACAATTCCAAATAAAAAGAAATTAATTACTCTTAAAAATTAGTATTAATTGCCTTCTAGTCACATAAAAAATTGCAACATATGTAAGAAAAAAAACTTACTTGAAGATCTAAATTAGAAAAATATACGTGCCTTAAAATAAATGACTAAAAGTCCCAACAAATTATGATAAATATTTTTCAGAAGAGCTGCTTTACCAACAAAGCAAAGAGGATTTGAGGGAAAAGAAAAGAGCAGAAAGAGTTAGGAAAGGAAATCACAAATTATTTTTTATAGTTTTTAGTTTGGAAGCATTTAGTACAAACTTGATCACATATAAGTGTAACATGCTCACTTAAGACAGTTCCGTACATTCTACTGTTCCAGCGACTAAAGCCTGTTCGGATGTCTAGAATGTCTAGAACCATACTTAAATTAGAGTGAGGAATTATAATTTAATTAAATAAAAATCAAGTAAGGTTGAAGAAAAAAAAATGGAGTATAAATCGGTTAAATGAACACAAGTTCTCGGCGATGAGTAACCTAACTAGGAAGTGACCATGGGTCTGGTTGCTACTTTAATTTATGTAGGACCTTGCAAGACCTTTAACAAAGGATTAATTGAGGAATTATTATGAATTAATAAGTCAAAAAAATGAAAAAAAAAAGCACAAATAAGCAGATTTAAAAGCTAAGGTGAAAAAAAAATGGAGTAAGGACTTATCGAATATTATGGGAAAAGATGAACATAAACCCGGTAAGAGAAACATTTGGTCAATCAAATTTAAGAGTTCAAAATTTACCAAAATGAGATAAATTGAGCTAATGAAATTAGATTAATTAACTTAATTAAGATTAGGAAAAAGTATTTGAGCAGGTTAATCCTTTAACAGGTCAAATGTTAAGAATTCAGGGAAACTCTCGCAGTTTTTCTATTTAAAATTTCATGAATTTTAAATTATAATAAAATATAATTAACCCCAAATTGAATAAGATAAGATTAGGTGTTTTGACACAAAATATGACATTCTTTTGCTCGGCTACACTGTAAATGGTTGAGATATTTGAGCAGGTTAAATCCTTTAACAGGTCAAATGTTAAGAATTTAGAGAAACTCTCGCAGTTTTTCTATTTAAAATTTCCTGAATTTTAAATTATAATAAAATATAATTAACCCCAAATTGAATAAAATAAGATTAGGTATTTTGACACAAAATATGGCATTTCTTTGCTCGGGTACACTGTAAATCGAGTAAAGAGGTATTATAATAAAAATGTACTTAATAATTGTTATATCAAATATTAATATAGAGATATATATAAAATTAATTAAAGTGTATATAATGAATATATGGATCTAGATGTGGTTGTTAAGAATTAAGACCATCCTCATATGAGTTAGAGTTTTTCACTATGGTTGAAAATATGAAGTCTTTAAAAATTGCTTAATTTTCTCTTTTACTAGAAAAATATTTTTTATTGACTCAATTTATTAAGAGCTCCAAATGCTAAAAAATACAAAAGAATATTTTTCAGGAAAATATTTTTCACAAAACAAATATAACCTAGATATAAAACAAAAATAATTATTCATATCCGATTTGGATTGAATTCGACTTTTATGTTTTGATCGAGTATTCATTATCCAAAACCACTTATACAAATAAATAAATATAACTACTATAATTTATAACAATGTTTATAAAATTTTAAATTATTATATTTCAAATAATTAGAGTCTAAATATTTACATGATTATTAAATTTTTTAAAATATAAATTATTAATAAAAAAATTTTATATATTATTAATTAAAATATATAAAATTAAAAAGTTTAGATAATATTCAAATAATGACAATTAAATTTGAAATGGATTGATTAGTTTAGTGCTGTTTGGCATTATAATTTATTGTTTTTTAGAAAAAAAAAATATTTTAAATACAGTTAAAAAATAATTTAAAAAATACTTTTTTATTATTATAATATTTTAATAATCAAAACTTATTAAATTTAATTTTAAATTATTTTTTTTACTTTTTAATTAATTTATTTTAAAAAATACTCTTCTTAACAACAGTTTGAACAATAATTTCCAATAGATCTTGAATCCATGTTTAAGTAAGCAGAAATGCTTCTTGTTTACAATTTTTTTTTTTTTTTGCTTGAAGGACAAAAATCAGTTGCATTTGTAATTTGGTATCCACTAGAGGGTCTAAATAATTTTTCATTCCCCAATATTATATCAAGGCACTTCATATCACAATAAAAACAAAAGCAATAATTAAATTATTTTAAACAATTTACTTAAAAAAATTTCAATAAATAATTAAAACACATAATATATATTAAATAATATTATCATTAAAAATTAAACCTTCGCAAAATACAGGTTTACAACAATTGATGAAAAAGAAAAAACACAAAAAATATTGTAAAATTTTTTTAAAATATTTCATGTATTTTAATTTTAAGAATTTAAATTTAATTTTTGGAATTTTGGAAATTATTTTTTAATATTTTAATAATTTATGATTTTAATTTTTTATTTATCTGACCAGCATCATTTTGATTATTTTAATGTTTTAAATATTTTAAGTGATTAATAAAAACTGATTTTAAATGTATTTCAATCCTCCAAAATGGGACGAGGGAAAAAAAAAAGATTAGGACAAAAATGAAAAAGAAAATAAAAAAGATGGACTTAGTTGAAAATATTTTAGACCTTAGATAGAAGTTTTGGTTAGAGGGACTAAAACATAATTTTATATGATTAAATGTGAATTTACGAAACAAAAGTTTAATAAACAAAACTCAAAAATTTTAAGAAAATGTCTTCACAAGTCTCTCAAATTTTTTTTTTTTTCGAAACTCTTAATATCACTTGAAAAGTCTGACAAGGATACTACATGTATTTTGGGCTCTAATGCAGTTTCAAGAAATATCTATTTACATATTAAAGTTAAAATAAAACGAAAGTGATAGTTTAGTTCTTTACTTTTAATTTTTTATTTAAAATATATTTTTTTAATTTATGAATTAAATTAAAAATAAATAATTAATTATTTAATAAAATTATTTAAAAATAATTTTTAAGTATTTTAAATATTTGATTAAAAAGTATTTAAAAATAATTTAATTTTTTAAAATCAATAAAAAAAAATATAATTAAGTGTTGTAGTTATTAAAATAAAATAATATTGATGTTTTTAAATATTATTAGGATAATATAATTTTTTACTTAGTTAAAGAATAGTTTTAATATAAATAGATAAGTCATAAAAAAATATATAATTACTTATGATTTCTAACTTATTTTAAATAGTTTTTTTTAATTTATAAGACAAACTAAATACTAATATAATTATAACTTTCTGCTTATAAGTAGGTTTAATTGATTTATAATTCAAACCAAATATCATATTAGTATTCTATTTTTTCTAATTTTTATGCATTTTTAAATTTTTCTTTAATTTTCTTATTTTTTCTTATTTTGATTGAAATTTTAAAAAAAATTAAAATGAATGTATTTATATATAATTAATTTTTTTACAATATTTATATAAAATTAATTATCATATTGGAAATATTACTATCTTAATTGTACATGATTTTTTTTTATTTTGTAATTTTTAATATTTAAAATTTTATTCAATTTTATAATATTTTAAATTTTTTCTTTTTTTTATTTTGATTAGGCTAATTAAGGTTTTTTAATTAAAAATTAATATTTTATGCATAATTAATTATAACAACAATATTTTATGCATAATTAATATTTTATGTTATTTACCGTATGTTACCCTCAACAACAACAATAATAATAATAATAATAATAATTTAAAATAAAAAATAATTTAACAACAACAACACAATAACAATAATAATAATAATAAAAAGCTAGTGATGATTATTAACTTAAAAAATATTAGGTATCAATTTGAGGCCTCATAATTAATTATCATATAATTTAATCAATCTTAAATTATTTTATATCTTTAATAAATATTTTTATTATATTGTTATATTTTTTATTATTTTTATTATAAGACTTTTGTTAAAAATTTTGAGAGATAAAAAGTGCACTTTACATAAAAAGTTATAAAAATAAAATATAGAGATTTAACTTATTTATAATTAGTATATATTAATTTTTGTGTTAATAATTTAAAATTCTTTTTTATCTCATTTTCTTATGATTAATTAATATTTATAATTATTATCATTATGGCTAACTTATTATCATTAAATTGAAATGATTAAATAAATCAGAAATATTTTACTGTTGTAAAAATTGAATTTAAATGCTTTTTTTACTTTTTTTTAATTAAATAATATTTAATGATAAAATTAAACTTTTATTTAAATGGTTTTCATTTCTTTGTTTATATATAATATGTCATATGAGATATTTGATATATATTAATCAGTCTCTTCTCATCAAGTATTTTCATTTCACAAGTGCTCTCAAATATTTTTTTGAATTACTCTATTTTTTTATTATTTCTTTTAAAAGTTATTAGATATTATTCTCAAAATTTATTTATTTAAATATATTTAATTAATATTTATTTAATTACTAATTTTTTTATAAATTTCTTATTTGATATTTGTTAAATTTTTTAACATTTTTTTATTACAATTATATATCGAATGTAATTATAACTAATATTTTGATTATTTATATTTTATTATCATTAATTTTTAATAGAAATATTTTTAAATTTAATTAAATATCTAAATTTTTTGCATAAATTATTTTTTAATTATGTTTTTATATAGAAGTAAAATTTTAAAAATATAATGTAAATATGATTACATCGAAAATATAACTCTAAATAAAGATGATTAAAAAAAATTACAATATTAAAATTAACTAAACGTGCAGTAATTTTATTAATATGACTCTACTTATGATACAAACAATATCATAATACTATATAATTTTTCAATAATTAATTATCGACACATAAATAAATAGAATTAATTTCACTAAAAAAAGATATTTAAAAACGATAATGTTATCCCTAGTGAAGCATGATATAAAGATAATATACGCACAAAATACATTTAATAAAAATAAAATAAAATTTTAATATGCTTAAAAAATAAAAATAATAATAATAATAAATAATTAAAAGGGTAAAAACAATAATAATAATAATAATAATAATTAAAAGGGTATAAAAAAAAAAAAAAGAATTATTTACCTGTAATCTAAACTCTTCCCTACTCCAGCCACGCCAATGGTAAACAAATTTTGAATTGTCTTTAAATACGTATCCAAATAAGACATTGAATTTGCACATTAACAGAAGCTCTTGCATCTTTTCTTTATTTTTTTGAGATTTATATATAGAGAGAGTGGACCTAAAATCATAGCAATTCTCTTACCACCAAATGGAGTAAAAAATAATATATATATATATATATATATATATATATATATAGAAAATACATGTTTCAATGCATAATCACGATATAAAATATTAATACGCATGCTACCTAAAATTATGGTTAAATTCACTTATGATATCATAAAAAATTGCAATGTAAGCAAAACACAAAAATGGAAAATTATTATCTGAAAATCTAAATAAGAAAAATATATATACATGCCTTATAGTAGATAACTAAAAGTCCCACCGAATTATGATAAATATTTCTCTCATAAGAACTGCTCTACCAAGAAGCAGAGAGGATTTGAGGGAAGCTAAAGAGCACAGAGAGGGAAGGAGAATAAAATTATGTTTTTGGTTTTAGTTTTCACAAAGGACTGAAGGGATTTTTATTGAAACTGTGTAACATATGGTCAAAGTCTTTTTGAATTCATTTCTATTTCCAATGGGTCAATCTCTTTGTATAGAGATACCACTAATTATGGCCTTTTAATTAGATGAAGCCATTTCATATGGGAATATTATCTTCTTTTGCTCATTTTAAAAGGTTTTAGTTTAGTTATAATCAAATATATATATATATATATAAAGGAGGAAAAATTTTTCTTGGAGATTCCTTGTGACTCTTATCATTAATGCTATTATTTGGCTTTACTGTATATAAATTAATTTATTTATATCAAAAGTATTTATTTCTTTTTTGATAGTAAGTATTTATTTTTTTTAATTATTTTTATTATTTAATTATTATCTCAATTTTTATAATTTAAATAATTATTTTATATAATACTTAATTGTCAAAACTCAATGTCTCAATAATTAAATTTATTATATTATTTTAAAGTTTATTAAAGATATAATTAATATTACTTTCTTTAATATCCATACACCTCAAAGTATTTATATATTTGTGATCAAAGATATTTTTCTCCATTGTTATAATTCTTTTGTACGTTCCATCTATATAGATTTTATTTGTATTAAGGTGAGACTTTTAAATTTTTAACGAAATAAATTTTTATAATCATAAAAATTTTATTAATATTAAAATGACATTGGTTTCAAATATCACTCCACATTTAATTAATAATAATTTAATTCTTAAATTCTTATAAATTTCTTTTTTCAATGTTTTTAAAATTTTTAACTTTCTCATTTCATTATAAAAATTTAATAATTATATTTTAAAATTATTAAACATTTAAAATTATATTATAAAAATTATAAAGAATTGGCTATTCTCTTTCTTTCGAAAAGGATTCAAGCATTAGTTAAATTACTTATTAATTATCATACTTTATTTTTTTATTATAATAAAATATAAATAACATCTTAAATGTGTGCTACAAATATTTTGTTTACCTAAATTTTATTCCTTATTTAATAAATTAATTTTCAACCAATTAATACATATTTAATTGTATTAATGATGTTAATTGACTTCGTTATATTACTATTTAATATTTCTTTAAATTTTTCATAACTATTTGGAGTCATTCTTATTATATATAAAAAATAGTGATTTTACACATTAATTATTTGATTTTTTTTTTGAAAAATTTACTAATAAAAATAAAAATTAGATGTATTTCTTCAACATGATTTGCTTAAAATTAATTAAATAAAAAAGTTAGAGAAGATAAATATGTTTTAAAGTTTTTACACTTCTTAAATCTGATCAATAAAAATTTATTCATTAAAAATATTAATTAATTAAATATTTTAAAATTATTAAAGAATTCGTGTAATGCATGAGTATACAGCTAGTCTATCTATCTATATATAAATATAAAGTAGATAAAGTTTTTTTTTTTTAATTTTTTTGCATTGCCATGTGGACAGATTTTCTTTTAGTGTTGTCATGTGACCTTTACCTTACAAAGATTGTCATAATTTATAATTATAGTAATAATAATTATTGTCATTTATATTAAATATTTAATTATGTTTTTATTTAATTTTTTTATTTTTCTTTAAGTATCTTTATTATTACTACTTTTATCTCAATTTTAGTGACTAAATGATTAAAAATATTTATTAAAAAATTTTTTATTTAATTATTAATTTTTATAATTTTCTTATTAAATATGTCTTTAACTTTTTAATATTTCATTTAATCATAAAAATTTAAGAATTATATGTTTTAAAATTAATAAAAAATCTCTCTCTATATATAAAATGAATTTTTGAGAAAATGAAATAAAATTTTATTTATATAAAGTATTATATATATATATATATATATATATATATATATATATACATGAGATATATAAAAAAATAAAATTAGAATATATAAACATAATATATAAGTTGTATGTATCATTTGAGGCTATTAATTTATTAATTTTATTATTTAGAATTTCAATAATAAATTTATGCAATTATTACACTTTAATTTTGTTAAAATGAATTATTCATCTAAATTTTATTAATTTAAAACACATTATATATAATACGATATATTAATATTAAAAAATTATTTCTCGAGTTTTATTTTTGCAATGTACGCATCAAGCCCATATTTAGGCTCCGTTTGTTTCACAGAAAATATTTTCTTAGAAAATATTTTTTGTATTTTTCAGCGTTTATAACACTTTAAAAAATTAGTCAATGAAAAATATTTTCCTAGTCAAAGAGAAAACTAAGTCATTTTTAAGGAAAATAACTTTCATTTTTTAAAATATAAATTTATTTTTCATTTTTTAAACTTCAATAATCTTATTAAAATGTAAAAATATTTATACATATATAAAATAAACACATATTATTAATTTAACAAAAAACATTTTCATGAAAAATACTTTTTTAGAAAATATTTTTCATAGAAAATATTTTCCATATATAAATTATTTTTCGTTAAATAAATGGAGCCTTATTGTCAATTATGTATTATTAAAATTATTTATTAAAACTTTTTAAATGTAACATAATAAATATAATTTTAAAGTAATGAAATATTTTTTAAATATTTTTTCAATCACATCAAAATACATTTTTTTTTAAAATTATTTTTTAATTAATTTAACTTTTTCATTAAAATATCAAATAGAATTTTATTCTCTAACTGAATACTATATGTGCATATACACATAGTGTCTAGATATATCATTTTACAATTGTGATCATTGATTTATGTAACTCCCAATTAGTAATATTTATTAAATAAAGTAGATTACAATTGACAGTTTCTATTTTAAAGTTGACAATTATCACTTATATATCAATTTAAATAATTTCTTACAATAAGTTTCTTTTTTTAAATAAATATTGTTTAATGATAAAATTAAAATTTTGATTTAAATGACTTTTTATTTATTGTCTATAAATAATTGATACTTTGTCCTATTATTTGGGACACAGACCAAAAAAAAAAGGTTATTAGAAAAAGCTTTTCTTTTCATATTTTTCTTTCAATTTTTTTTTCTTTAATTTGCTATTTGTTCATTGTTTTTATTCAAGATTTATTTTCTCGATTCTTGAAACTTATTTATATTTCTACTAATTTCTAATTTCTTATAATATTAGGAAAAGTTTATTGAAGGTTGAAGGATAATGGCTTGTGTTGGAATTATCTTTTAAGAATAATGTCATCATGCTTTGTACAAATATCTTGATTATCCATATTTTATTATCATTAGTTTTTAACAAAATTATTTCAAATTTTAGTTAAAAATCATATTTTTATGTAAAAATCATTTCTTAATTATATTTTTGTACAATAGTAGAATTTAAAGATAAAAAAATCAAATATGATTACATAAAAAAATTAATTATAAGTAAAGATGATTAAAAAAATTAAAGTTGCAACATTAAAATTATGAGATCTATCTTTTGAAAAATGATATGTATTTTTTAACATTTATTAGATTGATAGAAAATGATGATAATACATGACATATCCATACATTGTGTATTTATTTACAATTTTTATTTTTATGAACTGTATGTATTTTATGTCATAAATTTCTACAAAGCAATAACGACTTTTATGAAAAAATTATTTTATAAAAATATACAAATTAATAAAAAAAAGTTACACTTTACCAAAATTTAAAGATATAGCATTTTTAAAAATAGTATAATAAAATATTATTTTTAATTGATAATAATGTTATATATTTTTATTATTATTAAAATTAAATAATTTAATTCATTATTAGTAATTTAATATATTTATTATATTAATTACAAAAAAAATTATATTTATATATTTTTTAAATAACATTATTGTCTCATTAATCTAATATATTTTCTGCAATCCACAAAAAAAATAAATATCAATTTATAAAAATTATGAGAATAAATATAGAATTTCATAAAGTTTAAATTATGAATAAAGTAATTTTATTACATTTCAAAATGAAGTAATTATGAAAACTACTATTAATATATGTATAAAAAGAATTAAATAATATATTTTAGTTAATTACATCATAAATTAATTAAGATTATTATTATAATAGGTGAAAAATTATTCAAATTAAATTAAATGAGAGAAATTTTTATTGGAAATTAATTTATTAATAATAATAATAATAATTTATTCTTATTTAAAATATAAATAAAAAATGAAAATTATAAATTAATGCATATATATATATATATATATATATATATATATATATATATATATATATATATAAGCGGGTATTCTCACGTAATTAGCATGTGGCATTATTTTCTATTGTTATGTGGTATTCTCTATAGTATTATCACATATTGGCGTTCCCCATAAAAAAATTTATCTTACTTAGTAAATTATTATCTTTTTATACTAAATTCAATTCTCTTTTATTTTTCTTTAAAGTATAATTATTACTGTAATTACTATCTTTATTTTTATTATTTAAATGAATATTTTCTTTAACAATTAATTATCAAAACATAAGCTTTTGTGATTAAATTTGTTATTTACAAATTATTAAATTACTTTTTTTAATTAAGTTATTAATTCTCCAATTATATATATATAAATTACAAATTATTTAATAGTTACCCTCTTAAAGCCATAATTAATAGATATTATTATAAGGTAAGTTACAATATATTAACATATATTTGTTACATATACTTATAATTTTATATAATACACACATATATATATATATATATTTTTTTTTTTTTCCTTTTGCACTATATTTATATTTTTTCAGATCATTAATATTACTTTTAAGAATAATATTAATTTTAGTAAGTAAAGATAATATTTGAATACATTATATTTCTTTAATATATTAAGAGGATATACAAAATTTTAATATTTAAAATGATAAAAATAATCATATGATTAAACCAATTTCAAATGATTTCATATTTTTTAATCAATATTTTTATAACATTAATATATTTTTATTATGAAATCTTCATTAAAAAATTTGAGTAATAAAAAGATTAGTCTATAAAAAAGTAATAAAAATAAAAAATGAAAAAAATTAATAAAAAATTTAAGATATTATTTTATTATGATGTATTAAAATAAAAAAAATATATATATAAAAATTAAAATTATTAATAGCTATGTGTATTAACACAAATCATTTTCTAATTGTAATATATATGTATATATGAAAAGAGCGATTAACTCTGATAATCATAAATATTCTGATAAGCAGACTGACGCAAAAGAGGCCAAATTATGCCTATTTTATGAATAAAGGAAGTGTTGTTGTTGAAATTTTCTAGTACTCAAATTGCATTTTATTATAATGAGTTTAAGTAATATATAATTAAGTTTGAGATAAATTTAAATTAAAAAAAATAGTGTATGTGTTGTGCTTGTATGTGTTCAAATTTGATGATTGGGTACCAGTTACCTATTTGCTTATGTAAATAAATAATTAAATATAAATATTATCATTTATAATAATAATATTTATAAATTTTAAAATATTATAGTTAAATAATTAGATTTTAAATATTTTTATAATATTATTAAATTTCCTAAAATATAAATTATAAATAAAAAATATTTTTATTTATAATTTATCAATTAAAATATATAAAATTGAACAAGTTAGAATAATATTTAGATAATGATTATCGAATTTCATATAAATCGAATATAATTAATTTAGAATGAATTTTAATTAGATTTAGAATAAATTTAAATATTAAAAAATATTAAATTCATTAATTAAATTTAAATTTAAATATGATAATTTTCACAGATATATTATATGAAAATTAAGTTAAAGGTGCATCAGCCAATAATAGAAGAAAAACAAAAACATATTTTTAAAAAACAAACTTAAAACCATGTTTAAGTGAGCAGAAACACTTCTTGTTTACATTTGTTTTCGCTTGAAGAACAAAAATCAGTTGCATTTGCAATTTTGTATGCACGAGAGGCTCTAAATAATTTTCATCTTTCAATATTATCTCAAGGCACTTCACATTCACAATAAAAACAAAAGCAATAAAAAATTTATTTAATTCAATTCACATGCAAAAATTTCAATAAACAATTAATATATATTAAATAATATTATCATTAAATTTTAAACCTGCGCAAAATACAAGTTTCACAACATTACATGTGTGCCATCAACAATTCGAGGAACAATTAATAATGTAATATATGGAAAATTTTTAAATATTTTATGTATTTTAATTTAAATAATTTAAATTTAATTTATAGAATTTTAGGACTTATTTTTAATAATTTATAATTTTAATTTTAATTTTTTTTTATTTTATGTATGGCTTGCACTATTTTGATTAACTTAATGTTCTAAATATTTTAAGTGATTTATAAAAATTGATTTAAATGTATTTAAATCCTTTGCAGTGGGAGCAGAGAGAGGAAAAGAGATTCGGACAAAGATGGAAGAGAAAAATTCGAAGATGGACATAGTTAAAAAAATTTGTGGACCTCATTAAATAGAATTTTTGATGGAGGGACTAAAACAGAATTTTATATGTTACAAAATTGCAAATGCTGTCTTTCCTACTCCATCTCCTCTTCCCCTACCGCCCATCACCTCAACTTCTTCCCCCACCCCTGATGCTTCTTCCTTGGCCACTAATAGCTAAAAATCCCTTTGAAATCTAGCGAAATCATACTAAAATCGAAGGAACCCAAAAATATTTACCCTACTAGATCTCCTCCGTTCAGCCATGCCAGGGAGCCGAAACAAACTCTACGAGCACTAGGGAATTGTTTCCAACTAGGGGAGAGCAGTTTTCGGTTTAAACCGAAAAACCGAATCGAACCGATTAATTCGGTTCAATCGGTTCGGTTTTAAAATTTAATCGGTTCGGTTCGGTTTATAATTTTGATAATTTTGGTTAATCGGTTCGGTTCGGTTATTTTCATAAAAAAATCAAAAAAACTGAACCGAACCGAAATTATTAAATATATATAGGAAATCAAAAAAAATCGAATCAAATTGAATCAAACCGAATCGAACCGAACCGAAATCAAAGAAAACCGAACCGAACCTTTAGATTTTTGAGTTTTGATTTCTAATTTTTTTTGTTTTTATGTTTTTATTATTTAGATTTAATGTTAAAAATATGAAATTTTATAAATTTCGGTTTGATCGGTTTAAAACCGAACTGAACCGAAATTCATCGGTTTGATTCGGTTCGGTTTTCTCTTCTCAATCGGTTCGGTTCGGTTTTTAAAATTTTTTATTTTCGATTTTCGGTTTTGTCGGTTCAGTTCGGTTCGGTTCGGAACCGAACCGACCGTTTGCACACCCCTATTTCCAACTGCCTCTAATGTTACCTGTAGTGTGAGACTCGAGGAAGAAAAGTTTTGACCCATAAAGCTTTATAGTAAAATTCCAACCAAATTGAAAATCCCTATATAACACATTAATACTTTATAGAATTATTTATTTTTCAATTTCATATTTGTATTCATTTTGTAACAACCCGATCCAATTGAATAGTATTGTCCACATTAGCTCACCCGGCCTCACGAATTTACCCATTGAGTCTCAAGGCCCAAAACACTCTTTCGATTTTGGAGTGAAGAATTATTTCCCTCACAAACTTATGGAATGTTACACATTCACCAACTTTCATCTTGGTTCGTTTCGAAATTACATCATACTGAAGAAGGTTAGACTTTGATACCAATTATCACTTAAACAACCTCTTTACTTTCATAACTAGCATAATGTCCATGCTATGCATGTATAATTTATAATTTTTACTTTTTAATCTAATTTTTAATTAGATTTTAAATAAGATAAGTTATTATTATTAAATTAATTTTAAATTAAAATTTCTCTCTTATTTAATTTAATTTGAATAAATTTTTGCCTATTATAATAATAAAATTTTAATTAATTTATGATGTAATTAATTAAAATATCTATTTAATTTTTTTTATACTTATATTAATAGTAATTTTCATAATTATTTGGTTTAAAATATAATAAAAGTACTTTATTCAAAAAATAATTTAAATTTCATAAAATTTTTATATTTTATCTCATAATTTATATAAATTGATATTTATTTTTTGTAAATACAAAAAATACATTAGATTAATGAAAAAATAATATTATTTTAAAAATATGTAAATATAATATTTCTTTGTTATTAATATAATAAAAAATATTAAATTACTAATAATGAATTAAATTATTTAATTTTAATAATAATGAAAATATGTAACATTATTATTAATAAAAAAAATAACATTCTATTATATTATTTTTTAAAAATATTATATCTAATTGTAAATTTCTCTTTATTAATTTGATATATTTTTTATAAAATAATTCTTTGACAAAAATAATTATCACTTAACATAAATTTATAATATACATAAATTTATAATATAAAATAAAAACATTTCATAAAAATTAAAATTTTAAAATATCGTTATTTTTTATTAATATAATTAATACTAAAAATACATACTATTTTTCAAAATATAGATTCTATAATTTTATTACTGTAACTTTAATATTTTTTAATCATCTTTATTTATAGTTAAATTTTTGATGTAATCATATTTGTAATTTATCTTTAAAATTTTACTTTTATATAAAAATATAATTGAGACATAATTTCTGCGTAAAAATATAGATATTTAACTAAAATTTAAAAATATTTCTATTAAAAATTAATGATAATAAAATATGAATAATTAAAATATTGGTTATAATTGCATTAGATATATAATTATAATGAATAAAATATTTAAAAGTTTAAGAAATATTAAATAAGAAATTTATAAAAAATTAATAATTAAATACACATTAACTAAATATATTTAAATAAAATAAATTTTAAAAATGATAACTAATAACTTTTGAAATAAATAATAAAAAAATAGCACAAATAAAAAAAATTTGAGTGTTTTTAAGTGAAATAAAAATACTTAGTTAGAGAAGAGTGTTTGATGTGTATCATTTGTCTCATATGACATACTATATATAGACAAACAAATGAAAACTATTTAAATAAAAAATTAATTTATAGTTAAATATTATTTAATTAAAAAATGGCAACAAAGCATTTAAATTCAATTTTTATAATAGTAAAATATTTCTTATTTATTTGGCTATTTCTATTAAATGGCCATAAATTTGCTATAATAATAATAATAATAATAATAATAATAATAATAATAATAATAATAATAAGCATTAATTAATCTTAGGAAAATAAAATAAAAAGAATATTAAATTATTAACATAAAAAATAATACATACTAATTATAAATAAGTCAAATATCTATTTTTTATTTTTATAACTTTTTATGTAGATTACACTTTTTGTCTCTCAAATTTTTTAACAAAGATTTCATAATAAAAATAATAGAAAATACAATAATGTAACAAAAATATTTATTAAAAATATGAAATAATTTAAAGTTGATTAAATTATATAATAATTATTATAAAATCATATATTAATAGTCAATTTTTTTAAACTAATAGCTATTAATAACCTTTTATTATTATTATTATTATTATTATTATTATGGAGAACAACATGTGACAGATAATATTTTGACATAAATAAAATTATAAAAAATAATATAAATAATTTTTAAATATTATATTTTGATCATAAAAGGTCTTAATTTTTAAAAATCAAATTTTAAAGAAAATAATAATTTAAATCATAAGTATTAAGTTAGTATTGTAAATAATAATAATAATTAAAAGAGAAATAAAAATATTAAATAATAATTAATATTTATAAAATAATATAAATAATTTTTAAATATTGCATGTAATTACAAAATGTCTTATTTTTAAAGATTAAATTTTAAAGAAAATAATAATTTAAATTATAAATGTTAAGGTAGTATTGTAAATAATAATGATAATTAAAAGAGAAATTAAAAAATTAAATAATAATTAGTATAAAGGAGAGTATTTATATTAATTATGAGATCATAAATTAATTATCAATTTTCTTTAAATTAATGGCAATAAATGATCTTTAATTATTATTATTATTATTATTATTATTATTATTATTATTATAGAGGGTAACATGTGACAAATAATATTTTTTCATAAATAAATTTATTATAAATAATTTTTAAATATTACATTCAATTATAAAATGTTTTAATTTTTAAAAATAAATTTAAAAAATTAATAATTTAAATCATAAATGTTAAAGTAGTTTTATAAATAATAATGATAATTAAAATAAAAATAAAAAATTTAATAATAATTAGTATTTATAAAGGACTATAAATAATTTTTAAATATTATATTTAATTACAAAAGGTCTTAATTTTTAAAAATTAAATTTTAAAAGAAATAATAATTTAAATAATGAATATTAAGGTAGTATTGTAAATAATGATAATTAAAATAAAAATTAAATAATTAAATAATAATTAGTATAAATGAGAATATTTATGGAAAGTGACGTGAGATAAGTTTTTCAAAGAAGATGCTACATGTCATTTTCTTGGATATCTCCTTGCTTTATATATATATATATACTAGCGAAATACTCGTGCTATGCACAATGGTAGAGAGAGAGAGAATTTATATCAGATTTAATTAGGCCATTAAATCATGATTAATTAAAAAAAATTATCCTTTAATTAAAAAAAAGTTTTAACGTTACTATTTAAAATATTAAAATTTTAAAATATTAGTAATAAATTTTAATCAAATAAGTTAGTAGTTGCTTTCAAATCAGTAGTTTTAATGGCTATAAATTTTTTTTAATCGCAATAAGTTATTATTTGTTTATAATAATAATAATTATTGTTATTATTAAATTATTTTAAAATAATAAAAATAAAATAATATTAAAATTAAATTAAAATTTATTAAATATATAAAAAGAATAGATGAAACTTTTAGGTATTGATTTTTCCTTCAAAGTAAATATGGGTCTTAATTTTACTATCATTAATGTTTTCAAATTAAAAATTAGGAAACATGTTAATTGTAATAATTATATTTAGTAATTATATATTATAGCTGTTTAGGAAATATAAAAAAAAATTTAATGTTTCTATCTTTCGACAAAAAAAATGTTAATTTAAAAAAAATTTGAAAATTAATGAATAGGCATTATCTTTAATAATTAGACGTATTTAAAAGAAAAATTAATAATTAATTTCTCATAAAAATTTAAATATCTCCTTATACTTGTTTCTAATTTGAAGCATATATTTTAAAAGAAATTAAACTTTCAGTTGTAGTAATAATTAGAAAATTATGATAATATTCATTGAATTTTAAAATTAAATGTTTTAACTTGGCAAATTATCAATAATTAAATACTAAATTTAATTTTAATAAATGTGTTTAAAAATATTATACTAATTAAAAATATTACACTAAACTATTTTTATTTTTATTTTTTAAATAAACGTAAATCTTAATTTTACTATCATTGATGTTTTCAAATTAAAAATTACAAAACATTATAATGAATGAAAATTATATTTAATAATTAATATTTTTTAATTATTTAAATTTAAAAGATTAAATTAATTAAGGGTTGTATTTAGAAAATGAAATTACATAATAATTATGTATTACAACTATTTAGAAAATGCATAAAAAATTATCATCAATAAATTTAATTAAAGATTACCACTTACCATAAATATGATATAATTAAAATTTTATATTCTCTTGAATTTGTTTTACAAAAATTTGAACCACCTCTTTATCAAAAAGCGAAAATGGGACATTTATAAAACTAGCATAATACCTATGTTATGCATGTATAATATATGATTTTTATTTTTAATCTAATTTTTAATTAGATTTTAAATAAGATAAATTATTATTATTATATTAAATTTAAATTAAAATTTATCTCTTATTTAATTTAATTTGAATAAATTTTTACCTATTATAATAATAAAATTTTAATTAATTTATGGTGTAATTAATTAAAATACCTATTTAATTCTTTTTATACATATATTAATAGTAATTTTCATAATTATTTTGTTTAAAATATAATAAAAGTACTTTATTCAAAAAATAATTTAAATTTCATAAAATTTTTATATTTTATCTCATAATTTATATAAATTGATATTTATTTTTTTTAAATTACAAAAAATATATTAGATTAATGAAAAAATAATATTATTTTAAAAATATATACATATAATATTTTTTATTAATATAAAAAAATTAAATTACTAATAATGAATTAAATTATTTAATTTTAACAATAATGAAAATATATAACATTATTATTAATTAAAAATAACATTTTATTATATTATTTTTTAAAAATACTAATCTAAGTATAAATTTTTTGTATTAATCTGATATATTTTTTATAAAATAATTTTTTAACAAAAATAGTTATCATTTTACATAAATTTATAATATAAAATACATACATTTCATAAAAATTAAAATTTTAAAATATAATCA
Organism: Hevea brasiliensis; assembly: GCF_030052815.1. Classification (NCBI taxonomy): domain Eukaryota; kingdom Viridiplantae; phylum Streptophyta; class Magnoliopsida; order Malpighiales; family Euphorbiaceae; genus Hevea; species Hevea brasiliensis. The sequence continues at coordinate 115,618,270 of NC_079495.1, forward strand.
TTTTCTATTATTATAATAAATATTAAAAATATATACTATTTTTCAAAAGACTGATTTCGTAATTTTAATACTATAATTTTAATTATTTTTAATCATCTTTATTTGTAGCTAAATTTTCGATGTAATCATATTTATAATTTATTTTTGAAATTTTACTTATATATAAAAATATCGTTGAGAGATAATTTATGCATAAAAATATAGATATTTAATTAAAATTTAAAAATAACTCTATTTAAAATTAATGATAATAAAATATGGATAATCAAAATATTAGATATCATTATATTTGATATATAATTACAATAAAATAAAATATTCAAAAATTTAAGAAATATTAAATAAGAAATTTATAAAAATTAATAATTAAATAAAAATTAATTAAATATATTTAAATAAATAAATTTTGAGAATGATAACTAATAACTTTTGAAAGAAATAATAAAAAAAGTATAAATCAAAAAAAGATTTGAGAGCATTTAGGTGAAATAAAAATACTTGATGAGAGCTGAGTGCTTGATGTATATCAAATATATTATATGATACACTATATATAAACAAACAAATAAAAATTATTTAAATAAAAAATTAATTTATAATTAAATATTATTTAATTAAAAAAGGTTAATAAGTGCATTTAAATTTATTTTTTATAACAATAAAATGTTTCTTATTTACTTGGCCATTTCAATCAAATCGTCATATGTTGGCCATAATAATAATAATAATAATAAGTATTAATTAATTTAAAAAAAAGAAATAAAAATAATAAAAAATATAATAATGTAATAAAAATATTTATTAAAGATATGAAATAATTTTAAGTTGATTAAATTATATGATAGTGATTATGAGATCATAAATTAATGATCTATTTTCTTTAAACTAATGGCCATCAATCGCTTATTATTATTATTATTATTATTATTATTATTATTATTATTATTATAAAAAATAATATATGGTCAAAAATATTTTTACATAAATAAATTTATAAAAAAATAATAAAATAATTTTTAAATATTATATTTAATTACAAATGTCTTAATTTTTAGAAATTAAATTTAAAAAAAAATATTTTAAATCATAAATGCTAAAGTATTATTATCAATAATAATGATAATTAAAAGAAAAATAAAAAAATAAATAATAATTAATATAAAAAAAAATATTTATGAAAAATAATACGTGATAAGTTTTTCAATAAAAATATTATATGTTATTTTTTTTTTTTTAAGTATATCTCTCTACTTTTATATATATAAATATAGATTTTTTTTCTTTTATCTGCCTTGTCTTTTCATTTAATAATTCACTCTCTTTACACCCCTATGTACCACTACAAAGTTAAGCGGAAACATTTTTGGAGGCGAAACTTGATCTTTACTTTTAGAAGTGAACTTCTGATATATCTTAGCAGCAAAGCTACTTTCACATCTCTAGCAGGGAGCTCCACTTTTAAATCTTTAGTTACGGAACAACTTTTTAGTCATTTAAAACTACTTTATCTTTAAAAGATGAAACTACTTTGTCTCTGATACGTATATTTTATTTAATAGATATCATAATTTATATGAGATATATTTTTTTTAATTATATATTTTTTTTAAATTTACTTTGTGAAATGGTAAGAATTTCTTTTTACATTGTTTTTATATGTGGAATTATTTTATTTAATTTGATTTGAAAGATAATTACATTAATTTTAATTAATAAAAATATTTTTTAATATAAAATTTAATTAAAAATAAATATAAAATATTTTATATAATAAATAACAATATTTATTTATTATAAATAATAAATATAAAATATTTTTTTGAAATATAAAATTTTAATTAATGAACTATTTTGTTAATCAAATAAAATTTCAAGATCTATATTATAATTCACTATTAACTTCCCAAATTCAACTTAGTTTAGTTATACTTATGACAACTAATTAACATTTTACTTTAATATATAAAACTAAAAAATTAATTATAATTGTAATTTAATATAAATTGTCCAATTGGCCTTCCTCTTAATAATTTATTTTAAAACTTATAAATAATATACTTTATTTCTTTAAGCTAAACGAATTTATTAAATAAACCATTTAAATTTTGCAAATTAATACCTTAATCAATTAAAATATTATTTAAATAATATTAGTACTTATAAAATTATATTTTAAAAAATTCAGAGTATTATACAAGCATTTGATATGCCTCGTAAGTATAAAAAAATCTAATTAATTGCTTCTCAAACTTTTTCCATTTCATTTTAGTAACTTTTTAAAGGTTTTGCATAAAAATTAAGAAAATAATTAAATAATATATTTTTTATAAAAAAAATTAATAATAAAGTAAAGTATCTTATAATATTATTAAAATGCAAAAAATGTTAAAAATAAAAAAAAATACATTAAAAATAATAATAAACAAATGTAAAATTTAAAAAAAATAATTAATATTTTTTATTTTTTAAAATAATAAAAAAAGTGGGATAATTTTTTTTTTTAAATCATATTACAATGAAATAGATGAAGTATTTAAATTAACAATGAATATGCTTACCACACTAATCACGTATGCAATATGGTAAATAGTGCAAAACATATGGTATACATAAAACTATTAACCACGCTGGAATAAGAAACATATGACTTATCCTCGTACGTTTGTGATAAATTTGGCCCCACCATTATAAATGAAAGTCTCAGCAAATCTTAGAACGCAATCTAGCCAAGATTTGTAAAATCTTACCCCAAATCTCTTCAATAATCATGTGACTCATTAAACAATTGAAGGCAAACTCAATATATCTATTAAAAATTTTTACTTTTGAAAAGCAAAATCAATTAGAACATTATTTATATTAAAGGTATTTTAAAATACTATTTCTTTACATTTTTTAGATTATTTATGGTCATGCATATGGTGGTGGTTTGCTTAGGGATAGTTCTGAAAATTGGATTCAGGGTTTTCTTATTAATTTTGGGTGTGGGCGTTGCTTCAAGGATTGAGGATGGCCATTGCAACGAGAAGCGAATGGCTCAACATATTGGCTAGCAGATTTTGCTGGGAGCTCATCAATTACGGTCTCCTCCTTCGGCTCTGCTTCCTTGCTGGGAGCTCCTGCTTTTGTCCACACAAAGAAAAGGTATTTTAGAATTCAAGTTTTAAATTAATCTTTTTAAATATGAGATTATATTTGCAAATAATTTTCATAATTTCAATTTTTTCATTCTAAATATTGTTAAATGTTATGAAAAGCTAGTAAATTAAACATGAAATTATGGCAAATATTTATCATCATTCATAAATCGTCTCTTTTGTAAATTTACGCTGAATTAGAACGAACCGATTTAATAATCAGTAAACCAAATCAAGTCAGAAGGCGACAGGTTGAAGGACTTGAAACATTAGATCACTTAGAGGCTAATAATCGCTTAATGTTTTATTAATTAAGAAATAAAATTTTATATTTATTAAAGGAATATTTTACAATTTAATTCCGTTACTTTATGGGTTTATCCTTTGCTTTTATTCTCTTAACGAAAAGCTGATTTGCGAATTAACAGAAACTGAATAATTAATTACTGACATACAATGGCATCCTAAACTTTATTATTATTATATTATTATTATTTTTTTATTATAAACAAATTTGTTCCCTTAAACGTGAAATTGCAAAATCAACTGATTTTTCTGAAGAGAAATTAATTCGTCTTTAACGTTTTCACTAATGGGAAACTCCCATGGCCATCACAAATTCCCCAACGGCGGTTTACCGGCTGACATCAGAATGAACCGATTTAGGTTTTATTTGGTTTAACTGTTAAATACAGCTGATAATTGTTAGCTGGTAGTTATTACTGTTAACTGATAGCTGATAGCTGATAACTGGTAGCTAATGATAGCTGATTTATGTTATCAATAAGAGTATATATTATATAATTTATTTTATTATTTAAATAAATATAAAATTATAAATTTATTATATTATATTATTTATTTTATTATTAAATTAAATATACAATTATTAAATTAATATATTATTAAAATAAAAATATAATTATTAATCTATTATATTATATTATTTATTTTATTATTAAAATAAGAAAATAATTAAATTTTTTAAAAAATAATTAAATAATTTAAAAAATATAGATAAAATAATAAAGTAATTATTATTGTTGATAAAGAAAAAACTTATAATTAATTTTAAGTTTTTAGATATAAATAAATATTTTACATTTTATGTTATTAATAAAAAATATTTTAACAAAATTGAAATGTGTTAATTAAATGTTAAAATTATAAATAAAAATATAAAAGTATTAATAATATTAATTTTCGAGTTAAATAAAAAAAATAATATGGCCAAAATAAAAAATAAAATCAAATCAGCTATCAGCCGTGAGAAACAGCTCTAAAAATAGAGTTGATACAAACTGCAGCTGATGGGTATCATATCAGCTACCCATCAGCTATCAGTTTTATTTTTTAAAACTTACCAAGGGCCTGTTTGGATTAACTGTTGAATACAACTGATAGCATTGGTGATAGCTATTCTTTATGGTGATGGTGATAGCGATAGTGATGATAATTTGTTTTATATTAAGTGTTTGGTAAAATTATATTTAGCTATTGCTGTTAATATGTGAAATGATTAATAAGGGTATATATCATATAATTTATTTTATTATTTAAATAAATATAAAATTATAAATTTATTACATTATATTATTTATTTTATTATTAAATTAAATATATAATTATTAAATTAATATATTATATTATTTAAATAAATATATAATTATTAATCTTTTATATTATATCATTTATTTTATTATTGAAATAAAAAAATAATTATTTTTTAAGATAATTAAATAATTTTAAAAATATAGGTAAAATAATAAAATAATTATTATTGTTAATAGAAAAATTTATAATTAATTTTAAGTTTTTGGATATAAATAAATATTTTATATTTAATACTATTAATAAAAAATATTTTAACAAAGTTGAAATACGTTAATTAAAATATTAAAATTTCAAATAAAAAAATAAAAATATTAATAATATTAATTTTCAAGTTAAATAAAAAATGATAATATAGTCAAAATAAAAAATAAAACCAGATCAGCTATCAGCTGATGAGAAACAGCTCTAAAAATAGAACTGATACAAACTGCAGCTGATGGGTATCATATCAGTTGTCCATCAGCTATCAGCTCTATTTTTTTAAACTTGCCAAACATCACAATTTACCTGTTTGGGTGTCTATCAACAGGTAAACCAAACACCCCCCAAATACTCTAGTTCACCTGTTTGGGTGTCTATCAGCTATCAGCTTCACTCAACAGGCCCTCTAAAAATAGAGTTGATACAAACTGCAACTGATGGGTATCATATCAGCTACCCATCAGCTATCAGCTTTATTTTTTAAAACTTACCAAACACTCTAGTTCACATGTTCACCCAACAGGTGAACCAAATACCTAAGTGCGTTTGGTTTAAGCTGAATACAAATGACAACTATTAGGTGATAACATTTATTAGTGATAGTGATAAGCAGTAGTGATGATAGCTGATTTATGTTAAATGTTTGGTAAAATTATGTTTAACTGTTGCTGTTGATATGTGAAATGACCAATAAGGGTATATATTATATAATTTATTTTATTATTTAAATAAATATAAAATTATAAATTTATTATATTATATTATATTATTTATTTTATTATTAAACTAAATATACAATTATTAAATTAATATATTATTAAAATAAAAATATAATTATTAATCTATTATATTATATTATTTATTTTATTATTAAAATAAGAAAATAATTAAATTTTTTAAAAAATAATTAAATAATTTAAAAAATATAGATAAAATAATAAAGTAATTATTATTGTTGATAAAGAAAAAACTTATAATTAATTTTAAGTTTTTAGATATAAATAAATATTTTACATTTTATGTTATTAATAAAAAATATTTTAACAAAATTAAAATGTGTTAATTAAATATTAAAATTATAAATAAAAAATATAAAAGTATTAATAGTATTAATTTTCGAGTTAAATGAAAAAAAATAATATGGTCAAAATAAAAAAATAAAATCAAATCAGCTATCAGCCGGTGAGAAACAGCTCTAAAAATAGAGTTGATAAATACTCTAGTTCACCTGTTTGGGTGTCTATCAGCTATCAGCTTCACCCAACATGCCATTTAAAAATAGAATCGATACAAACTACAGCTGATGGGTATCATATCAGCTACCCATCAGCTATCAGCTTTATTTTTTAAAACTTACCAAACACTCTAATTCACTTCGTTGGGTGTCTATCAACTATCAGCTACACTCAACAGGTGAATTAAACACCCCTCTAATAACTAGTAAACCAAATTGAGTCAGAAGGCGACAGGTTGAAGGACTTGAAACATTAGATCACTCAGAGCCTAATAATCACTGAATGTTTTATTAATTAAGAAATAAAATTTTATATTTATTAAAGAAATATTTTACAATTTAATTCCGATACTTTGTGGGTTTATCCTTTGCTTTTATTCTCTTAAAGAAAAGCTGATTTACAAATTAACAGAAACTGAATAATTAATTACTGACATACAATGGCATCCTAAACTTTATTATTATTATTTTATTATTATTTTTTATTATAAACAAATTTGTTCCCTTAAACGTGAAATTGCAAAATCAACTGATTTTTATGAAGAGAAATTAATTCATCTTTAACGTTTTCACTAATGGGAAACTCCCACGGCCATCACAAATTCCCCAACGGCGGTTTACCAGCTGCTTCACCCTTTATAAATGAACAGCCACCGCAAGTCCCCAGCTCAGCCCAGCCTCCGCACAACCAAACCCCGAGCACCATGGTAATCACTTTGCCTTACGCTCACGTCGACTGCAACCTGCGAGCCCTTGCAGGCCAAGCCGAGGGTTTCGGTCGCCATGCCATTGGAGGCGTCCGCGGACCCCTTTATCATGTCACTTCCTTATTAGGTCACTTTCATTCTCTCTTGCATTTTGTCCTGAGTTATGTAATTTCGAATTACTGATGATTTTCAGGATTTTGTGATTGAGTGTTTGAATTGGTTCTTGAACTTCTGTGGATTTTAGTTCTTAGTGCTTACTTTCTTGTTTTCTATGGAAATTAATTCGTAGTTGACATGTTTGTTCTAATTATGCCATTAGACTATTGGTGATGTTGCTGTACTGTTGTTGGGCAGTTAAAGAATCATAAGCTTTGAGAATGGTGATAAAATTTCGTTATATTAAGAATTAAGCTTGATGGTAGGTTGAGGTTAAAATAAAGTACATTCTGATGAATTAAATATTCAAACTTTGTTCAAATTGTTGACTAAATATTATAATGAAAAATAGTATTTTGAGAATTGCAGATTTAAATAATGTTGAGTACTTTATATTGAAATAATCATTCACACTTGGAGAAACACATGTTAGTGTTTGTCTAATATGTGAATATTTTATATTTTTTATGACACTGAAAGTAGCAGTTTTGGAGATATATTTCTTTTTGATAGTCATTTGTTAAAGCAGAAATCAAACTCACCGTTTCAGAATTATTTTTTTTATTATAAAAATACAATGTATTCCTTGAGTGAACATGCATGTGCATAATTATGAGTTTCATTTTGTTGCATATGACAAAAGGTACCTCTTTTTTTTTTTTCATCACCTTCAATGCAAAGTATATGAATGTTACCATTCTGAAACTCATTGAAATGCTAAGTCAGAGGAGACCAGACATAAATTTAAACAAATTTTTTTTTTTTTTTTTTTTAAAAAAAAATTTTCCTACCCTCTATCCACCTACCTCATTTCCTTTTCAATGCAACCGTTGTTAGTTGTCCTTCCTTTGTTAGCAAGGTAGCCTGATTGCAGTCTGCAGACTTTCTAGTGGCTGTGTTATTTATGTGATTTAGTTTAATTTGCAAAGCTTTTAAGCACTTGCTTTTAGTTTTAGTCACAAATACAGTATCTTATTAACCTTGCAATTTGCATACCTCTCTCTCTCTCCTTTAAATACAACTTTTCCATTAAAAAGGATACATAAGAGGTTCAAGGGCCAAAAGGATTATTAGTTCATGACAATCTGCTGCTATAATTCCTTATCCCTACTATCAGCAAAACTTATTATTGAACATAACTCCAAATGTTGTTTCCAAGTTCCCTGCAATTAGAAAGCTCCTGCAAAAACATTAATGACTCACCATATGCCATCATAAATAACTCAAAAGAAGGTCCATGATTGAGATAGGCAAGCTTGGCTATTTTAGAGGCCATGAAAAACTACAATCATGCCATGAGAGAGAAAAATGGAACAACTCGTCTCTTATATGCCATGGCTATTAAAAATTCTCCATGCTGGGCATAAAAAATTTATGTATATGTAACTTCAACTAGAAATGAAAGGCTAAATAGCATAATATCAAGAACCGTTCTCTTTGCAATTATTTTTTTTTTCTTTAAAAGAAAAAAAAAAAGAGAAAGTTCCAATGCAAACCTGTAGGAAGCTTGTTCATTGCAATGAGTTTAAAACAGGGGTTTTGGTAGTCCTTTAAAAAATCAAAAGACGAAAGGAGCATCTGGTAAAGCATTTTGAAAAATTGAAAGTGATTAGGGCTTTTTTTCTCTTTAAAAGGGTAAACAGGGTGGGGAGAGAGAATTAGAGTGAGAGATGAGCTCCCAGTGACCTCAAAGAGGATGAAAAATCTAAGAAACCTTGCAGGGAGGTTGTATGGCGAGTCTCGACTTTTAGGGTTAGATGCTGCATTGAGACTTGAGAGAAATATGCAAAAACAGATAAGAAGATTAGTGACTTCCTCAATAAGGAGACTTCAACACATCCAATTGAATGTTATTGTAGAAAAAGGTATTGGTTCTTATGTGTGAGAAATAAACAATGGGTTTAGATTAATTGATAAGGAGAATAAGAAGAGTTTATTTGTTTTCTCCCCTTGTACTACAGAACTACAATACCGTTTTAGAAAAATTGCAAAGGAGATTACCAAATAAAAACAGAGAGAAACACTTTTGTTACTTTGTATTCGTGTATTATATGGATATGTATAGATATGGATTATGCAGCGCTGCAATGTGAACTAATTATATGTTTACAATGGAACTGCAGTAGATGGTTGATTAGAATTTGCTGTTTGTGACAACTATATTCATTAGTGGAGCTATTGAAGCATTGATGAAGCATCATATGACAAACTAGCTTGTGTAAAATTTTCAGCGTCATCATTTAAATGGGATGTTTTGGAATGCATGGTTGGAATTTAGGAATTATGAACTCTGGCTACATCATTTTGCTTTATTGGAGTTTTAGAAAGCTTATTTTTATTGCTTGAATTTGACCAAGTGAGACGTTTGGGTTTGAACTGCCCTGATCCTCTGGTCCAAATTATGTAGCCAATTCAGACAATCATTAGCTTCTTCAGATCATTGTGATTGGTAGTCAAAGCAAGCTTATATAAATTGTTATGTGATTATAGATGATGGTCCAGGATCGCTTAGAGACGGATGCCGGAGGAAAGAGCCACTATGGATTGTCTTTGAAGTGTCAGGCACAATTCATCTTAGGTCATTCTTGAGTGTCTCTTCTTATAAAACTATTGATGGCCGGGGTCAAACAGTAAAACTCACTGGCAAAGGTTTGAGGCTGAAGGAATGCGAGCACGTTATCATATGCAATCTAGAGTTGGAAGGGGGAAGGGGAGATGACGTTGATGGCATTCAGATAAAACCCAAGTCCAAGCACATTTGGATAGATCGTTGTAGCCTTCGTGATTACGATGATGGCTTGATAGATATCACACGAGAAAGCACCGATATTACCATTTCAAGGTGAACTAAATCCCCCGCATAGAGGAACTATAGCCCTCTCGCTTCCTTCCCCACCCCTTTACAACCAAACACCCCATTCCCAAACCAACATTTCATTTCATGTCTTTTAACTGTTATTTTCAGGTGCCGCTTTTCACAGCATGACAAGACAATTCTCATTGGAGGTCATCCACCCCAGAGCAGTGACAGATGCATTCGGGTAACCATTCACCATTGTTTTTTTGATGGGACTCGTCAGCGGCACCCTCGTGTTAGATTTGCCAAAGTACATTTATACAATAATTACACGAGGAACTGGGGCATTTATGCTGTTTGTGCCAGTGTAGAATCTCAGGTGATAATACTTTATTTCGTTTCTTTTTTAACGTATGCAACATCATTCACCATGCTCTTGGTCATCTTTTGCCATCAGATATACTCCCAGTGCAACATTTACGAAGCAGGAGAGAAGAAGGTTGCTTTTAAGTATCTTACTGAGAAGGCAAGCCCTTTACATTATTTTTCACAACTATAAAAGCCTTAATTTTTCATGATCATTTAATTCATTCCTGTTCTATCTAATCAGTATTGAAAAATATTAAGATATAACTAGCATAAAATTTTATTCACGTCTGAGAGTCTCAAAATTGCTAATAATCTATTGGAAATGACCTCACAATCTGCTGAAAATGGCTGATTCTTTTAAAGTTCAATTGATCTTGTTGGTAAAAGGACACCATAATGTTGGAATCTTCAGAAATATTTTAAGTTCATGCCAAAAGTGATTTTGCGAAGTTCAGATATTACCATTATGATTATTCGTACTTTTTAATTTTGTCTAGAAATAATTTAAGCCAGTATAATTTGAATGGATGTGCTACCTTAGATGCGAGAGAAAGTGAAAAAGGTGGACCAGAAGATAGTTAAGATGACGTTGTAAGATCTTTTTCCCTTACACAGAAATTAAATCATCAACTAAGTGATGATTTTTCAGGCACCTGACAAGGAGAAAGCAGGGACTGGCTACGTTAAGTCTGAAGGAGACTTATTTACGACTGGAACTCAAGCAGGGTTAATGTCAGAAAGTGGAGAACACTGTAAGTTTCATCCCAGTGAGTACTACCCCGAGTGGACGGTGGAAGCTCCTACTGCCAAGCTTAAAAAGACTCTCCAACATTGTACTGGATGGCAGTGTGTTCCACGGCCAGCTGATACAGTATAGACTGCATTGTAAAGTTGGATGAAGTATATTTGTGCACTTTAAGTAATTTTCTTCTTGGTCCTTCAGAATCTCAAATCTCGGTTGAAAGTGTGTCTGTATAGGATATATAGCATAACATGTCTTTAACAAAATCAAAATAGTTTTGTTAAAGGGTGTGTGTTGTCCCCGTCCTATGTATTCCCTGTCAAAAAAAAAAAAATGTTGTGCTTGAGTATGGTGTGGTGATGTTTACCATCTTTTAGGTGTCTCCACGCATAGGGGTTGGTCCTTCAGGATTTTACATCACTTGTGAAAAGTGTTTAGCGTGTCTTGACAAAATTATCATGATTTTGTCAAAAATAATGTATTATCCTTATTGTGTGTGTTCCATGTAATGATAATAAGGCTTATTGGCTAAATAAATCCAATCCTTGATGTCGGTTGTTGTATATATTTAAAACTTTTAATTTTAAATAATTTAATAATAATTTTCAAAATTAAAAAATTGAATAATTTTTATCTAAAATTAAATATTTGGGGATTAACTTTTTACACATAAATTGCCAGTTGCATGGCATGTTGCGATTTCTAATTTTTTTTATTTGATTCAGGTTCACTCACTGTAGAGTTCCTATATTTTTGCTTGGAGGCATTGGCTTCATTTTTTTTTTTTTCACCTGATTCATTGTATCATTTTATATTTCTTTATTGATATATTTTCAATTGTTTCTATTATATTTTAATGAATTAATTTTTTTTTCAGCCATTGACTTATGCAATTTCCTTCGGTGAGAATATGATAAATGCATTTCAAATGCATATAATGCAAACAAAGAGAGAGAGAAATCAAATAAAAAAAAGAAAAAGAAAAATGTGACATGGTATTCCACATAACAATCTAGGTGTAAAAAGTCAAAATTTCTAAATTAATTTTTAAATATTGGATAAAAATTCATTAATTTTGAAATTATTATTAAATTGTTCAAAATGAAAAGTTTTAGACATTTAGCATTCAACGTAAAGGCTTGAATTTATTTGATCAATAGGTCTAATAATAATAATAATAATAATAATAATAATAATAATAATAATAATAATAATCTTCTTTCTTACCCCTAAATGTTTGTTGCCTCTTCTTTTTTACTATAGGTCATTGTACTGAAATAGTTGGGTTACGTTTTTTTTTTTTTATTTTTATTTTTATTTTTATTGTTGATTGAAATACCCAAAATGCTCTATTAATTGTGTTTATAATATGCTGCTGGCTGTTATCTCATCAAAAGGCCTTTTGTATCAAATTCCTCTCAAGAAAACTAGATAACATTATTGAATTATCTTTCTATTTTAAAAAATTTGAATCAGCATTTGTTTTTCATAACTTTTTGGATTCATATATTCTTAATTTTTTTTAACTTATTACGGTCCATTTGTAAATTAATTTATTAATAAAATTAGTTTTACATAACTTTATATATATATATATATATGAAATGTGTAAATTTTACATTTGATTAATTGGCCACTTTGTCTAGTGCTTCATGTTTAATTTACTCGCCCATTTCTTGCTTTTTTTTTTTATGCTTTGTAATATTTTTCTTCAAGAAGGGAAAAAAAAATTATTTACATATCTTTCACGCACACACATATATATATATTTCAATTGAGTATTCAAATTCTCAAACAAAAAAGAAAATAAGGAAAGAAAAATTGGCTACAAGGAACTTTATGATGACATTTGATGTAGAAAATTAACGAACATTAGAAAATGGGGTTGGAATATAAATGAATGACTTTGACATTCCTTTAGTGTATAGCAATTAAATAGGGCATTTTGAGCATTTCATTTCAAATAATAAAAATTTGATCTTTTTAAGTTAGGAAAAATTATTATTTAGTTTTTATATTTTAATCAAACTAACGACTTATCATTGCATTTTGAAAAATATACTTTTTAATCATTATATTTTGCTTGCGTTAAATTATTTAGTTTTTCCATCAAATTTTTTAACAAATTCTAGTCAAACACTATTTAATTTTATTATTTTAATAAAACTAATTAATTAGCATATGTATTTTAAGAAAATGTATTTATTAGTTATTGTAATTTGATTTTGTTAATTCTTTAGTCCATTTTGTTATTTTTTAACATCCAAATTGTCCTGACCCTTCCTCTTATATCTCTTACACAATATTCTTTCCTTTTATACTCACACCCTTCTCTCTCTCATTCTTTCTTTATTTATCATCTTTTGATTGAAATTGATACAACCGGTGTATGTCAAAAAGTTAATTAATTTTTCCAGATCTCCATGTAATTAAAACATTATTCTCCCTTTATTTTTCATTGCGTAAAAAGGTTGATCAATTTCTCTAAATATCTAGGTAATCAAGACGTTAATAATAGCAAAAAAACAAAAATAATCCTAAGAAATTGAATAAAAATATTTGAACAATTTTAAAAAAAATGTAAATTTATATTTAGTTTTCATATAGCAAAATTTTTATTTTCATCTAGGAACGTGTTTTTCAAAATATTGTGTTTTCAAAACTCAGAAATTAATTAATTGGTTCTCTAAAATAGACAAATTAAATAGTTGTATTTTACAAAATGCATGGACTAATTGATTAGTTTTATAAAAATAGAGAGACCAAATAGTAGTTTGATAGACATTAATTAATAGAAAATTTGACGAAGGATTAAATAGTTTAATGGAAATAAAATATATGAATTAAATAATATATTTTTTAAAATATAAAGATTAAATAATTAATTTCATTAAAATATAAAAATTAAATAATAATTTTTCCTTAAATCAAGGATCCTAGCATAAAAAAAAAATACAAACCATTCTCATTATTTTTTTTTAATTATATTTTACATCTCCTGAGATTTTATTATAATTACTACTGAATTTTTATATTTTTAAAATTAAACTATACCATTCCTGTAATTTCATTTTACCTATTGTTTAATCCTTCTATTAGGCCTTAAATGGACATGAAATGAAATTCAATTATAATGACGTTTGATTTTGAATACGAACAATAATTTTATTAAATGAAAGAAAAATTGGCTACAAGGCACTTTATAATGACGTTTGATGTGGAATACGAACAATAATTTTATTAAATGACAGAAAAATTGGCTACAAGACACTTTATTAATGATGTTTGATGTGGAATATGAACAATAATTTTATTAAATGACAGAAAAATTGGCTACAAGGCACTTTATTAATGACGTTTGATGTGGAATAAAAACAGAAAAATTGGCTACAAGACACTTTATTAATGAATTAAATGACAGAAAAATTGGCTACAAGGCACTTTATTAATGACGTTTGATGTGGAATGCGAACAATAATTTTTTTTTTATCGAAAAGAAAAAAGAAAAATAAATTTACAATTAGAGAACATTAGAGAATGGCCATTAATGGCTTTGACATTCCTTTAGTTTATAGCAATTAAATAAGGCATGTTGATTTTTGAGTACTTCATTTCAATTAATAAAAATTTGCTATTTTAAGTTGAGAATCCCTCTATAACTACAAATGAAAGAAATGGAAACCATCATTTTTATTTTTTAAATTGAAATTATAGTTTGTGGGGAAGCTACATGGGATTAGAGGGCCAATGGTCGTCATCCCATGCCTCCCTACCACCTCTAAATTTTTTAATTAAACATTTTTCAAAATTATATTTAAAATTTTATTGTTTATACAATATATAAACACTTATTTGTTAATAATTATAAATTCACTTAATAAGTATAAATAAAAATTAAATATTAATTATTGTCTCATTTTAATTTAGTTAATAATTATTTTTTAATTTATTGATATATATATATATATATATATATAAGGAGAGATTTCATTAATTAAGCAGGCCATAAACCAGCAGCGATAAGAAAATCAATGGAATGAGGAACTTCCTCAAGCTAATACGCTCCTCGCTATCAAAAGAAAGAGCCTTTTGAGTAAGGGAATGGGCAACCATATTTGTTTCCCTTTAAACATGAAAGCAATGAAAGAAAAGAAAAAAAATTCAGGAAGACTTTGCAATTGTAGCATTATGGTTAGGGTTATTCGGTTATAATTGAATCGAACTGATAAAATTCAATTATTTTAGTAAGAGTAAATTTGATTTTCTATTAGTAATAATAAAAAGTTTTGATTTTCCGTTATCGGTCTGATTACCTTTGATTTGGTAACCGAAATAAACGAATTTCAATTAATTAATATATTAATTATAATTTTATTAATATTATATTATTTATAATTATCATTTTTATGATTTTATAATAATATTTAACTTATAATTATTTTCTTATTAATATTAAATCATATTTACTATTTTTTATAAATAAA
Organism: Hevea brasiliensis; assembly: GCF_030052815.1. Taxonomy (NCBI): domain Eukaryota; kingdom Viridiplantae; phylum Streptophyta; class Magnoliopsida; order Malpighiales; family Euphorbiaceae; genus Hevea; species Hevea brasiliensis. The sequence goes on from NC_079495.1 coordinate 115,633,711, forward strand.
AAAATATAAATATATTTTTATTAATATTTTATTAAATAATTAATAATATATATATATATATTTTTTTCGATTAATTCAGTTATAACCCATAACCGACCTAATATTTTTGATTTCGGTTAATTTCAGTTTTCTATTGATTTTGGTTTGATTCAGTTAATAATTTTAAAGTCGATTAATAATTCAATTAGTTAAAAATGATATTTGGTTCAAATGCTCACCCTTAATTATATTGTTCACCTCTGATAGAGGCATAGACTTTTGCTGCAAGCGAAGGTCATTGACTGACAATCAGCTTCCAGAATAATCTCTTGAAAACCCAATTCCCCAGCAAAAACCAAATTTCACAGCTTCAGCCATTATTGCCTCATTTGAGTCCCTCACAACCATACCCAAACCACATAAACCATTAGAACTAAACGCAACATCGATATTAACTTTGAAGATCCCTTCTGCTGGAGCCATCCAACGCTGATGTACCCGAGGAATGACAGCGGAAAAGAGCAACTTTGATACTCTTATAAGAGAGACAAAGCTTGTCCAAGGATCTGAGACTCGCTAAGGCGCTTTTGTGGATAAATTAATATATTTTTGGATCTCCGAATGGACCATGCCACCGTAAAGAGAATTTCTCTCATATGATAATGTCAATTCCCAAAACCAATAAAAAAAGGAGTTGTGAACCCCAAATGAAGACAACCAGAGAGGATTCAATAGCTACCCTCTCCGAGATATTAGACAATCTCGAATAGCATGAAGTACAGATTCATCCTCTTCCTTACACCTGTCACAAATGGTGTCCAACAAAACTCCATGCTTAGCCAAAGAAGCCTTTTTCGAAATCTGACCACTGCAAATTCTACAAGCAAAATGTTTGACTTTAGTTGGTACCATTTGTTTCCATAACTTGCGCCAAAATGGATCAAGAATCGCACTATGACGGGCTGAAGAAGATAATTCTTGCCCAGCAATATGATAAGCTGATTTATAGAGAAGATACTAGTTTTATTATAGTGCCATATTAAAATATTAGCCTCCCTGCGATGGCTCAAAGGTAACTCAAGTATTTGAGAAGCTTCATTGGAGGAAAAATGGAATTAACAAGTTCAACATTCCACTATCTTGTCTCATAATCTATTAGCTGATTAACCATGGCATTCTCATCCAGCACTCGAGGAGAAGACCAGATTCAAAAACCATTTTGTTTAGGTCGCCACTTAGCTTTCCATATCCTAATGGAGCTGCCATTTCCAATAAGCCATCGTGATCCCTTCCCTATCAGCCATTTAGCTTGCTTCAAACTACGCTAAGCAAAACTCGATTGATAGCCCAAAGAAGCCTCTATGAAAGAACAACGAGGATATATCATGCTTTTAGGAACTGTGCCGACAAAGAATCCTGATCCACCGTGAGCCTCCAACATTGTTTTACCATCATAGCAAAATTAAAACTATGAAGATCACAAAACCAATGCCCACTAGCTCTTTGACGAACAAAAATCTTTCCATTAAGTCCAATGAATTCTTCTTTCCTCTTTCTGTTGTCCTCACCAAAACATGGCCATCATAGCATTAATCCGATTGCACACTTCCAAGGGTAGTAAGAAAATTCATTGTATAAGTTGGGATAGCTTAGATGACCACCTTTAATAAAATTTCCGTGCCAGCTTAGGAAAGAGTTTTTTCTTTCCATCCTTTATTTTTTTTTAATATTTTTACAACTCTATCAACTCCGCCTAAGTAGTTTGCGCTTAGCCGGTCCCAAGCCCGGGTAAAGGAGGAGGGTTGCGGTAGGTGACAACCAGCGTAAAAATTTCGTCACACCCTATGATATGGATTCAAATGATATAACGTTGGCGTTGGGCGTCCTCTACTAAGATAGTAGAACAAATAGTGGAACAGAACACAAGATAGATATACATAGAAGATATCATAGAAGGAGACCAATTAGGAAGCAGGATAGGAGGAGGATCGGGGTTGGTACTTGGAATGTTGGATCACTTACAGGAAAATTAATGGAGCTTGTGGATACCTTGGAAAGGAGAAGGGTGAATATTGCTTGCATTCGGAGACTAAATGGGTAGGAGAGAAAAGTAAGGAAGTGGGTAATTCAGGTACAAACTGTGGTTTACTAAAAGGAGAGAAAATAAGAGAGTAGTGGGTATAATAAGACACATGAGAAAGACGAATAGAGTAGGATGTGAAAAAAGTAGAGAGATAGAATTATACTAGTAAAGCTAGTACTAGAAGGAGAAACAATAAATATAGTTAGTGCTTATGCCCCACAAATAGGACTAGACAAAGGAGAGTAAACAAAGGTTTTGGGAAGATATGGATGATTTAATGCAAAGCATACGAATGAAGAGAATGTTTTCATTGTGGAGATTTTGATGGACATATAGGAAGTGATAGGCAAGGTTATGAGAATGTTCATGGAGGTTTGTTTTGGCAAATGAGGAGGGAAAAATCCTGGATTTTGCTATGGCATACGACCTAATACAAATAAATACCTACTTTAAAAAGAGAGAGTCACATTAGTGACTTTTCAAAAGTGGGCAACATAGAAATCGAATTCCTCTCCTCTTAACCAGAAGACAAGCTCTATGCATGCAAAGCAAGCAAAGGTCATCAGAGGAGGCTTACAAAGTCAATATAGGTTGGGTCTTGGATGTCAAGTTTAGGAACATTCAAAAAAAGTTTAGAGAGAAAGGTGTAGCTCGAACAAAGTGGTGGGAGTTCAAAGGAGTAAAGCAAGTGAAGTTCAAAATGAGCTTCTCGAGTCAAGTATGGAAGCTAGATATGGAGGCCAATGATATGTGGATCAGATGGCATCAAAGATTAGAGAAGTAGCTAAAAAGGACTTGGAGAAAGGATATGGGACCACCCTCAAGAGAGATGGGTGGAATGGGAGAAGTAAAAAACAAAAAAGAGAAGAAAAAGGGAATGGTATAAGAATTACCTACTTGGATGTGATAATAATGAGGCATATGAACAGTACAAGATAGCAAAGAAAGAGGCAAAAAGGCGATTAGTCAAGCAAGAGCACAGGCCTTGAAAAGTTATATAGAGAAAACTGAAACTAAAAAGAAAAGAGAGAATATTATAGATTAGCAAGGAGTAGAGAGAAAAAATGTCAAGATCTCAATCAGTTTAGGTGCATTAAGGATAAGAAGGAAAAGTGTTGGTGAAAGATGAGGACATTAAAGAAAGATGGAGAAATTATTTTAATGATCTCTTTAATAATAGTCAAAATGGTAATAGCGTGAATATAGATTATAGAACAATAAGAGAAGAAGAAAAATACTAGAGAAAAGATCGATCTTAAGAAAAGGAAGAACTTAAGAGAATGAAAGAAAGTAAAAAAGCCTGGACCCCGATGAAATACCAATTGAAGTGTGGAAGTATTTGGGAGATATGGGAGTGGCATGGTTAACTAAATTATTTAATAAGATTCTAAACTCAAAGAAAATGCCTAATGAATGGAGGAAGAGTATTTTAGTACCTATTTTTAAAAATAAGGAGACATACAGAGTTGCTCAAACTATAGGGAATTAAACTCATGAGCCATACTATGAAGTTGTGGAGAGAGTTGTGGAGCATCGACTACGTCATGATACTTCTATCTCTCTCAATCAATTTGGTTTCATGCCCGGTCGTTCAACTATGGAAGCGATCTTTCTTCATCTCATTAGAATGGAATAATATAGAGAGAGAAAGAAAAATCTACACATTTTTTTTTTTTTGGAGAGGGCTTATGATAGTGTTCCAAGAGAGATCTATGGAAATGTGTTAGAACAAAAGAGGGTATCTATTAGGTACATACAAGTATTGAAAGATATGTAGAAGGAACAACTACTATGAGGGGACACAAGTGATTTTCCGATCTCAATTGGATTACACCAAGGATCACCATAAGCCCTTACCTTTTTACATTAGTTTTAGATGAACTGAAAAACATATACAAGAGAGTATTCCTTGGTGCATGATGTTTGCGGATGATATTGTCGATAGAGAGAGAGACGAGAAGGAGTCAATAGGAAAGCTAGAACTTTGGAGAAGTGCTCTAGAGTCAAAGGGTTTTAAGTTAATACATGCATTGCAAGTTCGGTGAAGGCCAAATTGGTGATAGGGAAGGAGTTAGTTTGAATGGGGTGGTACTGTCCCAAAGTAATCACTTTAAATATCTAGGCTCAGTCCTTCAAGTAGATGGGGATGAGGAGGATGTTGGAGTCATAGGATGTTAGTCAAGATGGTTGAAGTGGCGTGCCACAGGAGTTTTATGTGATCGTAAGATTCCCATAAATTAAAAGGAAAATTTTGCCATACTGGCTATATGTTATATGGTAGTGAGTGTTGAAAGAGTCGTATGCATCTAAGATAAGAGTTGCAGAGATGAGAATGTTAAGGTGGATGAGTGGCCATACTAGACTAGATAAAGTCCGTAATGAGAGTATCAGAGAAAAGGTAGGCGTAGACATACGGAGGCTCCAGTTAGACAAGTAGAGCACATTAGGTTAGAGGATAGAAAGAAAAAAAGGGGTAGACCTAAATTAACTTGGAGGAGAGTAGTACAACATGACTTAGAAGCATTACACATTTCTGAGGATTTAACCCAAAATCGTTCAGAGTGGAAAAAGCGAATCCATATAGCCGACCCCAAATTTTTGGGATAAAGGCTTAGTTGAGTTGAGTTGAGTTGAGTTTATTTTTACAACTCTATCAATGATGTTGCTAAACACAATCTTCTTTTTCCTTCCAATGATAATTGGCAAACCAAATACTTATTATGTTAGCCCACCCTATGCACCCTCAACCTCAGTCTAATACCAATCTGCACCTCTTCATCAACATTTGCACTTAGGTAGATTTCGAACTTGTCCATGTTCACCTTTTGTCCCAAAGCTCCTCATAGTTAGCTAAAATTTTAATCACCATATCAGTCTTATTCTAGGTAGCTCTAGAAAAAATGATACTATCATCTACAAAAAAATAAATGTGAAACTGCAGGGGCAGATCTACTTATCTTGATACCATATAGGTTACTACACTTTCTGCATTACGAATGAGACTTTAAAACACTTAAGCACAAAACATGTAGGTTACTACCTTGTTGAAGTCCTCTCCATGGATAAAGATCTCTTTAGGATCCCTATAATAAAAAATGAATAAGAAACAGAAGAATTACAGTGCATCACTAACTTCACTCATGAGGGATCAAAACCCATTTTCAAAAGGACCTTTTCTAGAAGTGCTTGTTATAACAGGCATGCAAATCTAAGGGACACACACAATTATACAATCACATAGTATAAGAAAAGAGAATAAGAATAATACAGGATTCATATGGTTCGATTGTAAGGTCTATATCCACGGGTAAGACAAGAGAAAAAATTTCACTATGATGAAAAAGAGCAAGATGCAATCACTCAGAACTTTCAAATCCTAATCCTAGTGTGTTTTCCGAATATCTCATAACTCTACCGCAAAAGATAGAATATTACAATATTTATACTAGTCTATACTGCGCAGGCGTTGTCCCTAAACCCCTAAAGAGATCAGTGGTGGGCTTTGGGCATGGGTCGACGCTACCACCACAGATTTCATTTTTTATCCTAATTGGGTTGTAACACGATACTTTCAGGTCAGGTCATAATTCAGGTCTATAAAGACATATTCAAAATTTAAGCCACATAAAAAAAAAATTTCTCCCTTAGCTTGAATTCCCTCCATCATCAACAAAATAATTACAAATATTCTGTCTTGCCATATGCCCTCGTAAGGGCACCACTAAACACTATAAATACCAACCAAGTCTACTCAATGCCTAAACTTGCTGACTGGGACTCCCTTAGTTATCATATCTGCTGGATTATCATGTGTAGAGACTTTCTGCATAACTACAGTTCACTAAGATATAATGTTCCGAATGAAGTGATATTTGACATCAATGTGCTTAGTTCAGTCATGGTACCTCTAATTTTTTATGAGATGTGTTGTATTCTGCCTATCACAAAACACTGTTGGCTTGTTCTGTATTAACCCAAGATCCCACCAAACCCTGTAACCATAAAGCTTCATTTACTGCCTCTGCCAAAGCCATATATTCAGCATTTATCGTAGACAAAGCAACTATAGCTTACAATGTTGCCTTCTAACTAATAATACTTCTAAAGAGTATAAATAAATAACTTGTCAGAGATCTTTTCTTATTTAAGTCCTCTGTAAAATCTGAATCCACATAGCTAACAACTGAATCACTTATCTTGGCCCTGTTAAATGTCAGACCAATATCTATAGTACCTTTCAAATACCTCAGAATCTATTTCATTGCCTGCCAATGCTCTTTCCCAGGACATGCCATGTATCTATTCACAACACTAACTGCATGTAAAATGTTAGGTTGAGTGCAAACCATAGCATACATGATGCTACCAACAACACTCGAATAGGGAACATTGGACATATGCTCTATATCCTCATCTATTTTTGGTGACATGTTGTAAATAACTTGAAATGGGCAGCAAACGAATAGTCACAGGCTTAGCATTATTCATGTAGAAACTGTAACACCCTCACTGTAGCAATTCCGCACATTCTACTGTTCTGATGGCCGGTGTCGGTCTAGACAGCTAGAACATCTGGAAAAATATTTAAACTAAAGTGAGGAACCATAATTAACTCAAATATTAATAAAAAAAATTTAGGAAAAATTTTAGAAATAAAATACAACCAAGTTAAATGAGTCGGTGCCCTAGCGATAGATGACCGTACGGGGAAGTATCGGTAAAGACAATTATTAACCCCAGACCCAGGGGAAAATTCATGAAATAATTTTTGGGACTCTAGAGAAGAGTCATTGAGGTTTCTATGGCATTAGAATGCCAAAAAAATGTTTAGAAAAAATTTTCAATTGGTACAGACAATTTTAGTCTGTTAAGCCAAATGGAGGGTATTTTGGTCATTTCGTCTTCAGAGACGATTTTTGACCGACTTGTTCAGTTAAGTAAATAATTATTATGATCTAAATATGAATAAATATTCCTAAAAATTGAATTAGAAATGAGTAGAAAAGAAAAGAAAAGAAAAATAAAGTAAAAGTCATATTTATGACATAAGCATGATGTAACTAAAATCTCCACCCAATCACAATTTAATAAATTAACTAAAGGGATAAAAATGAAACAAAAAAAATGAGATAAAATAACAAAAAAAAGCCAGCATCCCCATTTTCTTCCAAACAGCCGCACCAAAGAAAGAGAGAGTGAGAGAAAAACCACCATTGATGCTCTTCCATGAGCTTATCAAACCTTGATTTTCTACCATAAAATCACCTACTCTCCTCACTAAAATTGATTCTCACACCTTGAATCACCACTAGGTAGCAAAAAGAAGAAGGAAAAAGGAAGGTTTTGCAAGATTGAGAGTTAGCTCCAATAAGGTTAGTGCTATTTCTCTCCCTCTCTTTTTGTATCCATGTTAGAACCTTAAATTCAACTAAGAATTGTGAAAAAAGAAAGAAAAATATGCATGTTAATGTCACTTCAAATTTCAGCAGCTAAGAGAGGGTGAGGGTTTGATGGTTTAGTTGCAATTAAGTTTGTATATTAATGCCAATTAATGTATACATGTGATGGATAGGATGTATAGGTTGATAGAGCATAGGTTGCATGGAAGTAGAGTATGGAAGTTAGGGTTTAGAGCAAACTTAGGGTTTTGCTCAAGTGTTGGTGAATGGAATTCCTAATGGTCAATTAGTGATCATTTGGCTGTGTTTGATGAGGAATTGAAGTGAATTGTGGTATTGGAATTGAAATGGTATGCTGCCTTGAGTGGCCCTGTAGGTCTAGATGTGAGTCCAACAAGTTTGGGCAGCTATAACTTGAATTATGTAGGTTCAATTAGTACAAAGCCAATTGGACATGAAACTAGACAAATAATGGCACAACTTTGGTGAAGAAACCCTGCCCAAAAAACCAAAGCAAGTTGACCTAAAAATTGCCCTAATTAGGGTGACTTGCATTCTGCCTGGGTAAAATGACCAAATGAACAATGTTTATTCATTTGGTCATAACTCAGTGTAGAAAGGTCCAATTGACCTGAAATATTACCAACAGAAAGCTGAGACATAGGCCTACAACTTTCATGAAGGACACAAATCTAAATTCTAATCATAACCTAGTCAAATTGCCAACAAAACTTAGGTTACCAAATCTAGCAGAACCAAATTGCCCAGAAAATCTGGGTACAGGTCAATCCGGCCAGTTATGGTAAAATGATCATAACTTGAGTTACAAAACTCCAAATGGAGTGATTCAAAAAAATAAATGTAACTAGACACAATAAGGAACAACTTTTATGAAGACAATTTTATTAAATTCCTACTGTACAAATAACTAATAGAACAGTAAACCTAGGGTATGAAATCTGAAAATTTTGAATAACATAAGATAAGCTTTGAAATGGTATTGGAAATCAATGCCAACAAAAATAAAATGCAAAATATGGTATTTTGGAGAACTTAGGTTCAATAAATTTATTATGTATTAAAAAGTCAATAATTTGAGTGAATAGTAATATGAATAGTAGTGTAAAGACACAAAGTGTAAAAACTAAATTGGTAGAGGGAATTAAGGTATGAAATTGTTCATGGATTGCTTGAAACATGAAAAGTAAGTCACCTAATTGATATGAATAGGTAGTTAGGGCTTATATGCCCATCACAAATAGAATTCATAAAATGAATAAATGAGAAAGGAAAAATGTTTTGAATACAATGGTACATGTGAACCATTACTTTGAATTATGATCAATATGAATAACATAATGAATGAATAAATGAATCATATTAATGTATGAATGAGACATTAGTTCTCATTATTGTAGAAAAGAAAAGTACTTTGAGTACAATGGTATAAAAGGATAATTGATGTGAATTATGATCATATAAATGATCAAATGAATGTATAAATAAGATAAAAGTGTCATTTGGGATTTAGGTTCCCATCAAGAGAGAAAGGAAAGATGATGAATGTAAATGGTACGTGAAACCAAATGAATGTGAATTGAAATTAGTATGAATATTATGATGAATGTATAAATTATAGAATTTGTCATGAAATAATGAAATCATAAAACACAATATATTAATATTTAAAGATATTATATGCCCTTGTATTACCTAGACATGTGTGTCAAATTGGATAGATTGGCATGCCAATAGGGTATTGTTTTAACAGTACTATGAAAGGCTTTATGCCTGGATTCATGGCTTTATGCCCGCACTCATGTCTTTATGCCCGCATTCATGGCTTTATGCTCGCACTCATGGCTTTTATGCTTGATTATGTGTTATCATGGCTTTTTAGCCATATTGACTGCATACGTGGTTGACGTTCTGCGTCCCATGGTATGACGGCCCTAGACACCGCGGTGTCCAGTGCCAACGACCCGTTATCCAGTTTAGTCAGCCTGTCATAGGTTACTTGGGCAGTCTAATTTATTAAAATAAGTTACGAATATTAGCAATTAAAAATGCTAGAAAGCAAATAAATGAGTAAGAAGTTCCGAAATAAATCAGATTAGCTCCAAAAATTTATTTCTTAGAAGGGTCTGAAGTAAATTAGATTAGTTCTAAAAATTATAAATATTATGAAATGATTGTAAACAACTTAGAAAGTATCAAGGAAGTGATAAAAAGACTAGTAGAAGAATTATAACTTAAATAACATTACAAATGTGACTTACATAAGAATATAAGTATATGTTTAAATTTTAGATTATTCGTATCTAGTACATTATTAATGCAAATTTCTGAACTGGGCACCTTCAAAGAAGAACATGGCAAGATAGAGGATAGTTAATATTAGAAACTAAATTAATTATAGATCTAAATTATTCAAATTATGGTTTATTTCTACCTTTATTTGTATATTATTTTATTGTTATATTATTGCACCACTAAGCAGAAATGCTTAGCGCGATGGATTTGTTTCCTCGCGCAGGTACTGAAGATAAAAACCAGTGGACATTAGACTGGAGAATTTAGAGTTCAGATCTGCGGAAGTGTCAGAAGTGTACAAGGTTGTCACCTCCTCAGCAATGCATGTAGATAGGGTCCATATAGATCATATTATGTATTTTATACATTATAATTAGTTATTATTTGTAATGTAAATTATGAATTGTATATTGAAATATAGATTATGGAACTGTAATTAATTTGTAGATCATGCAAATTATGAAATTATGTAATTATTTTGTAAATTATGCAAATTAAGGAAATTTGAAAATTTTGCTTATGTAATTTGAGAATGTTTACATATGAATTGAGTATGAATAGATTTGTACAAATGAGTATGTGAATTACAAGAATTGAATGTGAGATGAATATGATGAGCATGAATAATATTTTTATTATAAAATATTATTAAAAATTTCAAGCACGTGAATGGTGAAGTATGCAGTCTTGTTTATATTATATTTTTTAAACTTTATCCTAAAAATGCAATATCTATGATGCGGATATTTAAATTTAATTATTATTTTTGATTAAAATTAAATTATTATCAAATTCAATATACCTCGTTTATTTATTATAATAAATTAATTAATTAATTAATTAACCTAAGGATAATTAAACTAAGTTAATTATGTACATGTGTAATTTATTCTAATATCACATAAGGCCCAACACAACATAACCTAATAAAGATTTCTAAACATATAAATTTATTTTATTTTTATCAAGTATTAAATTAAATTTATTTTACATGCCAATGTTAGTTTTATTTTACAACAAGATTAATTTTAATTTACAAAATATTTATTTAAATTAATTAAACTATATTTTTTTTTTTTTAGTGATTCTTGAAAAAAAAAATAAATGAATCGTAATGAAAAATTTTTTTTTAATTTTTACATTTTTTCAAAAAAAAAAAAAAAATTAAAAAAATATGAGAGAGAAGAAAAAAATAAACATGGAGTTGTGTATTCCCCTCAAATTAAATATGATTACATGATCTATATGAACATATAAAATAAATTGAAGACAACAGAAATGAAAAATTCTTGAAGAAAAGAAAAAAAAAAAGAAAGAACTCAAATAGTTTTGAATATCTCTAATAATTATAGCTCTCTCTAGTTTTTTCTTCCTTCTTTTCTCCATCTCCCCTTCAATTAACTTAATTAGATCTATTTAAGAAACTACCATATTAAATTTAAAAAAAATAAAATTTTTATTTAATTTTAATTAAATTAATTTCCCAAAACTTTATTATTTTTTCAATGATAATAAAATAGAGGAAACTCTGCTAGTTTCTCCGTTTAAAAATAATCGATATTAAATAAAACGAGAACAAAATTTTTAAAGAAATAAAGTAAGATAAGTTAGGGTGCTCCAGCACCGAATGTAGCACACTTTGCTCAGCTACACTGTAGTCAGGTGAGGGGTCTTACAGAAACTTTTAAGCACTTTCTTAACATAGGCCTGCTGAGACTAGAAAAGCTTCCTAATACTTCTATCCCTTGTAATTTCCATTCACAATATCTTCTTTGTAGCACCCAAATTCTTCATCTCAAACTCATCACTCAATTGCTTTTTCAGAATATTAATCCGTGACATGCTTTTAGTAGCAATAAGTATGTCATCTACATATAATAGCAAATAGACAAATAAATCATCTGAAAGCTTCCTACGATATACACAACTGTCATATGAACTATGGATAAAGCTATTATGAACTAAAAATATATCAAATCTTTTGTACCACTGCCTAGGCAATTATTTCAGACTATATAAAGATTTTTTAAGTAAGCAAACATGGTTTTCTATACCTGGAATGACAAATCCATCAGGTTGACTCATATAAATTTGCTCTTCTAGCTCTCCATGCAAAAATGCTGTCTTCATATTTAGTTGGTCGAGCTCTAGATCATGAAGAGCAACTATAGCAAGTAAGACCCTGATAAAACTGTGCTTCACAACTGGAGAGAACACTTCATTAAAGTCAATCCTCTCCCTTTGAGTAAAGCCTTTTGCTACCAATCGTGCCTTATATCGAGGTGCTTCAACCCTTGAAGTGCTTTCCTTTTTCTTGAACACCCATTTATAGCTTACCATTTTCTGTCCCTTAGGCAATGTTACAAGCTCCCAAGTCTGATTCTTGTGAAGAGATTCAATTTCTTCACCTATAGCACCAACCCATCTGCATCTGAATAAGAAATAACTTCTCTATAATTGCTGGGTTTATGCACAACAACTGTCTCAGCAACTGACAAGTTAAATGCAACTAGATTTGCATATGCATATCTTTATGGGGTTCTAATTTGTCTTCTCTATCTACCAGTTGCAATGCTATATGGTTCCTATTGCTGTTGCTCAGGTGCATTCTCTTGTTGATCAGGATCTTGCACCTCATCCTCTGAATCACTGGACTAAACTACTGAAGTATTAATCTCAAGCTCTACCTGTTCTCTGAAAGTATGATCTAATTCTGCAATTAACTTTTCCCTCTAACTATTCAATAAAGCAAACTCATTAAATGTCACATCCCTACTAATAATTAATCTTGGAGACTTTGGATCATTGCACCATAATCTGTAGCTTTTCACTCTAGATGCATACCTTAGAAATATGCATTTTCTTGCTCTTGGCTCAAGCTTATCATCCCTCACATGAGTATAAACAAGGCAACCAAACACTCTCAGCTGAGAGTAATCAGCAGGTGAACTAGACCAGATCTCAAAAGGAGTTTTGCATTTAATAACTATAGATGGAGAACTATTAATTAAGAAATAGGCTGTATTAATTGCTTCAGCCTAGGAATCCTTTCCCAATACTGAATATGAGAGCATGCTTTGTGCTTTATCACAAAGTGTTCTGTTCATGCATTCTATAATACCATTTTATTGTGGTGTCCTTGTACAAGTGCAATGTCTCACTATATCTTCATTTCTGCAGAATGCATTGAACTCATGTAGCAAAATTCCATTCCATTATTAGTTCTAAGACGCTTACCCTTCTTTTTTGTCTACTTCTCAATCATCATTTTCCACTTTACAAAGGATGAAAATGAGTCATCTTTTGTTTTCAGAAAATATGCCCAAATCATTTGAGAGTAATCATCAATCAAAGTTATGAAGTACCTAGCACTGCTCTTAGAAGGGATTCTATTAGGACTCTATAGATCTAAGTAGATATAATCCACTGTTTCTTTGGTCTTGTGCACTATCTTTTTATTGAACTTCACCCTGATCTATTTACCAAACACACAATGTTCATAAAAGTCTATCGATTTTATTTTTTGCCCATCCAACAAATCCCGCTTGCTCAATACAGATAACCCTCTTTCACTCATATGACTAAGACACAGATGCCATAACTGAGTCTAATTTTGATTATTGCTTTTGGATGCTACTATAGCTTTCCCTGAAACTATACTGCCCTGAAGAAAATATAATCCTGAAACCAAACTGCTCTTTATGGGTACCATAGAGCCCTTGCACATTTTGAGAACTCCATCTTTGCATGGTATTTGAATCTATGAGAGTCAAGTGTCCCAAGAGAAGTCAGGCTCCTCTTTAGTCCTGGAACATGCTAACACTTTATAATGCTGATAACACCATCAAACATCCTCAATCTGATATTACCAATTCCTTCCACAGTATGATCATTGCCCAGAAACACCTTAGCACTAATTTGTTTGTAAGTGACAAACCAGTTTTTTGTATGGACACATGTTATAAGTAGAACCAATATCAAGAATTCAGAAATTCTATCCATGATCTGAACTCACGGATAAAATTTTCCTAACACTATCATCACCATCAGAATCAATAAACCCGTCAACCACATTTGCAGAACTTTCTAGTTGCTTTCCCTTTTAATTTTTCAACTTTGAACAGTCTCTCTTATAGTGGCCTTAGTCCTCACACTCAAATAGCCTTTTTCATTTTTGACTTAGACTTGGCCTTAAATTTCTTCCTGTTAGAAGAACCCTCCCTTGAATGTGTTCTTCCCCCGCTCACCAAACATTCCACCTCAAATCTTTTTCTATTATCTAGAAAATTCTTTTTCAACTCATTCGATTTTAGAGAATTACTAATATCATTTAATAAAATACTGTCTTTTTCATACAACAGAGTATCAATAAAAGTCTCATAGGAGGGTGGCAAAGAATATAACACAATAAGGGCCTGATCCTCATTATCATTATCAATGTCAATATTTTTTAGGTCCATAATGATTGAGTTAAATTCATCCAGATGTTCTTTAATGGACATATCTTCGCTCATTCTCAGATTGTAAATCCTTTTCTTCAGATACATGTGGTTGGTCAATGATTTTGAAGAGTACAACTTTTTCGATTTCTTTGATGTTGTAGATGCTGAGCTTTCACTAGCAATCTCGTGTAGGACATTATCAGTTACGCTTATGAAAATCGCACTCAAGGTTCTCTCCTTCAGATTAGCCTTCTTTGCCTCTTTCATATCCTTTGGAAAGTTATTCTCAATTGCCTTCCATAAACCTTGTAGGATTAAGAAAGATTTGATTTTAATCTTCCACAGGCTAAAACTTGATCCACCATTAAATTTCTCTACCTCATACTTTATTAAAGATGACGCCATCTATAAACCTTAGATTGAGCGCACAAAGCTCTAATACCAAGTTATAATAGGCATGCGAATCTAAGGAACACACACAATCGCATAATCACACGGTATAAGAAAAGATAAGAAGAATAACATAGGATTTATGTGGTTCGACCATAATGTAATGCCCTCACTTTATGTAGTTTGTACATTCGACTACTCCGGTGACCTAATGTCAATCCGGACAAGTCAGGATGTTTGGAACTATACTTTAATGATAATAAACTAGAATAAAATGATGAAATAAATAAAAAGAAAATACAAGAAAAATTAAGGACAAATAAAAGAGAGGAAATGAAACTAGGTTAAATGAGCCGGCATCGTAGCAATGGATGATCGCACTGGGAAGTTACGGCGAAGGCAATTGCCGACCCCAGGACCGCGGGAAACCTTTGGAATTAAAATTTGAGACATAATTAAAGGCCTATAGAGGTGTAATTGACATTAGAAATTTCAAAGAAAAATTAATGAATTGGTAAAAAGAAAAGCGAAAAATTAAGAAACCGACAAAAATCGGTGTTACCGAAAAATCAAGAATGCAACCCGAAGAGGGGCATTTTGGTCAATTGACACCTAGAGTTGGCTTTTGACCTAAATGTAAATTAAAAATAAATGGTATTAAATTTTGAAAATGTCATGAAAATTAAAATGGTGGTACATAATGCAAATAATGAAAGTTTAAGGCATAAAATATAAATTGTGAAACTTTAATTAATCAATCTTTAAAATATAGTTAGTGCTCCACTAATGCAGCAATTTGGGACACCTATAAAAGCTAAATGGAAAAGATTTAATCATCTTCAACCTTTGGAAACAAACCAATCGAAACACCATTGAAGGACCCCATGGCAGAAGCTTCTTAAACTCCCATGCAACCACCTTCACTCCATGCTTTCCACTTAATTCCTTCATTAAAGTTGCTCACAACATCACAAGGAAGAGATTGATAGTAATTTGAAGGGGATTAGTTGAGGTTTGATCAAGCTCCATAACAAGGTAAGTGCTAGTTTCTTAAAATTTCTTAAGTAAAAGTTGTGTTAAGCTTGAGACAAGTTAAATGGTTAAGAAATTGTGAGGAAATGATTGAGTTTCGCTACACCATGATTTCGGCAGCCAGGAAACTTGGTTTACTTGAGTTTGTTTCTTACCTCAAATAGATAGGATTTAAGGTTGATTAACTCAAATTGAAGTATAGCAAGTTAATGCCCATGTATATATATGTTAGTGCTTGAAATTAGGAGTTTAAAAAGGGAATTGAATACCTTAGTAAACTGCCATGGTTGGTAGCTTGTAAACTGAATTTGTATGTGAATTGATGAAAATTATTCATGAAATATGATAGAGTTGAATTGGGGACAGTATGTGTGTATTTGTTATGGAAGTGTTTGTGACAATTTGGTGAGTATGTATATTGAATTTGGGTTGGCTTACATGTTGAATATTAATGGAGTATTGTGTACCTTGAAATCTTGAGTATTCTGCCTAATTTACTTTGCTGGAACTATGTTGAATAAATATAGAAGTGCCAAGAATGAATATTAAAGTATTGGGAGAAGGAGGATTGCCAAATTGGGAGTGTAAATTCTCTTATGCAGGTTGTGATTGTTGGCAGTGTATAAATTAGGTTATAAGTGTAAAGCTGTGACTCCAATTGGTATGAGACCAATTGGAGGTGAAACTAGACATAAAATAGGCCAACTTTCATGTAGAACTGTTGCCCAAATTCTGCCTAGAAGTGACCTAAAAGAATGACCTAATCCGGAATTGAAACTTTGAGAACCCAGAAATTGACCATATGAATAGTAGTTATTAAAATGACCATAACTCACTCAAAACTGGTCCAAATGACTTGAAATTTATACCGTTGGAAAGCTTAGACATAGGGCTACAACTTTGGTGAAGACCACCAAGCCCAAAAATGCCAATTATCAAGTCAAAATGATCGCCAAAGTTGGGTTACAAAAACTGGCTGAATTGACTTTGACCTAAAAGTGATCCAGAATTGTCAAATAAGTGCAACTTGAGCAACATTAGTAAAATGACCATAACTTGGTACAGAAAACTCCAAATGACCTGAAATCAATGCCAAAAATTCAAGAAGACATAGACCTACAAAATTGGTAATTGGACCAATATCTAGAAACCAAGAGAAATAGGTCAATTAGTTTGATTAAGTTGATGTATTAAATCTGGAATTGGTACAATTGACCATTAAGTGCAGAAAATTCAAATAGGCATATCTCCCATAAAAAATGTCCCAATGTAATGAGCCATACCAATCTGAAAAGCTAAGAAAGAGACCTAAAACTTTGTTTTAGACAACTTCTTCAAATTATAAATTTATAAGGTCATAATTTAAGGTCAAAGCCATTGACCTAATTAAAGACCATGCCAATATAAGACCTTTGAGTCCAAGTCAACAATTTGGCTATAAATAATTCTATAAGGCTTGAAAAATTATAAGTAAAATTTCTGATTGACCCTAAGACATAGGGCAACAATAATTATGAAGAATGCTAGACCTCAATGTAATTACAAATAGCCCAAAGTCAGAACCGAAAATGCCTAATAAGGAAGTCAAAATTTAACTTTGACCTAGTTATGGTTAAATAACCATAACTTAAGTTATACCACTCCAAATGGAGTAATTCAAACAGGAAATTAAAGAAGACACATTGAGAAACAATTTAATAAAGAGAAATCTGCTAAATTTACACTGTAGTTTGGTCTAATAGACAGTAAACATTGGCCATAAAATCTGAATAATTGCAATAAAATGCAATAAGCTTTGAAATGAAATTGGCAACATATGTCAACATGTGAGGAATGTAAAATGGAACATATTAGTGACATTAAAACTAATTCATCTAGTGTGCATTAAAGGTCAACATTATAGGTTGATTAATGAAAGGAATAGTATCAATAAAATTTAATTATTGAACCTTATTATTAGAAACAATTTAAATGAATACTGAAACACTTTAAATTATGTGTTTCAGTTAGAAAAGACACTGGAAAGGGAAAAGACCCACTGAGTTAAGGCCAAGAGGCGACTCATCAGAGGTTTATGCACAACTAGTTTTTAATTGATTTTGTTCTGAATATTTCATATGATTAAATGACGTTATTTTCCTTATATATTATGTTTATCAAGTATTGGATTTAATTCAATGATTATTGAAATTGTTATAGTATATATGAATTTAGGTTTGTAAAATGGTATTTCAACAATTATTGAGCATTGTTGTGGATTGAATAAATTAGTTTTGGAAAAATTGTGATAAAATATGTTTTGAATTGTGATGAGCATAAAAATTATTGGATATTGGAATTGACTTTGAATTGAATTGTATTGTGATTTATGCTCACAAAAAGGACAAAGAGATTGATGATATTATTTTATATCTCACTATAGATGCTTGACTAGGTTATTACCCGTCTCTCTCATTTGTTGAGAAGACAATGGAGTTAGCTTTGTTTTGATTACCATGGTACGTACACAGGCTTAGATTCTCCTCTTGTTAGAGGTTAGATCTAAGTTTTTTTGTTATGGCCCTTTCAGAAGTTTCATTATTGTGGTGTGTATTATGTACGATGATTCGACCTCTCCGACCATAGGGAGTTGGAATCCTATTCGACCTCCCCAACTATAGGGAGTTAGAATCACCCCTGAGATGGCCTTTTTAGATTAGTCTCGCATAGTTAGTGAGATTAAGAATGATTTTTGAATAGTAAAGAATTTAGATTTCAAATGGGATTTATGCATAATTGATTTTATGGGAATTAATCTTTATTTCCATAAATTGCTGGAATTACCTTAAATGTTTAGTTGTGATTTGATAAATTGAATTTCGTGATCAAAGTCATTTTATACAAATGATTTATATTATTGGCAATGAATATTTTGATTTTTGGAATTTGATGAGTATCCAGATTTCCAAATTATTTGCTGTAATTTTGCTAAGGTATATTGTACTATGTTTTAAGTTATAGTTGTGCACCACCGAGTTCACCACTCAGCGATAGCTTTGTATGCTGTCGCAGGTGAAAAGAGCATAGAGCACTTGAGTAAGCTTCCTTGAAGACACATTCAGATCAACTCCAGGTATATCATAGGTATACCAATGTACATAGGTTTGATGTATGCATGTAATAATATGTATGTAAATTATTTGAGTAGTTGTATAAAAACTCTTGTAAAATATTTTGGTATGTAATTAAATATAAATTATTGTAATGTAAATTTGAGATTTCATTTACCTGTATAGTTTTGTAATATTAATTTGAGTCTTGTAATCAATGAAATGTTTCTTTTATGATGAGGTTGGTTTGAAAATGAATTGATTTGATTATTGAGATTTGAATTGTGAGATGAAATGAAGTTTATTGGAGTTGTATATAAGAAATCATATTGGGAGTGTTTTCCTTTTCAGGTTTAAAGAACTGTTTTCTCAAAATACAGCAGGCACTCTGCCGAAATTTTGAAAAATTTTTATAACACCAAATTTTAATCGATGATTTAAATTTCATGAAAATTGATTTAAAATCCCTTATAGTATATTTAATGGGTTATCGGTAGGCGAAGTACAGTAATTCATTAGGTGTACTACGGGATCATGTTACATCTTACGGAGGAGTAGGGTGTGACATGTTTAGTGGTATCAGAGCAATGGTTTTAAAGTAAATTTTGAATTGTGAAATTGAATTAATTTTGTCTGTAAATACAACTGCTAAAATGTTTGATACATATAGTACATTTACATCATAAATATAAACTAATGGAGAGAAATCTCCTTGTGTTGGTTGTACAAGGAGTAGAAAATCCAGTGAAAAGATATGGAAGAGAAAGATGAGACAATAGAACAGTCTGTGACGACAGAAGTATAAAGGGAAGCTCCAGCTCCTTAGAGTGTCAAAGGCCCGACTGTACCAGTTTTACTAGTACAAATTACTGTACAAATGGCCCAGCAAATGGCCACTTTCTTTCAATAAATGGCTGATACTCTGTCAGCTCAAGCTCAAGCACAAACCCAACCCCCACAAGGGAAGTGTGAAATAGAGAAGAGGAAGAAACGTATGGGTCAGAGCTCGAGCAGTAATTTGGGGAAGAGAAAATAATTTGAGGAGCCCCGAGCTCAGGGATATGATAGAGGCGGATCATTAGGGTAGAGACCACAAAGATCTAGTCGTCGAACAACCATAAGTGCCTATTCTGCCCGTATCTGCCATGTTTGTGGCAAGTTACAAAAGGGTATTTATCGTAAGGCCACTGGAGCCTGCTACAATTGTGGAAAGCTTGGACAATTTGTTAGAGATTGTACTAGAGCACCTCGATCTGCTCTCCGAAGTTCACAAACAGTCAGTAGAGGTCGAGATAGAAATAGAGTTGGTACTCCTCACAATCATAACACAGTGAATCAACCTGAATATAGTAACGCACCAGTCAGAGCATCCACTATACGCCAAGGAGAAAGAATAGAAACTTCAGATGTAGCTACTAGTAAGTTCTTAATTTTTGAAAGAAATAATTAGTTATTATTTGATCCTAGTACTACTTATTTGTATGTTAGTGTTAGAATTATATGTTTTGTTGCTATTCCTTTACATGGGAATAAATTTTGATGTATTAGTAACTAGTCCTTTAGGATCAAAACTATGATAACAAGTATGATTGACATTATTTTTGAAAAAAAAAATTGTCAGTTACCTAAAAGTAAGTTACAGTAATAGAATTGCTCTAGATGAGGGTAAAGATGTTACTATTAGTAATTGTCAATGGATATTGTAATCAGAATAGGTTTAGGATATTAGTGGATTCGAGAAGGATAAGATGTTAGAAAATCTAGTCCATGAGGTTATAATGTAGTGACTATGTAATGTTCTCGATGTTTGTATTGTAAGCTACAGATTACAGTACCGACATGGGATTATTGTATAGAGCTATGTGTTTCCTCATGGTACACCAAGATAAGAATGTTTGTATGTAGTCTTTGATTTGGTACAAAAGAGTACTATTACAGGAAATAAATGTGAAAATTTTAGTTAGAAATTGAAAACTTTAAAACTAACATATTGAAAGGTCATTATTAGTCAGTAACTTGGTTACACTAATGTGAGTTATCGATACGATAGGAATTACTATAAAATTAGAGATTTTAGTATGACTATGAATTAAAAAGAATACCTTGAGGACGATGATATTTAGACCTTGATATGGAGTCTTATAGTTGTTTTAATATATTTGTTAGAAAGAAATGATTTAGGCATTTGAGACATTTGTGTGAGATAAATGTAGAATACCTAGACGAGGGCAAGTTAACAGGAAAGGAGACGGAAGGACTAGTAAGGATTCTAGCATGAGAAATCAAGGAACTAATGAATAAGAGAATTTCATGAGTGGAAACACAAAAGGCAAAGGACACAATGATGGAAGAGTGAGTAAAATTATGAGATAACGATATCAGTTATATGAATCCGATAAATTTTGAGGATGAAATTTTCATTTAGAGGGGAAGAATTATAACGCCTTCACTTTACGTAGTTCGTATATTCGACTACTCCGGTGACCTAATGTCGGTCCGGACAAGTCAGGATGTCTGGAACTACACTTCAGTGATAATAAACAGGCATAAAATGATCAAATAAATAAAAAGAAAATACAAGAAAAATTAAGAAAAAATAAAAGAGAGGAAATGAAACTAGGTTAAACGAGCCGACACTGTAGCGATGGGTAACTGCACCAGAAAGTTACGGCGAAGGCAATTGCCGACCTCAGGACCGCGGGAAACCCTCGGAATTAAAATTTGATACATAATTAAAGGCCTATAGAGGTGTAATTGACATTATAAATATCAAAGAAAAATTAATGAATTAGTAAAAAGAAAAACGAAAAATCAAGAAATCGACAAAAATCGGTATTACCGAAAAATCGGGAATGCAACCCGAAGAGGGGCATTTTGGTCAATTGACACTTAGAGTTGGCTTTTGACCTGAATGTCCATTAAAAATAAATGGTATTAAATTTTGAAAATGTCATGAAAATTAAAATGGTGGTACATAATGCAAATAATGAAAGTTTGAGGCATAAAATATAAATTGTGAAACTTTAATTAATTAATCTTTAAAATATAGTTAGTGCTCCACTAATGCAGCAATTTGGGACACCTATAAAAGCTAAATGGGACAGATTTAATCATTTTCAACCTTTGGAAACAAACTAGCCAAAACACCATTGAAGGACTCCATGGCCGAAGCTTCCTAACCTCCCATGCAACCACCTTCACACCATGCTTTCCACTTAATTCCTTCATTGAAGTTGCTCACAACATCACAAGGAAGAGATTGATAGTAATTTGAAGGGGATTAGTTGAGGTTTGATCAAGCTCCATAACAAAGTAAGTGCTAGTTTCTTAAAATTTCTTAAGTATAAGTTGTGTTAAGCTTGAGACAAGTTAAATGGTTAAGAAATTACGAGGAAATGATTGAGTTTTACTACACCATGATTTTAGTAGCCATGAAACTTGGTTTACTTTAGTTTGTTTCTTACCTCAAATAGATAGGAATTAAGGTTGATTAACTCAAATTGAAGTGTAGCAAGTTAATGCCCATGTATATATATGTTAGTGCTTGAAATTAGGAGTTTAAAAAGGGAATTGAATACCTTAGTAAACTGCCATGGTTGGCAACTTGTAAACCCTTGAATTTATATGTGAATTGATGAAAATTATTCATGAAATATGATAGAGTTGAATTGGGTGCAGTATATGTGTATTTATTATGGAAGTATATGTGACAATTTGGTGAGTATGTATATTGGATTTGGGTTGGCTTACATGTTGAATATTAATGGAGTATTGTGTACCTTGAAATCTTGAGTATTCTACCCAATTTACTTTGCTAGAATTGTGTTGAATAAATATAGAAGTGCCAATAATGAATATTGAAGTATTAGGAGGAGGAGGATTGCCAAATTGGGAGTATAAATTCTCTTATGCAGGTTGTGATTGTTGGCAGTGTATAAATTAGGTTATAAGTGTAAAGTTGTGACTCTAATTGGTATGAGGCCAATTGGAGGTGAAATTAGACATAAAATAGGCCAACTTTCATGTATAAGTATTGCCCAAATTCTGCGTAGAAGTGACATAAAAGAATGACCTAATCCGGAATTGAAACTTTGAGAACCTAGAAATTGACCATATGAATAGTAGCTATTAAAATGACGATAACTCACTCAAAACTGATCCAAATAACCTGAAATTTATACCGTTGGAAAGCTTAGACATAGGGCTACAACTTTGGTGAAGACCACCAAGCCTAAAAATGCCAATTACCAAGTCAAAATGATCACCAAAGTTGGGTTACAAAAACTAGCCGAATTGACTTTGACCTAAAAGTGACCCAGAATTGTCAAATAAGTGCAACTTGACTAGCATTAGTAAAATGACCATAACTTGGTCCAGAAAACTCCAAATGACCTGAAATTAGTGCCAGAAATTCAATAAGACATAGACCTACAAAATTGGTGTGGACCAAAACCCAGAAACCAAGAGAAATAGGTCAATTAGTTTGATCAAGTTGATGTATAAAATCTAGAATTGGTACAATTGACCATTAAGTCCAGAAAATTCAAATAGGCATATCTCCCATAAAAAGTCTCCCAATGTAATGAGTCATACCAATCTGGAAAGCTAAGAAAGAGACCTAAAACTTTGTTTTAGACAACTTCCTTAAATTATAAATGTATAAGGTCAGAATTTAAGGTCAAAGCCATTGACCTAATTAAGGACCATGCCAATATAAGACCTTTGAGTCCAAGTCAACAATTTGGCTATAAATAATTCTATAAGACTTGACAAATTACAAGTAAAATTTCTAATTGACCCTAAGACATAGGGCAACAATACTTATGAAGAATGCTAGACCTCAATGTGATTACAAATAGTCCAAATAAATTAGTAAAGTCAGAACAGAAAATACCTAATAAGGAAGTCAAAATTTAACTTTGACCTAGTTATGGTTAAATGACCATTACTTAAGTTATACAACTCCAAATGGAGTGATTCAAAAAGAAAATTAAAGAAGACACAATGAGAAACAATTTAATGAAGAGAAATTTGCTAAATTTACATTGTAGCTTGGTCCAATAGACAGTAAATATTGGCCATAAAATTTGAATAATTGTAATAAAATGCAATAAGCTTTGAAATGAAATTGGCAACATATGTCAACATGTGATGAATGTAAAATAGAACATATTAGTGACATTAAAACTAATTCACCTAGTGTGCATTAAAGGTCAACATTTTAGATTAACTAATAAAAGGAATAATATCAATAAAATTTAATTATTGAACCTTATTATTAGAAATAATTTAAATGAGTACTAAAACACTTTAAATTGTATGTTTCAGTTAGAAAAGACACTGCAAAAGGAAAATACTCACTGAGTCAAGGCCAAGAGGTGACTCATCAGAGGTTTATGCACAATTAGTTTTTAATTGATTTTGTTCTGAATATTTCATATGATTAAATGACGTTATTTTCCTTATATATTATGTTTATCAAGTATTGGATTTTATTCAATGATTATTGAAATTGTTATAGTATATCTGAATTTAGCTTTGCGAAATGATATTTCAACAATTATTGAGCACTGTTGTGGATTGAATAAATTAGTTTTGAAAAAATTGTGATAAAATATGTTTTAAATTGTGATGAGCATAAAAATTATTGGATATTGAAATTGACTTTGAATTGAATTGTATTGTGATTTATGCTCACAAAAAGGATAAAGACATTGATGATATTAATTTATATCTCATTATAGATGCTTGACTAGGTTATTACCCATCTCTCTCATTTGTTGAGGAGACAATAGAATTAGCTTTGTTTTGATTACCATGGTACGTACACAGGCTTAAATTCTCCTTTTATTAGAGGTTAGATCTAAGTTTTTTTGTTATGGCCCTTTCAGAAGTTTCATTATTATGGTGTGTACTGTGCACGATGATTCGACCTCCCCGACCATTGGGAGTTAGAATCCGATTCGACCTCCCCGACTATAGGGAGTTAGAATCACCCCAGAGATGGCCCTTTTGGATTAGTCTTGCATAGTTAGTAAGATAAAGAATGGTTTTTGAATAGTAAAGAATTTCAATTTCAAATGGGATTTATGCATAATTGATTTTATGGGAATTAATCTTTATTTCCATAAATTGCTAGAATTACCTTAAATGTTTAGTTGTGATTTGATAAATTGAATTTCATGATCAAAGTCATTTTATACAAATGATTTATATTATTAGCAATGAATATTTTGATTTTTGGGATTTGATGAGTATCCAGATTTCCAAATTATTTGCTGTAATTTTCTAAGGTATATTGTACTATGTTTTAAGTTATAGTTGTGCACCACCGAGTTCAGCACTCAGCGATAGCTTTGCATGCTGTCGTAGGTGAAAAAAGCATAGAGCACTTGAGTAAGCTTCCTTGAAGACACATTCAGATTAACTCCAGATATATCATAGGTATACCCATGTACATAGGTTTGATGTATGCATGTAATAATATGTATGTAAATTATTTGAGTAGTTGTATAAAAACCCTTGTAAAATATTTTGGTATATAATTAAATGTAAATTATTGTAATATAAATTTGAGATTTTATTTACCTGTATAGTTTTATAATATTAATTTTTGAGTCTTGTAATCAATGAAATGTTTCTTTTATGATGAGGTTGGTTTGAAAATGAATTGATTTGATTATTGAGATTTGAATTGAGAGATGAAATAAGTTTATTGGAGTTGTATTTAAGAAATCATATTGGGAGTGTTTTCCTTTTCAGATTTGAAGAACTGTTTTCTCAAAATACAGTCGGCACTTTGCCGAAATTTTGAAAAAATTTTATAACATCAGATTTAATCAATGATTTAAATTTCACGAAAATTGATTTAAAATCCCTTGTAGTATATTTAATGGGTTACCAGTAGGTGAAGTACGGTAATTCATTAGGTGTACTACGGGATCATGTTACATCTTACGGAGGAGTAGGGTGTGACACGTAAGGTCTACATCCATGAGCAAGATAAAAGAAAAAGTTTCACTATGATGAAAAAGAGCAAGATACTATCACTCAAAACTCTCAAACCCTAACCCTAGTATGTTTTTCGAATGTCTCACAACTATACGACAAAAGGTAGAATATTATAATATTTATATTGGTCCATATCGCGGGGGCAATGAGATCAGTTCTGGGCTTCACTCGAGCCTATCGGCCCATGCCCTTTGTTACCACCACAGATCTCACTTTTTATCTCAATCAGGTTACAGTGTGAAGCTTTAGGTTAGGTTACAATTCAGGTTCATGACGACATATCCAAAATTCAAGTTACATGAAAATAATAGTGCCATTCCACCCTATTATACGCTTTACTCATATCAAGCTTAAGGGCAAAGTAGCCAGTTTTGCCATGCATTCTATATTGCATATGGTGAAAAATTTCAAAGGCTATTAATGCATTATCCGTGATAAGTCTACTTGGAACAAAAGTTGATTGTGATGGATGAATGACATGGGAAAGAACAAACTTCAACCTATTAATACATTTAGTGACAATTTTAAACCTGGCATTACACAAAACTAATAGGATATAAATCTTTTGTATACTTGGGATTTTTAACTTTTAGGATCAAGGTTAGAAAGGTATGTTTTAAAGACAAAGGAGATGCACCATCATTCAAAATAGACAAGACTCTATTTTCTATAGATTGAACAATAGCATGTCAAAATTTTTGATAAAAGAAAGAAGGCATACTGTTAGGACTAGGGGCTTTAGACAGGTGCATTTTACTAAGAGCAGTTATAATCTCTTTCTTAGTGAAAGGGGCAGCTAACTATAAATTCATCTCTGCAAATAGTCTTGTCTCTAGTTTGTCAAGGACATCAAGATATTCAGATGAATCTAGTTAAGAAAATAAATCTCTGAAATAACCAGTCATAGCCCAAGAGATGTCTGCATCCTCCTAAACCAAAATTTCTTTATCATCCCTAATATGTGATATGACATTTTTTTTCTGTCTCATATTAGCTTTTAAATGAAAAAGAAAGTTGTATTTTGATCCCCCTCTTTTAACCACTATACCTTTGATCTCTGAGCCCACATCAATTCCTCTCTTGTCATCAATTCTTGCAACTTGGTCTCATTATGTCTTTTTTCAGCTACTACTACTAAACATCGTTGGCTAACTACAATTTGCTTTGTCACATTGCCAAAATGATAGTGCTCCCATAGCTTCAGTGCATTACCACAAAATTTAATCTTGCCATTAACATCATTTATATCATAAACAGAAGAAGCATTTGCCCAAGCTTTTGAAACTACATTTGAATAAGACTTTTCATGAAGCCACATACATTCAAACTGAAAAAGCTTACCTTTCCTACACTTTTGAGATTTGGACCAACTCCAAATGATCTGAATGGGACAATGGCCCGATCCTTGCCATAAAAAATGATTAACCATATACTCTGGAAACATTGTACTCCATTCACTAGAAGCCATAAATCTATCCAATCTTTCCTCAATGTTGGAAGCACCACCTTTCCCATTACTCCATGTGAAATTATACCCACTATAGCCAAGATCCTCCAAATCATTACAATCCAATGCAACATGAAAAGCATTTAATCTTCGTTTTTCCTTAACTCTGCCACCCCTGCCCTACCCCACCCTTTTCTTATGAGAATGATGAACTTCATTAAAATCACCTCCACACAACCATGGAAGAGAAGACCTCCCTGATAGACTATGAATCTGTAACACCCTTTATCCGGTCTACAGTGTAGTCAAGTAAAGCGTGCTACATTCGGTGTCAGAGTTCCCTATCTTATCTTGTTTTATACCGTCTTAATTTAAATTTCATTTATTTATATTATTCCATGTGTGGGAAATTTTTTTTTGTCATATATTTTTTTTGTGGAGACCCAGACAGAGTCTTTTCTGTTTTATTGGTGTATGGCGATTTCCACCATTCACCTATTAAAAACAATTTCATATTATATATTATACTATCCATCTCATTCTTTCTTTATGCCATGTCATATCATCTCATTATTCATAAAATTTTCAAGAAAGTAAATTTTATTTCATTCATATAAAATTTATATACAATAATGTACAATTTATATACAATCCAAAAATTTAATTACATATCTCAAAATGATTTGCAACATTTACTTGTGTACAATGATCAAAATGCAACATCTAATATATACATGAGCCCTACCAAAATAACTAATGAGGTGACACCGACACTGTAGCAAATCTGATCAATCCTCTATCAGTGCTCTACTGCTATTGTTGCTGCTGGTGGTGGTCTCCTGTACCTACGTGTGGTAAGAACCAATGCGTTAAGCATATTACTTAGTGGTGCACAAATTGAAATAAAAATAACTAAATAATTGAAATAATTATTCTACGTATGACTTTATAAGAAATATAAAATTTCATGAATTTAAAATCTTTTACATGTTTATAAAACTTTGGAAGTAATTAAGTTAATCAGGATCTTTTCTGTTCACTTATTCCATGTTCAGTCTTATTATTCTTATCTGTGCCCAAGTAACTTATAACAAACTATAAAAACTGAATACATTGGAGTATACTAGTTAAACATCCATATGTCCAATATGTATACATCTATCATGTCAGGCACAAGGCCAGCGAGCAGGCATAAAGTCAGAAATAATAATAGGCACAATGGCCAACGGACAGGCATAAAGCCAGTAGAACAACCATCTTAGACATATATTTGAAGGAGCAGAAGCATGAAAAACACAAGTTTATATCATTGAATTCAAAAATTTTTCACCTAGGGTCACATGCATCATGCAAGATTCATTTTTATCTATTTGATTTCAATGATAAACAGCATATTAAAACTCTTTTAATATGTTTTGGATCTAGATTTGCCATTTAAGATTTTAGAATTAATCAAATTAATTCATTAGAACCCTAGATTAGATCAAGAACAAGTGCACTAACCTTTTGATGCACTGCAGTGTATTTGGCACCTTTGGGATGCGTCTTAGGACACCAGATGTTGTCCCTCTAGCTTGTCCACACCAAGATCACCTATGGCAGCCCTTGAATAGCTTCTAAAGCTTTTTCTATGAATTAGAAAATCAAGTTTTTCCTTTTGAGAGATTACAGATGTAAACAAGACACTAGAAACAATTTCTAGTATTTTTAATTCAAGAGATTGTTTTCTAATCTATTGGAATTGATGACAGATGAAGAAGAAGAGAAGGGAGAGCAGCCAAGGGTGGCAGCACAAAGAGATGAATGGCAGCTTATAATTTTGTTCTTTCATCTTTACACTTATATAGCTAGGTCATCACTTAAAACCCTTGCCACTTGTCACCCTCTGATTGGTTCTAGGTTTAATTGACCCAATCACATTGTGCCAAGTGTCAAACCTATATTTAATCTTGACTTTAATCATCTTACATGATTAAAAGACATTTGGCAAGCTTATGTGTAGTGCCATGTGTCACCATCTCATGGTGCCACATGTCACCCATGTGAAATGACTAAAATACCCCTGTGTCTTAATTTTGAGTTCTTAACCCAAAATAATTATTTCTTTTCTTCTAATCAATTTATATCAAATATAAATTAATTAATTAATCTTTATTAATTAATTTCTCATTAATTAAATTCATATTTAAGTACTTTAAATTCATATTTAAACACTTTAAATATAAATTTAACTTATACTATACATCCAATAACCTAGATTTGGTTTCAAGCCATGCTAGGGACTTTGCAATCTAATTGCAAACTAAACCTATTTAATTAATTAATTAAACTCTTTAATTAATTAATTAAATTATATTTAATTTGGTGATTACTTGTGTATGTGTGTGACTTACTAGGCTCATCATTAATTGGCAATAAGACATGATATCAACTCTTATCATCATCAGAACTCTTTCTTACCATAAATGATTTCTCTAAATCATTTTATGCAGCTCATAGACTATGGTTAACACCTAGCATAGCATGCCATAGTCACCCAATCAGTAATAAGGTTTACCTTAAATGAATCTATAATCATATGTTACCATGCACTAGAATCTCTCTGTTACAAAATCTCAATTCGAGCTGGAGTCATGGTTTATGTCAAACCCCATTTGCTATGAATATTATGTTCTCTTTTAATTCAAGTTCTTGATTAAAAAGATTTTCTCATTAGAAACTCTTTTCTGAATAAATCTATCTGTCTTGGCCAGGAACTTGAAATATCAAGAACAATTAAATGAACATAGGATTTTATCCCTATTTACTTAGAGGAACATATTTTATCTTGATCAATACCTACCTCCATATATAACTAGTAGGAGCCAACACATGTCCATATACCCATACACAGTATAAGTATGAAAGTAGTATCAAACTCAAACCACCTATATACAAGATAACTGTGCTATCTCAGGTCTAAAGATTATATGCACTGATATGATTTATGACAATGCATTGACAAGAGTAAACTCCATGTGCTTATCATAAGTGTCACTGGTTTGACCTACTTATCATGTATAAGTGCCTATCATGTTTGTTATATGGCATGAGACTCACCATTCCATCTTATTTACATCTCATATAAATAACTTGGGAACAAACATGATTACAATCTTTCTGGATAAGTCATGTCCTTATTGTGAAGTATCTTCGATTGTGAACCTATTTATGATACTTTGTGCTAGAAATACTGTCACTCATATTCTTAACAACTTAAGAATAATATTTCTAACAAAATATCAATGAAACTTTTCTATTACACATAAATATATTATGTAAACAGAAAAGAGAAAATGCCTTTTAATTAATAAAACATGTACAAGATACATACTAAATGATATGCTCTAGGGCATACTACTAACAATATTGTCTATCAATGATTATTCTTGTGGGCAGTACTGCAATCTGTAGTTCCAAATTGGTATACCAATCGATCCATGCTATATAAATAGGTCCAGGTATACTTTGGACAAAATTGTATTTTTAAGTACTTATAGTTTCATTATTTCATATTATGTACTAATTGTATTTCATAGCAATTTCATGTCTCTTGTAATGGGAAACATAAGTCCCACATGCATATTCATATTATTTTTATGTCTAGCAAATTATTTTAGTTCATTTCATATCATATGCTAAGTCAATTTATGAACATTTCTCAAGGTCCATATTTGGTGTACTAACAATTTGACTTAGTTCTCTTAGGTTCTGAGTTCTGGTCAAAACACCAATATTGTAGATTTATGTCTTATAAAAAATTTTGACACTAGTTTCATTGCATTTGCAATTTTATAGACCAAGTTATGACATTTTTCTCAAAACTGGTCGGATAGGCCTAAGTTCAGAATTTCTGGACAGTTTGGTTCTGGACAGTTTTGTTGACCTAATTTATGCTAGCAATTTGGTTTGGTTAGAGATAATTCTGGGTTCTGTGTTCTTCATTAAATTTGTGCTCCTATGTCTAACCTTTCCAATGGTATAAAAATTAAGTCATTCTGACCTTTCTAGAGGGAGTTATAGCCATACTGTTCATTTGGTCATTTTTCTGGGTTTAGGGTATGGTTAACCAGATTCAAGCAATTTTTAGGTCTAGTTGAAAACAGATTTTGGGCATAGTTTCTTTATGAAAAATGGGGCATTTTGATCATAGTTTCATCTCCAATTGGCCTCATACCAATTGGAGCAGCACAATTTAAGATATAGCTCAATAATAACACTGGACTCAAGAGTCCCACAACCTGCATGAAAAGATACACTCCCAATTCAATTTCTCCCAACTCCCAAACTTCAATTTAGCATTCATAGCACTTATAACAGGCAACAAGTCATCTTAACATTCTCAATTTCAAGCCATGACATAAAAATCCCAAATTTTGATCAAAATCCTAACTCATAGTTTCAATCTCAAGCATATTCTATGCAATTTAACTTCTAATGCTTATAAGTTCATCAATCAACTTCACTAACCAATTCAAAACCATCAATTTCACTCACTTCCTATGGCTACCGAAAATTAGGGTTTCCCCTACTTGTGATATTCATTTTAATTTCATGGAATTTAGTTCACTTTAGCATACTACTCCTACTTAGAGGAAGAAAGAAGTATGTATAGTGCACTAACCTCTTTGGACACTTCTTGGACTTGTGAAAACTCTAATTTTTCTTCACTTCTTGGTGGCCACAATCTTTCTTATGGTGTGAGGATAATTTTTAATGAAGAAAACCTAGGGTTTTATGGTGAGAAAGGGGAGGGAATCAAGCTTAAGCAAGCAAAAATGGAGAGAGCTCTTTGGCTATGGTGGACGGCAAGGTGAGAAAGAAGAAGAGAAAATAGTTTCTTTTTTGGTCAAACTTGTCTTATGCAAGAGTATTTATCCATACAATTTTATGTGTTAATTTTAATAAATATAAATTTTTAATGATATCATCCCTATGTCATGCTTATATAATAATTTAATTTCTTTTTCTTTTCCTTCTCTTCTCATTTTCATTACATTTTTCATGATTTTAATTTATTTTATGTGTTTTAACCTCTCTTATTTTAATTAACATTTAGGTCAAAATTCAACTCTGGAGTTGAAATGACTAAAATGCACTTCATTGTGCTTATCGGGTTATATTTTTCCTTTTACCGGTTAGCAAATTTTCTTGAATTTTCTTTGACATTTTAATGTCATTTAATCTTCATAAAGCCTTCAATTATTCTTTGATATTTTAATGTCATTTAATCTTCATAAATCCTTCAATTATGTCCCAAAAATTTATTTGACAGGGTTCCTTGTGGGTCTGAGATCGGCAACTGTCTTCACAGTTGCTTCTTGGTACGGTCACCCATCGCCAGAACCTTGGTTCATTTAACATATTGGCATTTCATTTCTTTGATTTTTCTTACCTTTTACTTGGTCTTTATTCCATCATTTTATGTCTTCTCACTATAATTTAAGTGTAGTTCCAGATATTCTGGCCGTCCAAACAAACGTTAGTCATCGGAACAGTAGAATGTAGGGACTACCTAAAGTGAGGGCGTTACATAATCAACTCCAATATATAACACTTTTAAGCATCCTCATGCTACCCATACATACCAGAAAATCTCCAACTACCATTCATTATGATGTTAATATAATGGGATGAAAAGGAAAAAAGTTGAACATTAACATTGCTAAAATCTCATCCTCAAAAGTTATCATTTTTATCCTTCTATTTCTCTGAGCTTACATCATTCGTATCGCTTCTTAGTTCTCCAAATTCATGCTGCCCCAGACCCTTCCTTTGATGTACGGGACTTATCTGACCAAAAGAACAACTTCATCGCTACTCCACCATCCGCATTACTCATGAAAGAAGCCGTACTACTCTTCTTAAAGGGAGAAGCCTTAAACTAGTCACCATAATTCATTTTCTCTAATTCTTCCTCTTCTTCCTCTTCCTCCTCATCACACTGTTTGAAGGAATGACCACATTTCCCACAACTATAACAAAACCCTTATGTTTTAAAGGAACCCAAAGTGACTTGCTAGCAAACTTAATCATAGTACCCTGAAGCAGTGCTTTTTAAAGATCCATTATTACTCGGAAACACAAAAACTTTCCCCACCCGAATTCATCCTCTTTAAACCATTTGAGAAAATCTCCCAATTTTCCGCGAATCACTCAAGCTACACTTTCTGTCATACACCGTAAATGCAAATCATACACTCTGAACCATAGAGGGGTAGAATGAAAGTTTATATTGGAAGGTTGCTCATCCCCCTTGACTTTTTGCAACACTAGTAAATTATTCGCAAAATGGCAAGGTTCATTTCGAAGCATATTTTGTAAATCCTTCTAATGATAAAATTGGAACAAAAAAGCATCCTTACCCCATTCCCTCGCTACTACAGCATATTTGGATTTCCAAACTTTTACCATTGTGTCCCTTACTGCATACTTATTATAAGTTTGATTTGTCCATAGCTTTCCTGCAAGACATAGCGTCTCAGAACTGCCTTCTCTACCATCCTCTACATCCCTTAATTCTATAACCGCAGCCTCCTCCTTCGCGGGTTGCTTTGATTGTCCAAGATTCATTTTTAATCCCCAAGCTACAGTTGATTAGCATCCAAAACATAGAAAACGCGAGTCTACAAAGGTGCACCTAAAAACACAACATGAGCCAAAACAATAAGACAAGATAGAAATAACAAATGAAAGAAAAACGTCATGCCAAAAAACCTAGAAAATGAAAACAAGAAAATAAAAAAAATGAATAACAGTGAGGAAAAAGAAAAATGAAAAACAAGAAATCTCTTCCAACAAGAGGATGAGGCTCCAACGTTGGAGGAATCCTAGCCACGGCAACATGAAAACTAGACTCTCACGGAAGGAGAGCACTACGCCTAAAAAGTTATTGATCATTCTTAGTTTAAAATAAAAATGTTTAATTTTCCTTTTTTTTTTTTACTTTATCTTAAAATATATTTTGAATTAATAATTTATTGAATTTTTATTTTTTTAAATTTACATTTTGGAAGAAGTTAACAAATTTCAAGCTATTCTCTAATTTGCAAGATTTTTTTAAAGTAAATAAATAAATATTTTAAAAAGATCAACTAAACAATTTTATTTCTTTAACTAAAAATATTAAATAATAATTAAATTAAACTACAGAGATTTCATAATTTAAAGGTAAAAAAGTTATTCAATATCTATATTCAATAATTGTAAATTTCTTTAATACTATTTCTCCTCAAGTTACTTTAAATTTTACTTTTTTCTCTTTTCACTCCTTCCCCACTAATATATCACATTGCTCACCCCTTTTTGCTACATAGGAAAAATCAAATTATACAGATGTTACAATTCAACGATAAACTATATGGTCTTATTAATAATTATAATAAAACCTTAGGGGTAATAAAGTAATTAAAAATTGGGACATTCGTATTTTTCATTCTTTGAACGCTGCTGACATAATTAACTAATTAATTAATCCATTCATTATATTTTCATGCTTTGTTATTAGGAAGAAGAAGAATAATAACAACAACAAAGAAATTAAATAAATCATGTTGTGGGTTGCATATAATTAACTTTATTATATAAATAAATTTAAATATAATGATATTAAAGTTATAAAATTTTGAATTTGAAACTCAATTGAACCAAATAATAATAATAAACCTTTCTTATCTTTACGATATCTTAACTTCAAAATTCTTGCAATATTAGTGAATAAGTGAATAAAATTGAAATAAGAGATGCTTCATTTTTAATTTCTCCAGTCGGGAACTCATGTCTATAAAGAGAGAAATGCTTTACCTTCCCTTTAGAAATCTCTCCACTCTCCCTCCCTTATTTTTCTTATCATTTCTCCTCTTCTTCTTTTGATTTCCCTTTTGGGTGGTTAATGGTGGTAACCCCTCCCCTTCCTTTTCTTTTCTTTTCCAATTTTTTTGACTTTTATGTGTTTTTTAATTAGTAACTCCAAATATATCCATTTGGAATGAAATATGAGCATATGTCCTCAAATCTATTATTGTTGATAGATATTAAATAAATAAATCTTTAAAGCTATCCTTGTTAGCAGATCTTGAGTATATTTGTTAGCTTCTTAGAGGGGTTTTGTTGTGTTTCTTTCGTTTAGTGGAGTTATTCCTTCTTATTAGAGAGTTTTTATATGTGTTTGTTAGCAAAATATTTTTGTTTTTAAAAGAGTATTCTATGAGGTACTGATACCTTTTTCAGTAGGCGATCAAAATTTAGAGATTATCTAATAAAACTCATAGAAAAATTATAGAGTCGAAGAGTAGAGTGTGCAACCTGTCTATTAGCCTACTCATATGCTCTATTAACATTATTAGATCTTCTAAATCTTTATAATTTAGATTATTTAAGAAAAAATATAATATTTTAATTAATTTGTATGTCACTCTTTATTTTATTTTCAATTAATTAAATATCTTTCTTTTAAAAAAAATGCTTTAGTTTTTACATTCTTAAATACACACAATATATATTATAAAAGGGTGAGAATTTTGAATCGAAATTTAAATTAAAATTAAATAAAAAAATATAAACAATAGCCTAGGTTGACCGTAAGCACTAAGTTTTTCATTAATGTTATGAAAAGAAAATGTCAGAAATCAGACCACGCGGGTTTATTTGTCGGCGCTCCTGAACGTGCAATCGGGCAAAGGTCACCACCTTTCGCAGTTGAGAATTTGTTTTCTTGTTGCTTTCATTGAAATATGGTGGCGTAAAGCCTTAGAAGCAATCAATCAAATTAACATGCAATTGCTATTGTCAAAATTCCCCATTGAATTTTCTTTCTTTCTTTTATTTTATTTTCTTTTTAGAGACTTTTATATATCTATGTTATGGTTGGCAATTTTGAAAACAAGGGCCTTCTGTTATGAACTATAAACGTGAAAAAGTATATTATATTTAATGCCTTGCCATCTTATCCTCTTCAGAATCTTTCTTGTTATTTGACTTTATAGTTTCATTTATTTTTCAAATTACTCTCACACCAGCTCTCCTCTTTTTCGCCTATGCCTTTTGTCTTCCTACTCATATCTCAAAATTCTTTGAAGTGAGAAGCTTTCAATTTCTTATATTATAAAATATTTTTAATTATAAAATTATTAAATATATAAATAAAT
The DNA here is from genome assembly GCF_030052815.1 of Hevea brasiliensis. Taxonomy (NCBI): domain Eukaryota; kingdom Viridiplantae; phylum Streptophyta; class Magnoliopsida; order Malpighiales; family Euphorbiaceae; genus Hevea; species Hevea brasiliensis. Next base: position 115,670,081 of record NC_079495.1, read on the forward strand.
TGAGGCTTTAGTTTTATTTAAAAGGTTTAATAATATCTCAATTTGTTAGATTTGTGATGTAAAATCCTAGTGGGACTTAAAAGAGAATTTCTCTAATTTAAGTGGGATAAATACAACAGTCACATGAGTTTTCATAGTACAAGCTGTTATAGCAGGCACGCAAATTTAAGACATATATACAATCGTATAATCACATAGTATAAAAAAAAAATAAGAAGAATAACACATGATTTATGTGGTTTGACTGTAAGGTCTACGTCTATAGGCAAGAAAAGACAAAAAAATTTTTATTATGATGAAAAGAGTAAGATACAATCACTCAAAACTCTTAAACCGTAACCCCAATGTATTTTTTGAATATCTTACAACTCTACAGCAAAGGGTAGAATTATACTGGTCCATCAGCCTATGTCCTCCGCTATCACCACAGACCTCACTTTTTATCCCAATCAGATAGCAGCGCAAAACTTTTGGGTCAGGTCACAATTTGGATCCATGAAGACATATAAAAAATTCAAGTCATATAAAAATCACAATTCTTCCCCTTGGGAGATTGTTGGGAATATACAAGTGTGAAATTCTCACATTGAAAAAAAGATGGGATGAATGAGAGACATATAAGTGAGAATGACCCATAGACCCATTGCCTTAAGGGTTTGGGTTGAATATGGTGTCAAGCCCATGAGTGTGTTCCTTCATCAGGCTTATCAAAAAGAATTCTCCCCATATGCTTTGAGCTCCTGGATTTATAATAAGTGGTATCAGAGCTGATGGTGCTTTGGGCTCTCCAATCTCTAATAATTGGTATTAGAGGCAATGGTTTGGTGAGGACAGTATGAAAACGGTGGTCAGTGATTCCTGTTGTGCTCTAACACATTGATTAGAAGAGTCGAGAGACTCTAGTAAACCTAATGGAGTAGGAAAGCACTCTTCTAGAGAAGAGCAGACTAATGGAGTGGAGACTTTTAGTACACGTGATGCAAGAACACATGATGTCTTTAGCGTGGCTCTTAGAGATGCCAGCTTGAGTGGGTTTAGTGGAGTAATTAGGGATCTTGGTGACACCATAATACTTGAATAAAGAAAAAAGGCTCCCATTTGAGGGAGAACAGGCTCAATAAGCCTAATGTAGAAGAAAATCACACTTAAGGAGGAGATTGTTGAGAATATGCAAGTGTGGAATTCTCACTTCAAAAAAGATGAAATGAGTGAGAGACATATGAGTGGGAAGGATCCATAAACCCATTGCCTTAAGGTTTAAGGTGGATGTGGTATCAAGCCCATAAGTGTGTTCTTTCATGAGGCCCTTCAAGAAGGATTCTTCTCAGACACTTTAGGCTCTCCAGATCTATAACACAAACAAATCAAATAAGGTAATTCATGCCACCTGTGATTCCTCTATCTTATAACATTTCAAATAATTTATTTAATGTGTTCGACCCTCTATTGGAGCTTCTTAGGATTTTTTCTTATCATTCATATCATTTTATTAATGTCAGAGAAAATTGTCTTACATGGCATCCCTTTCATAATGAGCTTATTTACACGCATTTCATTTCCTTACATTTCATTTACTTTACTTTCCCATTGGAAACCAGTGAATTGTCTATGAACTACCAACAAATTACAAATAAACATGTGCAATCTTTGTCATTGTGCAATAATAATAATAATAATAATAATAATAATAATAATAATAATAATAATAATAATAATAATAATAATAAAAGGATGTCATAATGCATGAGCGTGAATAAAATAATATAAAACAATCATATATTCATTTAAAATAATTTAAATATGCTCTATTCACTTGGGGTTGTTGGATTTTACTACCTCACCTCCTGCTAGATGGTCTTTAGACCCATTAACTTTACCTCTTCAATGTCCTAATCTCTTCTCTTCAGGAATAGAATTTGAGGATCTATAGTTTTGGGTTTAAATAACTTTAATTAAAACTACACTTCACAGGTAGAGCATGTTTGGTAATCAAAATTTGGGTTTTTGGTTGTCGAAAAGCCCCTACACTATTTACACGACTGTTCATATGTTTTAACTGCCAAACTTCGAATTTCCCAGAATTCATTCACAATCTAAAACTTAGGGTTTAAATTCTCAACTCAACTTCAAGTCCTAATGTATTCATTTTAGGTCCATTATTCTATTTTAGAGTTTAAATAGCCAAAATTACTATTAAATAATTTGATTTCTTATGTTAAACTTAGATTTCATAATATTTATACTAAAAGAAAGGGGAATGAGGCTTACTTCAATTAACTAGAGTTTCCAAAGGGAGGAGATTCTCTCATTTGTTCTCCAAGCCACTTGAGAAGGGAGAGAAAAAGGGTGTTTTGCTCTTTTTAAAGGCCTGTAGGTGATTTCCTTCATTTGGGAGCTAGGGTAGGGTGTTTTGGTTTAAAAGGGATGAAGAACTAGAGGAAGAGGGGAAAAAAATAGAGAGAAAGGAGGAGAGAGAGGAGATGGCTATTGGGACTCCTAGCTTTCAGGTTTTAGACCTAGATCTGAGCAACTTCGGCTGCCGAAGTTGTAATCTTCGATAGTCGAAGATGTTTGGACAAACATCTCATAATTAAATATCCCCTTTTAATTGTTCTCTCTCTCCAACTCAACTTCCTTAAACCTTTCCTTCATTCAAGACTTTAAAGAGTATTCCGTTTCTAGGTATCGACTATGGCTAGCTCAGTTAAGGGATATTTCAATACTATCAATTCATTTTGTAGTCTCTCGGTTTCAATTTAAAATTGAAAAATGAAAATCAACAAATTCAATAAATATTCAATAATTCTAATATTAAAGTTATTTTCAAATATTTTTATTTTAAAAATTATAAAAAATTATTACAAAATGACTTAGTTATTTTCATAAAGCATTAAGGGCAAATTTAATTTTTCATTATAATACGCTAAGGGTGTGCAATTGGTCGGTTTAGTTATGAACGAAACAAAATTGGAAAAACTAAACTACTAAAATGTATAATTATGCAAACCAAACCAAACTAAAATAAAGGGAAAATTGAATTAAACCAAACCGAAAAATTTCAGCTTGGTTTGGTTCATCGATTTTTATGCCATTTTCTTATAGAGAACCAAATTCAATGTTCCCAAAACTAAATTTTCAAAACCCTCACACAGTCTTAGCAAATAACACAATCATTCACTAGAATTGCAAAATTACAAACCCAGAAATATAATCACAAAAAGAATTATTCATGCAATAATATATTTTACACAAAAATAAAGATCTAGAAGTGGCAACCCTAAATCATACATCCAGAAGTAGCGAAATCACATGCCAAATCTATTTAAGCCTCAAGCAAGATCACACATCCAAAGCGACAACCCAAAAAAGAATACTAGAAGAAGAAAAAGTGTATCAAAAGGAAAAGTAGAAGAAGAAAAAAAATGTATCAATAACTATGCATTCTTGGATTGTTGTTGTCCTTTATAGATTTCTTATGTGAATTGTAGCGACCCATATCCAAAACTATTAGCCACTAGAACCCATAATAAGTCTTAACATTACTTTCATAAACATTCATAAGGCTTGTATGAGTCATAAAACACTTTTAAACATAGAAAGAAAATTTATTTTTGTCATAAAACATTTGGTAGCAAACACAACAATCCTTTTACACAATTAAGAACAGAACATACAATTAAATTATTAAATACAAGCATATAAAGGTGTAGTAGTCACATGATATTTTCATAGTACAAACAAATCACATCAAGTTAACTCATGTTACTAGTGGCTCCCTCGTCCCATGTCATATCATATTATATTTTTAGTGTGCCCAGCCCTCTATGAGAGCTCCTTAATGCTTCTTCATAATCATTGATATCAAACAAATGGAGTCAAAAACACGGAATTGCCTTATCCGAACATCCCATAACATAAGTGAGCTCATATGCATGCATGCTTTCCCTTTTTTCATTTCTTACCAAATGGGAACTAGTGGATTGTCAATGAATTACCAGCACAACACAATTAATTATACATAATATTTAAGAACATAAAACACATATATTTATATAAATTACTCTAAGATTGCAATTATCTCTAATAGAATATATCATGATGCTAGAATGCATGGGTAGGTATAAAGAAATAATTATTTAAAAGAGTTTGGTATGTTTTACTCACTTTGGGTTGCTAGATTCTACTACCTCACCTATTGCTAGATAATCCTTAGACTCCTTATGTGATGACCTGACCCCGGAAAAAGGTTCGATGAGGGCGAGGAGTGGTATAAGAGAGTAAACTCCCGACATGTAACACCCCTCACTCGTCTATAGTGTACCCGAGCAAGGTGTGCTACATTCGGTGCCAGAGCACCCTATTTTATCTTACTTTATTCCTTTAAAAATTTTGTTCTTGTTATATTTTAATATCAATTATTTTTCTATGGAGAAACCAGCGGAGTTTCCCCTGTTTCTATTACCATTTGGCGTATTTCACTATTCACCTACTTGAAATTTCAATAATATTTTCACAATAAAATCTCATAGGTTATTTTCATAATCGTCTCGTCACACATTCAATTCTTGCAACTCAATTGCATACATGTCCATTCATACTCAATTTGTGTATCAAAATTCTCAAACTTTATAATTTATATGATTTACGAGCTAATTTCATAAATTTACAATTTACATGATATATAATTAATTATAATACCATAATTTACATTACAATTAATAACTAATTGTAAATACATAAAATAACTTTTGTGAGCCCTATCTACATGCATTGCTGAGGAGGTGATAACTTGAACACTTCTGACACTTTTGCAGATCTGGACTCCAAAAATCCCAGTCAAATGTCCACTGGGTTTTAGCTTCAGTACCTGCGCGAAGGAAACAAATCCATCGTGCTAAGCATTTCTGCTTAGTGGTGCAATAATATAACAAGAAAATAATATATACAAATAAGAAAGACTGAAGTATAATTCTAAATTATAATTTAGATCCTCAGGAATCAATTAAATTTGGTATGATATTTCTAATATCAACTATCTTATATTCTATTTTGTCTCTCTTTGGAAGTGCTAAGTTTATACAGTAATAATATTCGATATACAAATTAATTCTAGGAGTATTTTATTTTCAATTCCTACAATTCTGAAAATTTCATTTGTACTACTTGATTTAATTATGTTTCTATTGCTAATCTTTTTTCTCATTTCATTCAACACTTTTTAATGTTTTTAATTACTAATATTCTTAAATAATTTCAATAATTTACACTGCCTAGGTAACCTATGATAGGCTGACTAAACTAGATAACGAGTTGTTGGCACTGGACACCGTGGTGCCTTGGGCCATCATACCATGGGACGCGAAACGTCAACCACGTATGCAGTCAATATGGCTAAAAAGCCATGATAACACATAATTGGGCATAAAAAGCCATGAATGCGGGCATAAAGCCATGAATACAGGCATAAAGCCTTTCACAGTACTACTAAAACAATACCCTATTGGCATGCCAATCTATCCAATCTGACACACGTGTCTAGGCAATACATGGGCACATAGTACCATTAAATGTTAATATATTGTATTTTATGACTTCATTATTTCATGACAAATTCCTTAATTTATACATTCATTTGATAATTCATATGATCACAATTTTCATCAATGGTTCTCATGCACCATTGTGCTTAAAACATTCTTCTATGTTTTAGGGTCACTCAAATTCAAAAATCACAATTCACTAATCATATTATATATTATCAATCATAATGACTTCTTTAATTTCTTTTATTATTCCTTATGTTTTTGGGGTTACTATTCACACATTACTATTCACTCAATTTGTTAACTTTTTCATACATAATATGTATACAAATTATAGATATATAATTATACCACATTTTGGGTTCTAGAGTTGTTGGTATTGATTGCCAATACCATTTCAAAGCTTATTTTATGTTATTTAAAATTTTCAGATTTCATGCCTTAAGTTTATTATTCCATTGGTCATTGTTACAGTAGAATTTTAACAAAACTTTCTTCATGAAAGTTGTTTCTTTATGTGTCTTCTTTAATTTTCTTTTTGAATCACTCCATTTAGAGTTTTGTAGCTCAAGTTATGGCCTAAATACCATAACTGGCCGGATTGGTCTTGTCCAGAAATTCTGGACAGAATTTGGTTCTGCCAGATTTAGTGTCCTAATTTAGGCTAGAAATTTCAATTGGTTAGGTTCAAAATTTAAGTTTGTGTTCTTCATAAAAGTTGTTCTAAATTATCCAAGCTTTCCATTGATATAAATTTCAGGTCAATTGGACATTTCTACAGTGAGTTATGACCATTTGAACAAATACTGTTCATTTGGTCATTTTTCAGGGATAGCTTGTGTGTTACCCAGATTTGGTCAATTTTTAGGGTATTCTAAATTTGTTTTCTGAGCAAGATTTCTTCATCAAAGTTGTGCCATTATGTGTCTAGTTTCATTTCCAATTGGCCTTGCACCAATTGAACCTACACAACTCAAGTTACAGCTGCCCAAACTTGCTGGACTCACATCCAGCCTTGCAGGTCACTCAAGGCAGCACACCCAACCTCAATTTCAAAGACATAATTCACTTCATTTCCTCATCATACACAGCCAAATTGTCACTAATTTAACCATTAGAACTTCCATTCACCAACACATGAGCAAACCCTAGGTTTTAGCATGAAACAATAAGAGGGAGAGAGAAATATGGCACCAACCTCTTAAGTGCAGAATTTTTCCAAGGTATAATTTCACTTTTTCCTCTTCAAATTGCTGCCCAAATATTTTGCTAATGGTAAGGATCAATTTTTGTGAAGGGATGATAGGGTTTTATGGTGAAATGGTGGGAGAAATCAAGCTCACAAGGGAGCTTTAATGAAGGTTGAGAGAGAGAAGGAGAGGGCTGCCGATTTTGGGAGAGAAGAGACCAGAAATTTTTTTTATTTTTAACCCAATTTTCCCCTTTTTAATGACTTTTAATTGTGTTATTAAATAGTGATTGGTGGAGAGCTCACTAATAACATCATGTGATGTCATATTTCCAATTTTCTTTCATTTTCTTTTCTTTTCTTTACTACCCATTTTCAATTTAAGTTTTAGCAATATTTATTCACATTTTATGTCATATAAATTATTTATTAACTGGACAAGTTGGCCAAAAATCATCTCTAAGGATGAAATGACCAAAATGCCCTCCGTTTGGCTTATTGAGCCAAAATCGTCTGTACCGATTGATAAAATTCTCCTAACCTTTTCTTGGCATTCTAATGCTACCTAGGGCTCCGTAACTCTTCTTTGGCATCCCATAAATTATTTCACGAGATTCCCCTCAGGTTTAGGGTTACTAGCTGTCTTCACCGCTACTTCCCATTAGGGTCACCCATCACCGAGGCACCGGCTCATTTAACATTATTGTATTTTATTTCTAAAATTTTTCCTTAATTTTTCTTATTATTATTATTTGAGTTATTTATGACTTCTCACTCTAGTCTAAATATTTTTCCAAACGTTCTAGCTGTTCAGACTGACACCAGTCATCAAAACAGTAGAATGTACTAAATGGCTACAGTGAGGGTGTTACACGACAGGCTTCTAAAATGGCGAGGCTACCTAGGGTAGTAGAATGCAGGGCATAAGAATGAATCAAATCATACATTGAAATAGGGGACACTAATTACTAGAGGCGCCTTTTGATGGAATGGCCTGGAGAGTTGGAAGAACTTCAGGGTTAAGCGTGCTCGCTTGAGAAAAATCCTAGGATGGGTGTGTTAGTAGTATGCCCTAGAGCATATCCTTTAGTATATATCTTGTACATATTTTATTAATCAAAGGCAATTTCACTTTTCTGTTTATATAATGTATTTATGTGTAATAGAAAAGGTCCATTGATATTTTGTTAGAAATTCTATTCTTAAGTTATTAAGAATATGAGTGATAATATTTTTAGCACAAAGTATCATAAATTGGTTCACAATCGAGGATACTTTACACAGGACATGACTTATCCAGAAAGATTGTAATCATGTTTGTTCCCAAGGTATTTATATGAGATATAAATAAGATGGAATGGCGAGTCTAATGCCATATAACAAACATGATGGGCACTTATACATGATAAGTAGGCCAAACCAGTGACACATATGACAAGCACATGGAGTTTACTCTTGTCAATGCATTGTCATATATCATGTCAGTGCATATAATCTTTAGACCTGAGATAACACAGTTATCTTGTATATAGGTGGTTTGAGTTTGATACTGCTTTCATACTTGTACTGTGTATGGATATATGAGCGTGTGTTGGCTCCTACTAGTTATATATGGAGATAGGTGTTGATTAAGATGGAATCTGTTACCCTAAGTAAATAGGGATAATGTCCTGTGTTCATTTAATTGTTCTTAATGTTTCAAGTTCCTAACTAGGACAGACAGATTTAATCAGAAAAGAGTTTCTGATAAGAAAATCTAATTGATCAAAAACTAGAATTAGAAAAGAACATAATATTCATAGCAAATGGGGTTTGACATAAATCATGACTCCAGCTCAAATTGGGATTTTGTAACAGAGAGATTCTAGTGCATGGTAACATATGATTATAGGTTCATTTAAGGTATTCCTTGTTACTGATTGGGTGGCCATGGCATGCTATGCTAGGTGTCAACCATGGTTTATGAGATGCCTAAAATGATTTAGAGAAATCATTTATAGTAAGAAAGAGTTCTGATGATATTAAGAGTTAATATCATATCTCATTGCCAATTAGTGATGAGCCTAGTGAGTCACACACATACAAAAGTTAATCACCAAGTTAAATATGATTTAATTGATTAATTAAATAGGTTTGGTTTGCAATAAGATTGCAAAGTCCCTAGCATGGCTTGAAACTAAATCTAGGTTATTGGATGTATAGTATAAGTTAAATTTATATTTAAAGTGTTTAAATATGAATTTAATTGTGAGAAATTAATTAATGGAGATTAATTAATTTATATTTGATATAAATTGATTAGAAGAGGAGAAATAATGATTTTGGGTTGAGAACTCAAAATTACAATATAAGGGTAATTTGGTCATTTCACATGGTGACATGTGGCACTATGAGATGGTGACACATGGCACCATATTAGCTTGCATTTGTCTTTCTATCATGTAAGATGATCAAAGTCAAGATTAAGTCTAGCTTTGATACTTGGCTTAATGTGATTGAGTCAATTAAAAATAAGATGCAATATGATAATGACATGTGGCATAGCGTTTAAGTGACTTAATGACCTAATTATATAAAAGGGAAAAGAATGAAAAATAAAACATAACACTCCTCTCCTCAAAGGTAGCAGCAGCCAACATTCTCCCTCTCCTCTTCTTCTTTTCTCATCAATTCAAAGGGAATTGCCCAAATTTCTTTGAATTAAAATTGTTAGAAATTATTTCTAGTGTTTTATACATACATACTACCTATCTAAAGGCAAAAACCCAATTTATAATTGGGAAGCAAATTGGAGGCTGCCCATTTGTGATCTTGGTGTGGACAAGCTAGAGGGACAACACTTGGAGTCCTAGGTGCTTCCTAAAGGTGCCAATCACATCTATATTGCATCAAAGAGGTTAGTGCTCTAACTCCTCTTTTAAACTAGGGTTTAAATGAATTAATTTGTTAATTCACAATCTTGAATGGCAAACATGGATCCTAATACATATTAAAAGTGTTTAATATGCAATTGAGCATTGAAATTAATTAGGCACATAAGAGATGTGGTATGATGTATGTAACCCTATAAGAAAATTTTTTGAAATTCAATGGTCTAATGAATAATTTTCATGCTTCTGCTCTTTCTATTAGTATTAGAGCCACTATATTTGCCATTTAGATTGTTTATTAAGATTTAATTGTGTGATTGGATCAAATGTTGATTGAATCAAAGGCTGTTTGAGCTTCAAGATGTGATGGCATAGAGGTAATAATCCTCATGTGTGGCGGCTTGCATGGTTATGCACACCAAGGGTGCGCATGGTTTGGGTTTGATGTATGGGCTTGGTATTTAAGGCCCATAATTAGGCTCATGCTTAATTAAATTGTTTAATTAAGAATTTTAATCACATAATTAAATTTTGATTCAATTGTTTGAATGAGATTCAAATATGAATTTTTAAATTTGTTTGAATGAGATTCAAATCTGAATTTTTTAGTATTCAATTTAATTTTAGTATGTATATTTTATTTAATTGTTAAATGGTAGTATGTATGATGGATGATCATGGATAATAAAAGACTAATATGATTGGATTTATTTCTTTTATTTTTCTTTGGGTTGTAAAATAATTAATTTTATTTTTTGGTGGCATGTATTATAAGTGTTGTAATAATTTGGGTTGTAATTTTATTTATTTGAGGACTTTAAAGTCCATGATCTTGTAAATTCGCTTTAGTATGCCAAGGATTATAATGTAATTGGATTGCAAGAAGATCAAAGAGGTCAAGAGCATTGGTGGGACCAGTGGGAGGAAATCAAGATCAAGTGTTGATTATGTACTCCTTCAGTAACTCTTGTAAAATGAATGAATAAAATACACCTAGGAATGCCCTGATTCAATTCTTAGTGGCTCATAATTGAATTCCTTAGAAAGTCCATGATCATACCATATTTATTGTTTATCCATGTATGCATGAGATGTATGGGAATGTATGCAAGTATATGATATATGCATGCTAATTGGATAATGTGCAAAGTGAGACCATAATAGTAATTAAGCCGACCACTAAATCTTCCAAACAAATGATTAAGTTGGAAATGATATAATTAAAGTAATTATATCATGGGCTATCCATTGAGGTAATTATTTTAAGAAATTTTAAATACTTGTATGTGATGCATTTAATTTAAGAGATTTTCTTAAAGATAATTGTTAAGCATAAGATGTTGTAAATATGTAAATAGTTGATGGCCAATAATGGATGTGCCTAAGGACATTAAATTTATTTGCATATTTACTGGCTCAATGGGATAAACTTAACTAATGCAAGATAAATCAATAATGGATGTGCCTGAGATTTTGAGCATTAGGGGCTAGATGAATGATTGAACCTCACATGAGATGTGATGGGCAAGGAGTTGCTCACTTTTAGTTTATTGTAATTCCAATAATGGATGTGCCTGAGGATGATCAATAAGACTATAAAAATTCAATCACCCACTAGAAATCCATCCAACTAGGATTTCTGTTTCCTACTTTGGAAGTTTAGGATTCGCCAAGTTAGTGGGTGTACCAATTTGATTAAAAGACTATAATCATTTTGGTTAATTACTTGATACATTTACTAATTAATCGAGTCATTTTCTAGTAGTTAATTTTCTGATAATAATGAGCACACAACAACCACCACCATCCAATATCCTTGCAAGCATATTTATTCACAATAGGTTGACAGGACCTAATCTTTATGATTGGCTAAGAAATTTAAAACTTGTCCTGAACCTAGAATGTATTGGATACGTTCTAGACTCAAAGGTTTCTAGTCCCTTACCTCCAGAGGCCACTCAAGAGGAACATGATACTTTGGACAACTGGAAGGAACATGATATGAGAGCCAAATATTACATGCTTGCTTTAATGAGTAATGAGTTACAAAAGTAGCATGAAAATATACAAAGTGCAAGTGAGATCCTCCTTCACCTATAAGAGTTGTATGGTGAGCAAAGTAGGAATGCTAGGTATGAGATATCTAGGCAGCTATTTCGAATGAGGATGTCTGAGGGACAGAATGTTGGGTCATGTGCATAAGATGATTCTGCGTATAGAGCAGCTGGAACATCTTGACTTTAACATGGATTTCCAACTGCAGACGGATTTGATCCTTTAGTCCTTACTTGAGTCATTTGGGAATTTTGTGACAAATTTCCATATGACTAAACAAGAATACACCTTGGCTAGTTTAATTAACATGCTTGTTATTACCCAAAAGAATATGCTGGGCAATAAAGGAAAAGAAGTAGCTTTGATTGCATATTCTTCTGCTGGAAAGTCCAACAAGAAGAAGGGCAATAAGAAAAAGAAACCTCAAGTTCCAGGATCTTCCACCGAGATAGCGAAACAGAAAGGGAAGACCAAAGCTAATAGAGGCAAAGGAAAGTGTTTTCACTGCCAGAAGGATGGGCACTGGAAAAGGATCTGCTCAGAGTATCTTGCTTCTTTGAAGGACAAGAAGGATACACCTTCAGAAGATATGTCTATATCTTGTTATTTAGATGCTGAAGATGCTCATAGTTCATCTACCGCTTGGGTTTTAGATACTGGTGCCAGTTCTCACATTTCCTATGATATGCAGGAAATAGCAAACAGTAGCAGTTTGCATGCTCGATATGTTAGACTTTGGATTGGCAATGACTCAACTGTTAAGGCTTTAGCCATAGGATCTAAATCTTTTAACATGTGTAGACATATTTTTTGTTTGAATAATATTTTGTATGTACCTGATGCTTTTAAGAACATCATTTCTATATCTAGTTTGACTAGAAATGGTTATGAATTTCAGTTCACAAATGATGTTTGCAATATTTATTTTGGAAGTAAATATATTGGCTTGGATTATATGCATGATAGTCTTTATTATTTGGATAATAATGATAAACACAAATTGAATGCAAGAAATCTAAAGGAATGCAATGCCATGATGAAAATCAACTCAAGTTCAAAATATATTTGGCACTTAAGATTAGGTCATGTTGCAGAAGATAGGATTGTAAAACTGGAGAAAATGGGGATTTTATCCTCATTTGGTTCTGAACCTACTCCAACTTGTGAATCCTGCCTTCAAGGCAAAATGATTAGATCACCCTTTGTTGGACAAGGACTAAGAGCTGAAAAAATTTTAGAACTAATACATAGTGATGTATGTGGTCCATTTAAAGAAATGGCTAGAGGCGGTTTTCATTACTTTATTATCTTTACTGATTGTTATGGAAAGTCAATCACTATGTTATGGAAAGTCAATCACTATATTATTTCTCTGTATATTTTGTATTCTGTATTCCTATTTAGGATTTCTTATTTAGGATTTCTTCCTAATTAGTAGAACACAATTATAGGAATCAATTGTATATACCCATGTACAGATTAATTGAAATCAATGAGAATCATCTCTTTCTACATGGTATCAGAGCAAGTCATCAATCTAGGGTGACTATTTGTTCTCACTACCCAGCTCAGGAGAGACCTTGGCCGACCTCGCTTTCAACCCCGATCAACATCGCGGCGTCTTCTCAACCCCTCATTCCACCACCGCAGTGTCGTTGTTCGATCCAAGATAACCATTAAAGGACTTCTGAGGTTTGGCTCTCAGATCCTATTTTGGTATTTGCTTGATTTGTGATTTTGGGTTATTTTGCTGCTATAAGCACTTTGGATTAGCGTTTCGGTTAGTTTTCTTTGTCTCAACAAATGGCAGACAATAAGAATGTTATTTCTGATGTGATTCTGGTGATGACTAAGATCACAGAACACAAACTTAATGGTTCGAATTACCTAGAGTGGAGTAAGACTGTTAGGGTCTATTTGCGTAGCATTGATAAGGATGATCACCTTACTAAAGATCCACCCACTGATGATACACGACAAACTTGGCTAAGGGAGGATGCTCAGTTGTTTTTGCAGCTTCGAAACTCGATTCATAGTGAGGTAATTAGTTTAATTATTCACTATGAATTTTTTAAGGAATTGATGGATTACTTAGATTTTATGTATTCTGGTAAAGGGAATATCTCCCGTATTTATGATGTTTGTAAGGCATTCTACCGTGCTGAGAAAGAGGATAAGTCTCTCACGGCTTATTTTATGGATTTTAAATGGGTATATGAGGAACTTAATGTATTGTTGCCTTTTAGTCCTGATGTGAAAGTTCAAAGAGCCCAACAGAGCAACTGTTATGAGTTTTCTTGCAGCCTTCCTTCAGAGTATGAGACTGCTAAATCTCAGATCCTCTCCAGTTCTAAGATTTCCTCTTTGCATGAAACGTTCACACGGGTCCTTCGTACAGAGAGTACTCAATCTTCACAGCCTGCCAGTAGTGCTCTTATTAGCTGTAATTCAAATGGACAACAAGGTAATAGAAGAGGAAGTAGAGGAGGAATTACAGGCAACAGAAGTAATCAGCGTAATGGAGAGGCTAGTTCTAATCAGGACTCAAGAGGAGTCATTTGTTATTATTGCCATGAGCCTGGCCATACAAAATATAATTGTCCGCAACTTCAGAGAAAAAATCAGCGATCACAGATGACAAATATGGCAGCAGAGAATTCTACAGTTTCTTCCTCTGAGAAAACTATTTTGGTATCTGCAGAGGATTTTGCATAATTTTTCCAGTATCAGGCATCTCTAAAGCCTACCAGTTCCCCTGTCACTGCGATCGCTGAGTCAGGTAAATCCACTACATGCCTTGTGTCTTCTTTATCCAAATGGGTTATTGATTCAAAGCAGTGCGATCACATGACAGGTAATTCTAGTCTTCTATCTGCTTTTCAGTCTAATCTCACTTCCTCTACTGTTACTTTAGCTGATGGTTCTACTTCTTGTGTCATGGGTTCTGGAACTACGAACCTGACTTTGTCAATTTCTTTGTCTTCTGTTTTGTGTCTACCAAAATTCTCTTTTAATCTACTTTCTGTTAGTAAACTTACTCGTACCTTAAATTGTTCTGTTTCCTTTTTTCCTGACCAGTGTTTATTTCAGGATCTTACTACGAAGCAGATTATTGGTAGAGGACGCGAGTAAGGTGGTCTCTACATTCTGGAAAATCATGTACCGCGGTCGCTTGTTTGCTCCAGTATCTTAACACCTCTTGAAGCTCATTATAAATTGGGTCATCCTTCTTTGTCTACCATGAAGAAGCTGTGTCCTCAATTTCAGTCTTTATTAGTACTAGAATGTGAGTCGTGTCAGTTTGCAAAACATCATCGTTTGCCTTCTGTGTCTAGAGTCAATAAACGGGCTTCATCTCCTTTTGAGTTAGTTCATTCTGATGTTTGGGGTCCTTATTCTGTTACATCTAAAACTGGATTTCGTTATTTTATTACTTTTGTTGATGATTACTCTCCTGTTACCTGGTTATATTTAATGAAGAATTGTTCTGAGTTATTTTCTATCTTTTGTGCTTTTTGTAATGAAATCAAAACTCAATTTAATATTTCTGTGCGCATATTAAGAAGTGACAATGCCAAAGAATACTTTTCAGCACAATTTTAGCCTTATATGACACAAAATGGCATTTTTCATCAGTCTTCCTGTGTGGATACCCCATCCCAAAATGGCGTAGCCAAAAGAAAAAATCGTCATCTTCTTGAGGTAACTCGTGCTCTTCTTTTTCAGATGAAAGTACCTAAACACTTTTGGGAGGATGCAGTTTCTACGGTATGTTTTTTGATCAATCGTATGCTTTCTTCTGTCCTTAATGGGGATATTCCTTATACTACTTTATTTCCTACAAAATCTTTGTTCCCTATTGAACCCCGTATTTTTGGTTGTACCTGTTTTGTGCGTGATGTTCGTCCACAGGTTATTAAATTGGATCCAAAATCTCTCAAATGTGTCTTCCTTGGGTACTCTCGACTCCAAAAAGGGTACCGTTGTTTCTCTCCTACTCTTAATCGTTATCTTGTTTCTGCAGATGTCACATTTTTTGAGTCCACTCCATTTTTCCCTCCATCATCTGTGTATGAGAGTCAGGGGGAGGAGGATGATCTCTTAATATATACTGTCCAACCAATGTCTAGTCCTCTCCCATAGCCTGTTCTTTCTGTCTCTAGACCTACTCGACCTCCCATTGTTCATGTTTATTCCAGGAGATTGGAGATTCCTGACTCAGATCCTCCACCAGCTACTTCGTTGGGAGATCCTGTACCTCATACTGATCATGATTCTGATCTAGACTTACCCATTGCTCTTCGTAAAGGTAAACGTTCATGTACTTACCCTATCTCTTCTTTTGTTTCTTATAATAAATTGTCTTCTTGTTCTCGGTGTTTTGTTACTTCTTTAGACTCTGTTCCTATCCCTAATACTGTTGATGAGGCACTGTCTCATCCTAGCTAGTGTGATGCTATGAAAGAGGAAATGGAGGCTTTAGATGATAATGGTACATGGGAACTATTGCCTTTGCCCACTGGTAAGAAAGCTATTGGTTGCAAATGGGTATATACAGTAAAGGTAAATCTTGATGGTTCTGTGGCTAGGTTAAAAGCACGCCTTGTAGCAAAAGGATATGCTCAGACATATGGGGTTGATTACTCTGATACTTTTTCTCCTGTAGCTAAACTTACTTCTATTCGCTTGTTTATCTCTTTAGTAGCTACATATGATTGGCCCCTGCATCAATTGGATATCAAGAATGCTTTCCTTCATGGTGATCTTCAGGAGGAGGTGTATATGGAGCAACCACCTGGGTTTGTTGCTCAGGGGGAGTTGGGTAAAGTTTGTAGGCTTCAGAAGTCTCTTTATGGCTTGAAACAAAGTCCTAGGGCATGGTTTGGGAGATTCAGTGAAGCAGTACAGGAATTTGGTATGCAAAAGAGTAAGTGTGATTACTCAGTATTTTATAGGCAATCTGAGGCTGGTCTAATTCTCTTAGTAGTCTATATGGATGACATTGTCATCACTGGGAGTGACTCTGCAGGTATTTCATCTCTTAAAACCTTCCTCCACACTCGTTTGGACTAAAGACTTGGGATTGTTAAAGTATTTCTTGGGTATCGAAGTTATGAGAAGTAAGAAGGGTATTTTCTTGTCTCAAAGAAAATATGTCCTCGATCTATTGACAGAGACAGGAAAATTAGGTGCTAAGCCTTGTAGCGCACCAATGACTCCAACTTTACAATTGTTAGTAGGGGATAGTGAGTTGTTTGAAGATCCAGAGACATACAGGAGATTGGTAGGAAAATTGAACTACCTTACAGTCACTCGTCCTGACATTGCTTATGCCGTTAGTGTGGTAAGTCAGTTTATGTCTTCCCCAACTGTTGCTCATTGGGAAGCCTTGGAACAAATATTGTGTTATCTGAAGGGCGCTCCAGGAAGAGGTTTGCTATGTAGTAATCATGGGCATTTGAATGTTGAATGTTTTTCAGATGCCGACTGGGCTGGATTTAAGGTTGTCAGGAGGTCAACTACTGGATATTGTGTTTTTATTGGAGGAAATTTGGTGTCTTGGAGAAGCAAGAAGCAGAGTGTAGTTTCTCGATCTAGTGCTGAATCTGAATACAGAGCCATGGCACAATCAGTATATGAGGTAATGTGGATACTTCAATTACTAGATGAGACAGGTTTTAAGACCTCCCTGCCTGCGAAATTGTGGTGTGATAATCAAGCTGCTCTTCATATTACTTCTAATCCGGTGTTTCATGAGCGGACCAAACATATTGAGATTGATTGTCACTTTATTCGCGAAAAGATTCAACAACAGATCATCTCAACAGGACACATCAAAACTTGAGAACAGTTAGGAGATATTTTCGCAAAAACTCTGAATGGAGCTAGAATTGACTACATTTGTAACAAGTTGGGCATGATTAACATCTATGCTTCAAGTTGAGGGGGAGTGTTATGGAAAGTCAATCACTATGTTATGGAAAGTCAATCACTATATTATTTCTCTGTATATTTTGTATTATGTATTCCTATTTAGGATTTCTTATTTAGGATTTCTTCCTAATTAGTAGAACACAATTATAGGAATCAATTGTATATATATACCCATGTACAGATTAATTGAAATCAATGAGAATCATCTCTTTCTACACTGATGATAAATCAAGGTTTGGGTATTTGTATTTGATGAAATACAAACATGAATCCTTTGAAAAGTTTAAAGAATTTAAATCTGAAGTAGAAAATCAAATAGGAAAAAGTATTAAAACTCTTCGATCAGATCGTGGAGGTGAATACTTAAGTACTGAATTTGATGAATGCTTGAAAGAGCATGGCATTGTTTCCCAACTGACTCCTCTAGGAACGCCATAGTTGAATGGTGTATTTGAAAAGAGAAATCGTACCCTATTAGATATGGTACGAGTATGATGAGCTATACTGATATGCCAATCTCCTTTTGGGAATTTACATTAGAATTAGCTTTGCATATTCTGAATAGGATTCCATCAAAATCAGTTTTTTTTACACCTTATGAGATATGGCATAGAAGAAAACCCAGTCTTAAGCATGTTAAGATTTGGGGTTGTCGAGCTTATATCAAAAAGCTGAACACTGATAAATTGAAAACCAGATCAAAAAAAGGTCGATTTGTTGGATATCCAAAAGAAAGTTTTATATATTATTTTTATTTGCCTATATCATAAAAGGTTGTGGTAAGCAGAGATGCCATATTTCTTGAACAACGGTTTATTCAAGAAGGAGGCAAAGGAAGGCAAATAGAGTTGGAATTGGAGAATTCTAACCAACCAATAGATCAAATGGATATAGATCCATCTAGTCAATCTACACTTATTGATGAAACATCTACAGTAATTCCTCGTAGATCAACTAGGATATCTCACCCACCAGTGAGATATAGTTTTCTTCATGAAAATGAACAAGAGTTATTTACTCATGAAGAAGTATATTATGGAGATGATCCACTTATCTATGAAGAAGCTATATCAGATATAGACTCTTCAAAATGGATTGAAGCTATGAAATCCGAAATTGATTCCATGTATAAGAATCAAGTTTGGGACCTTGTTGATCCACCTGAAGGTATTGTACCTATAGGGAATAAATGGATTTTCAAGAAGAAAATTAGTTCTAATGGAAAGGTAGAGACCTATAAAGCAAGGCTAGTAGCGAAAGGGCTTCACCAAAGGCAAGGAATCGACTATGAGGAGACTTTCTCGCCTATTGCCATCCTTAAATCAATTAGGATTTTAGCAATAGCTGCATACTATGATTATGAGATTTAGCAGATGGATGTCAAAATAGCTTTTCTCAATGGATATATTGAAGAAAACATTTTTATGGAACAACTTAAGGGTTTTGAATCCTAAGATGGTTCCAAGGTATGCAAGCTAAAGTGATCCATTTATGGGTTGAAACAAGCTTCGAGGAGTTGGAACATCCGTTTTGATGAAGCCATTAAGTCATTTGGTTTTATCAAAAATATGGATGAACCATGTGTATATAAGAAGGTTAGTGATAGTGCTATTACTTTCCTCATCTTATATGTGGATGATATTCTGTTGATAGGTAATGACATAGGTATATTGACAGCTGTAAAGGTATAGTTGTCAAATACATTCTCTATGAAAGACTTAGGAGAGGCAACTTATATTCTTAGAATTCACATCTATAGAGATAGAGCAAAATGAATAATTGGTTTATCCCAAAGTCTATACTTGGAAAAGGTGTTAAAGAGGTTTAACATGCTTAATTCCAAGAGAGGATTGTTATCAGTGAGACATGGTATCCACCTTTCTAAAGAGATGTCTCCAAAGACGCCTGAAGAAAGAGATAAAATGGCCAGGATTCCATATGCTTTTGCTATTGGAAGTTTGATGTATGCAATGATGTGTACTATGCCAGATATCGCGCATGCTGTTAGTTTGACTAGCAGGTTTCAATCCAATCCAGGTTTGGAACACTGGATAGCTGTCAAGAACATCCTTAAGTACTTGAGAAAAACTAAGAATTTATTCTAGATTTATGGAGGTGGTGACTTGCAATTGGATGGTTATACTGATTCTGATTTCCAATCAGATATCGATGATAGAAAGTCTACCTTTGGGTTTGTGTTTATTTGTAATTGAGATGCAGTCAGTCGGAAGAGTTCCAAACAGAGTATGATTGCCGATTCCACTACAGAGGTTGAGTATATTGCTGCATCAAATGTTATAAAAGAGGCTGTTTGGATAAAAAGATTCATGATAGAACTTGCAGTAATTCCTTCCATTGAGTCAGCAGCTCCACTCTACTGTAACAACAATGGGGCGGTCAAACAGGCTAAGGAACCCCGGTCTCACCAGAAATCCAAACACATAGAAAGGTGCTATTACATTATCAGAGAGATAGTTGGGCGAGGCGATGTAGCCATGTAGAAAATAGCATCAGCTGAAAATCTAGCTGATCCATTCACGAAGCCTATGTCACAAGCTCAGTTAGACCGATATCTTGAGAAGATGGGTCTAAGATATTATAATGAATGGCTCTAGTGTTAGTGGGAGATTGTTAGTAGTATGCCCTAGAGCATATCATTTAGTATGTATCTTGTACACATTATATTAATAAAAGGCAATTTCACTTTTCCATTTACTTAATGTATTTATGTATAATAAAAAAAGGTCCATTGATATTTTGTTAGAAATTCTATTCTTAAGTTGTTAAGAATATGAGTTACAGTATTTATAGCACAAAGTATCATAAATTGGTTCACAATCGAGGATACTTCACACAGGACATGACTTATTCAGAAAGATTGCAATCATGTCTGTTCCCAAGGTATTTATATGAGATATAAATAAAATGAAATGGTGAGTCTCATGCCATATAACAAACATGATGGGTACTTACAAATGATAAGTAGGCCAAACTAGTGACGCATATGACAAGCACATAGAGTTTACTCTTATCAATGCATTGTTATATATCATATAAGTGCATATTGTAACACCTTAGGCAAATCCTACATCGACAAAACATGGGAGAGATGTTGGATTTATAAGTTGATGGTTTGTAACCCCTATTGACGCGTTTTAAAACCGTGAGGGCTTCGGTTCAGAGTGGACAATATCACTAGTGGGCCGGGCCATTACATTTAGTGGTATCAGAGCAGAGGTTTAGGCAGTCCTAGACCTAGATAGATAGAAAGAAATAATTGCATCACATGCATGGGCCTTTAGATAGAGTCGAGGTGACACTAATGCAGATCTGTTCTTTGTCTGTTTTATAGGATCGATGACATCTGATCCTTCAGAGCACGGACCTCCAAGACCGATAGAGGAGGAAGTAGAGAGTCATGCACCTGCACCTGTGTTTAATCTGGGGCGCAGTAGCAGTAGAGTAGAACCATCATTGGGTACTTTAGTAAGGACACAACAGGCCTTCCTAGAGCAAATGACTCAATTGCTCGGTCAGGTCACTGGAGCTATGCCACCACCTCCCCAGCTAGTAAATAGGACCCCAGTAGAGAGAGTTAGAAATGATGAGCAGTTTAGGAGAGACAGGCAGTGCAAGAGAGGGTCTGGACCTGGCCAGTCCAGCGTAGCTGCTACAGAGAGCAAGAGACCCAGGGGGTCTCAGGGTTAGATTCAGTAGAGAAGCAGGCGAGAGGTTCGATTTGCCCCAAGGAGAGGAGGTCAGATGAGTGTATCAATTGACAATTCTGTGGGTCCTATAGCATGGAGATCAATCTCGATGCCAGTTTGTACACATTATAGGAAGAACCACAGAGGAAAGTGTAGATTACTAACGGGTGGATGTTTCAGATGTGGGTACATAAAGCATTTTTTTTTGAGAGATTGCCCATGGAGGAGTGCTCCCACAGCTCCACCACAGACTCAGAAGTCTGTCCCGACAGTACAGAGTGGTAGAAGACCGATGAGACCAGAGGTAGCTGGTACATCACAGAGAGCTTCTAAGATTATAGAACACCTCGAGGCTGAAGTAGCATCTCGCGTGTATGCTATGGCTCGAGAGGAGCCAAATCCGGTAGACGTTATCAGAGGTACATTTCCTAATTATAATACCTTTAAGTATGTATTGATAGACCCTAACTATGTTCACCCCTATATATGCATTGTACCTCCTGTTGAAAGAGGATACCGATATATGGGTCAAAAGATGACATACTTGTCACCAACCCTTTAGGTCACCAGGTGATTGTAGATTATCAACCGAAAAGGATCGTGTTAAAGATAATAGATGGAAATGAGAAGGAGGCTATATATGAGATGAAAGAAGATGAGTACAGAATTGGTTGGAAAAAAAAAAAAGAGTTAGTCTATTGGGATATACCGTGGTAACTATGCAATGCTCTTGATGTTTGTGCTGTAAGCTGCAGATTACAGTACCGACATGGGACTATTGTGTAGAGCTACGTATTTTCAATAGTAAATCGAGATAAGGATAAGATTGTAGAACAAGGATTAATAAGACAGACTAAAAAAAAAAAGTAAAGTATTATAACACAAAAAGGTGAAAAGACAAGGAGATAGCGATCCCTCGATTAATTACACTGTAAATTTCGAGGATGGAATTTTATTTAGAGGGGAAGAATTGTAACGCCCTCACCGTAGGTAGTCCGTACATTTTACTGTTCCGACGACTAATGTCTGTTCGGACAGTCAGGATGTCTGGAACTACACTTAAACTATAGTGAGGAGACATAAATTAATGAAATAAATATTAAAAAAATATAGGAAAAATTTTGAGAAAAATAAATTAAAGTTTAGAGAATTTATAAATTGGTATAAAATAATAAAAATAACCCGATGAGCATCATGAAAGGCATTTTGGTCATTTTACCCCTAGAGGTGAATTTTGACTTAAATGTCAAATTAAAATTAGGAAATAAAATAATTAACATAAATTAAATTTATGAATTTGAATTTGAAAAATGAGAAGAGAAAGAAGAAGAAAAGAAAAGAAAAGAAAAGAAAGGAAATAGACTTATGGCATTTAAAAAAAAAATAAAGTACAATAATTATAGAATATATATATATATATATATATATATATATATATATATATATATCTAAGACACAAGAGAAAAAAATTCACCAACCATAAGTATTCTTCATTTCCTCTTCTCTCTCTCCTTGTCGTCTCCCTTGGTCTCTCCCTCCCCACCATTGTTATCAAGCCTAAAGCTTGATTTTTCAAGCTTCCTCCTCACCAAAAACCATAGACCCGTTCATTAAAAATTTAGCCCACTCCATAAGGAAGCCATTGATAGTGAAAAGAAGAAGAAAAGTTGAAGTTTAACAAGTTACCCAAGAGGTTAGTGCTTTTCTCCCTTCCTTCTTCTTTTAATACTTGAAAGTGACTTGAGATAAGTGGAAATTTCAAGAAATTAACAAGAAATTTATGAACCCATGATGTCCCCAAATTTTGGCAGCCATGAAATGTGTTGGGCTTTATTGTGTTCAAATAATGTAAATGAGTTTAGAGATGATGATTGATATGATTATATGTATGAGAAGTGAAAAGGGATTGAATTGATTGAGTTTGAAACTTAGAAATTAGGGTTTGTATACATGACTTGGAGATTTTATGTAAATGCTTGAAATTTGACCTAATTGGGATGAGATTGTTGCTTATAGAAGTGTATTGCATGCAAATTGAAGTAAGGAAGTTGGAGGAGATTAAGTTTTGAAAGTATCAATTTTCTGCAGGTTGTGTTTGTTGAGGATAGTGTACATTTTAGGTCATAAATAAAATTGTGTGACCCCAATTGGTATGAGGCCAATTGGAGGTGAAACTAGACCCAAAATAGCCCATTTTCCATGAAGAAACCATGCCCAAATTCTGTCCAAAACTTGAGCTAAATACTGCCCAAATTCGGATTTCCCTGCACCCAACCCAGAAAATGACCAAATGAACAGTACGTGTGCATTTGGTCATAACTCTCTCTATACTGGTCCAAATGACCTAAAATTTTACCCATGGAAAGTTTAGACATAGGGCTACACTTTTAATGAAGATCACTTAACCCAGTTTTTCCTTTAACAAATTCAAATTGTTAGCACAATTTGGGTCACTGAAACTGCCAACCCAGAAAATGACCAAATGAACAGTACGTGTTCATTTGGTCATAACTCTCTCTATACTGGTCCAAATGACCTAAAATTTTACCCATGGAAAGTTTAGACATAGGGCTACACTTTTCATGAAGACCACTTAACCCAGTTTTGCCTTTAACCAATTCAAATTGTTAGCACAAGTTGGGTCACTGAAACTGCCAACCCAGAAAATGTCCCAAAATACTATTCCTTTGGTATTTTGATCATAACTTGAGTTCTATAACCCCAAACTCAGTGATTCAAAAACTGAAATTCAAGTTTAAACATAGAGGAGCAATTGTTATGAAGGAATTGTGACTAAATAGACATCCCAACCTAGTCAAATTCCTAGATAAAGATAACACATCAACATGAACCTAAAGAAAGGTTCATGGGAAAAATGCTATATATGATAATTAAAATACTCATAAGGAGAATTAAATATTAAAAATGATATGAATATGTAAATTGGGACTAATGTCCTATTAATATGAAATTAATGGTACCAATGAACAGTAATAGAAAATAGTAATAGTGAACAGTGCTAAATTAATTAAAAATGTTTAATTGCTCACAGTATACCTAGACTTATTTATTTAATTTGGATGAATTGGTATACCAATTAGGGACTACAGATAGCAGTACTACCTACTGAAAAAATCATGAACTAACAATATATGTCTGGTATGATTGTTCTACAGGCTATATGCCTACTTTATTTCTGGCTTTACAAGCCTGACAGCGGGTCTCGTGCCCGACAGCTGGCCTCGTGCCTGACAGACGTATACTGGATAGACATATGGCTGTCTAACCAGTATACACCCGTACATCCAGCTTTTATAATTTGTTATAGGTTTTCTTGGGCACTGATAAAAAAAAATTAATTAAGACTTAAAATACAATAAGTAATCATAAAAGATCCCAATAATGTTAATTATTTCCAAAGAGCAAAAAAAATATAAAAGACCCAGAATTTATGATTTGTAAATATTAATTCAATTGTTTAATTATTGTTATTATAAATTATGCACCACTAAGCGTTATGCTTAGCGCGTTGGTTTTCCATCGCGTAGGTACTGAAGATCAGCAGTCGCCACAGTAGTATTTGGACAGAGTTCCGACCAGATCTGCCACCGATCAGAATCACCTCACCAGTCTTTTGTATTTTGGTAGGGCCCATGTGTAGACTAGTATTTTGGTTCATTATGTCTAGTCATGATGTAATTACTAGTTTATGATGTATTTTATTTTGGACTTGAAATGAAAACTTATAATTTATTATCTATGAATTTCAATATGAATGCAATAGATGACACTTCATTTTGAGATCTCATAAATAGTTGCGAATGATATGATAAAAGAGAATATGATATGGAAATATGTGAGATGACTATGAATATGTTAACAAGTGATAGTGGAACCCGCCAGATGCTAATAAAACAGAGGAGGATCTGTTCGGGTCTCCACAAAAATAAGATATAAAAAAAAAAATTTCTACACGTAAATTACCTGATTTAAAGGACATTAAAATTTACAATAGACATGACATGACAAGACAAGATAGGGTGCTCCGGCACCGAATGTGGCACTTCTTGCTCGGCTATACAATAGACGGGTAAGGGGCGTCACATTTAGTGTGGGCCGGGCCATTACATTTGTGGTATCAGAGCCGCTCCGCGTGCAACCTTGAACGATGGTGGGGCAAACCTCAGCGAGGACGCTGAGTCCCATAAGGGGGGTGGATTGTAACACCCTAGGCAAATCCTACATCGACAAAACACGGGAGAGATGTTGGATTTATAAGTTGATGGTTTGTAACCCCTATTGACGAGTTTTAAAACCGTGAGGGCTTCGGTCCAGAGCGGACAATATCACTAGTGAGCCGGGCCATTACACATATAATCTTTAGACCTGAGATAACACAGTTTTCTTGTATATAGGTGGTTTGAGTTTGATACTGCTTTCATACTTGTACTGTGTATGGATATATGGGCATGTGTTAGCTCCTACTAGTTGTATATGGAGATAGGTGTTGATCAAGATGGAATCTGTTACCCTAAGTAAATAGGAATAAAGTTCTATGTTCATTTAATTATTCTTGATGTTTCAAGTTCCTGGCCAAGACAGACAGATTTAGTCAGAAAAGAGTTTCTAATAACAAAATCTAATTAATCAAGAACTGAAATTAAAAGAGAACATAATATTCATAGCAAATGGGGTTTGACATAAACCATGACTCCAGCTCGAATTGGGATTTTGTAACAGAGAGATTCTAGTGCATGGTAACATATGATTATAGGTTCATTTAAGGTATTCCGTGTTACTGATTGGGTGGCCATGGCATGCTTTGCTAGGTGTCAACCATGGTCTATGAGATGCCTAAAATGATTTAGAGAAATCATTTATAGTAAGAAAGAGTTCTGATGATATTAACAGTTAATATCATATCTCATTGCCAATTAGTGATGAGCCTAGTGATTCACACACATACACAAGTTAATTACCAAGTTAAACATAATTTAATTGATTAATTATAGAGTTTAATTGATTAATTAAATAGGCTTGGTTTGCAACAAGATTGCAAAGTCCCTAGTATGGCTTGAAACCAAATCTAGGTTATTGGATGTATAGTATAAGTTAAATTTATATTTAAAGTGTTTAAATATGAATTTAATTGTGAGAAATTAATTAATGGAGATTAATTAATTTATGTTTGATATAAATTGATTAGAAGAGGAGAAATAATGATTTTGGATTGAGAACTCAAAATTACAACATAAGGGTAATTTGGTCATTTCACATGGTGATAGATGGTGACACATGGCACCATATTAGCTTGCCATTTGTCTTCCTATCATGTAAGATGATCAAAGTCAAGATTAAGTCTAGCTTTGACACTTGGCTTAATGCGATTGAGTCAATTAAAAATAAGATGCAATGTGATAGTGACATGTGGCATAGGGTTTAAGTGACTTAATGACCTAATTATATAAAAGGGAAAAGAATGAAAAATAAAACATAACACTCCTCTCCTCAAAGGTGGTAGCAGCCAACATTCTCCCTCTCCTCTACTTCTTTTCTCATCAATTCAAAGAGAATTACCTAAATTTCTTTGAATTAAAATTGCTAGAAATCATTTCTAGTGTTCTATACATACATACTACCTCTCTAAAGGTAAAAACCCAATTTATAATTGGTTAGCAAAGGCTTGAGAAGCAAATTGGGGGCTACCCATTGGTGATCTTGGTGTGGATAAGTTAGAGGGACAACACTTGGGGTCCTAGGTACTTCCTAAAGGTGCCAATCACATTCATAGTGTATCAAAGAGGTTAGTGCTCTAACTCCTCTTTTAAACTAGGGTTTAAATGAATTAATTTGTTAATTCACAATCTTGAATGGCAAACATAGATCCTAATACATATTAAAAGTGTTTAATATGCAATTGAGCATTGAAATTAATTAGGCACATAAGAGATGTAGTATGATGCATATAACCCTAGAAGAAAATTTTTTAAAATTTAATGCTCTAATGAACAATTTTCATGCTTCTGCTCCTTTAGGGTGACCTCTTGAGAAGTTCTCCATTCCACCTATGGGATAAAACCTGAGGCTCAGGATGGCGTGGGCCAAAGCAGACAATTCATCTAGTTGTTGGAGCAAGGGCATTACAGATGGTATCAGAGCTGGACCTCCTCTAGTAAATGTATGGTTCGAGGATGAACTAGGCAACAGCTGGTGGGCTTGTGATGACCCAACCCGAGAAAGCGGTCTGATGAGCGCGTGTAGTGCCATAAGAGAGTAAACTCTCGATTGGCTCTAGGATGGCGAGGCTACCTAGGGTAGTGGAATGCGGGGCACAAGAATGAATTGAATCATATATTGAAATGGGGAAAACTAATCACTAGAGGTTCCTTTTGGTGGAATGGCTTAGCGAGTTGGAAGAACTCCGGGGTTAAGCATGCTCGCTTGAGAGAAATTCTAAGATGGGTGACCTCCTGTGAAGTTCTTCATTCCATCTATGGGACAAAACTGTGAAGCTCAGGATGGAGTCAGCCAAAGCAGAAAATTCCTCTAGTGGTTAGAGCAAGGGCATTACAGATGGTATTAGAGCCGGGCCCCCTCTAGTAGATGTGTGGTTCGAGGACGAACCATGCAGAAGCTGGTGGGCCTGTGAGGACCAGACCTGGGAAAGCAGTTTGATGAGGGCGGGGAGTGGCATAAGAGAGTAAGCTCCCGGCAAGCTTCTAGGATAGCTAGGCTACCTAGGATAGTAGAATGTAGGGCATAGGAATGAATCGAATCATACATTGAAATGGGGAAAACTAATTATTAGAGGCATGTAACGCTCTCACTTTAGGTAGTTCTGTACATTCTATTATTCTGATGGCTAACGTTGGTTCGGACAGCCAAGATATCTGGAACTACACTTAAACTAGAGTAAAGAGTCATAAATTGATCGAATAAAGATCAAGTAAAATTAAGGAAAAATAAAAGAAGCGAAGTGTAACTCGGTTAAATGAGCAGGAGGTCCCGACGATGGGTAACCTTACCGGGAAGTAACTGAAAGTTCAGTTGCCATCCCAAACTCATGAGAAACCCTATGGGACATTTATTTATGACTTAATTGAAGGATTAATGATAATGAAAATGTTAAGAAAATGTAAGGAAATTAATGCTAACCGATAAAGATAAATTATAACCCAAGGAAGGGCATTTTGGTCATTTCACATGAAGAGTTGATTTTTGACTAAAATGTCAATTAAATTAAGTGAAATTTATGTAAAAAAAATATGATGGAATTTTGATGAAAATACTATTAGAGAAGTGTAATTGGAAGAGGAAAAGAAAGAAAGGAAAATTTTAAGTTTAATTATGACATAAGCATGATGTCATAATGATCTAATTAAAAATTATGACCAATTATAATTAGACAAACCATTATATATAGGGACAAAATAATTAAAAGATCAAAAGTGGTCTTCTTCTTCCCTTGTTCTTCTTGGGCGAACCCTTTGCCTAGCTCCTTCCACGACAAAATAATTAAGCTTGATTTTCCTTTCATTTCCCACTATAAAAACCCTAGTCCCCAAAATAAAAACTAATTTTAGACCTTGCTTAAGAGTTTGGGAGCAAAAAGAAGAAGAAAACTTGAAGTTTTTATAAGCTTGGGAATCTCTCAAGTAAGGTTAGTGCTAATACTAAACTCCTTTCTACTTATAGTATTGAAATTAAGTTGAATTACAAGGGAATTTAATGAAAATTGATGAAATTAATGCACATATGAAGGACTTGAATTTCGGTTAGCTTATGGAAGTGAGAGTTGTTGCATTTAATTGAATTAAAACTTGAATTCTAGCTCAGATAAAATGAAATACATGATTTATGAGTTGATTTGCATATGGTAGTATGAATTGTGATTATGGAAGCTAGGGTTTTAGGAGAAATTGAGGGTTTTGTGCCTTGATGCTCAATTGAAGTGTTTGAGGTCCAATATTAACCATTTGATGAGAATTGATTGAATTTTGAATCTGGTTGTTGGATTGAATTGAGCTATTGGAAGTGTTATTTGTGTGCTGGATTTCTAGACCTCTGAGTCTAGTGTGCTTATATGGCTATAAGTAGAGCTAGACAGCTCCAATTGGTGTGAGGCTGATTGGAGATGAAACTTAAGACCTAAAGCCACAAATTTCATGAAGAAACCTTACCCATAAACTAATCACAAGTTGCCTTAAAAATTGGCTTGAATCCAGAATGACATATTCTGGAACTGTAGAAATGATCATATGAACAGTAAATGTCAAATAGGCATAACTCACTGTAGATAGCTCCAAATGACCTAATTCTTGAACCAATGGAAAGCTTAGATATAGTAGAACATTTTTTTATGATAGAGCAGGAACCCTAATTCTGACCCTAACCCAACCAATTTCCTAAGCAAATTTAGTCCAACAAACCTACTAGAACCAAACCTGATCTGGAAATTCTGGACTTCAGGTTTTCTAACAAGTTATAGAAAAAATGCCATAACTCAGCCTAAAAAATTGCAAATGTAGTGATTCAAAATTCAAAATCTTCATAAGACCTAGAACTACAACTTTGATGTTTTGACCAAAACCTAGAACCAAATGTAACTTAGGGAAATTGCTAGGAGAATTTAGGACTTTACCAATTTAGAAATTCCTGCACCTGGATAAATTGACCATTTGACACCTAGATAGTGAATGAATCATAACTTCCAGTAGAAAACTCCAATTGAGATGAGCCAAATTGATATGAAAACTTAAGAAATAGAGCTACAATTTTGGTTTAGAAACCCTACTCAAATTTTGAGTGTAAGGACCACAAATATGGATTTCAAAGACTGACCTGAACTTGAAATCCTGAATGTACAGGGTTATGAGTACAGGTTGGTTAGTTTGCCATAACTCACCCCATATAATCTCATATTTAGTGATTCTTGAACCTGTGTAACCATGAGACATAGGGGAACAACTCATATGAAGAATACTAAGCCAAATTATGGACGTAATTAGTTTAAATAGCTTAATAAATTTGAGTTCCAGAATCTGCCTTGTTCTGGAATAGTATTAGTCACTAGATCAGTACTTGGTAAATTGTCCATAACTAGAGTTAGAAAACTTCAAATTAGATGATGAAAATAATGAAATTAAACTTAAAACAATAAGGAATAACTTTCATGAAGAAAGTGTAGTCAAATTACTATTATAGCTTGACCTAAAATGAGAGTGAAATCATGATTGAAATTTTGAAATTCATGAGGTACACTCACAACAAATTGAAATATGATTGGTACTTAATGTTAATGAATCATTGAACATAAATGTGATATAAATATGTATTTGGGACCTATGCTCCCAACATGATTGAAACCAAAAATGCTTTGAGGTATGAATATAGAATGTGATGAGAATATATGACCTATGAATGCTTAAAAACACTAAGTGCCCATGTAGGGCTAGACATACGTGTTTGGTTGGATAGATTGGTATGCCAAGAAGGACAGATATGTGTAGCAGTACTGCCTATGGCTTTATGCCATTCTGATATACATGATTCTATACACATGGCTTTATGCTTGATTATAGCTTTTGAGCTATTCTCTTGATACTATGGCTTTCAGCCATTCTATATACATGGTTGACATTATGTGTCTCATGGTATGATGGCCCGAGACACTGCAATGTTCAGTGCTCAGAAACTCGCGCATCTAGTCCAGTCAGTTTGTTATAGGTTACTTGGGCATCGAAAAGTATTAATGAGATTAATTATGTATTGAAATGAAATAAGGAAATTAAATATCAAGATAAAGGATAAAGAAAAATCCCAATAGAATAAATGTTTCCAAAGATCAGTAAAATGAAAAAATGATGTTTAAAATCATTATAGGATCCACGAATAAGATGCCAGAAAGAGTTGATATCATAAATCTTAATTAGCCTTAAACTAATTCATAATTCATTAAATATGTATTTTCCTCATAATTTCTACAACCATAAAATTACTACATTTATTTGTATATTATATTTTCATTGTATTATTTCACCACTAAGCAGAAATGCTTAGTGAGTTGGATTTTTCACGCATAGGTACTAAAGATAAAACCCAGTGGACTCCAGACTGGGATTTTTGGGAGTACAGGTTTGCAGTCAGTATCTAGCATGTCACCTCACTTCGCAGTGCATTTTGGTAGGGTCCGCTAGGCCATAGTAGTACATTTTTGCACATTGTACTCAAACATTAAGGTTGTAATGTAATGTAAGATTTTGTATAAGAGTTTGTATATGATGTAAATTAATAAAATTTGTATGTAATGCATATTAAGGAATTTGATCATTTCATGTATAATATGAGTTAGAAATTTGATATGAGCTCATATGAGAAATTTATTGAGATCATGATGAAAATGATTATATTATTTGAATATGAAAATATTGATGAGATTTTAGACAGGTAAATATGTTAACACGGCAAATACCAATAAAACAGGAGAAACTTCGTCAGTTTCTCCACTAAAAATAAATTGAACAATAAATTAAAATGGGATATAAAAAAATTTAATATGGAATAAAATAAGATAAGATAAGGTGCTTCGGCACAGAATGTAGCATTTCTTGCTCGGGTACACTGTAGATCGGGCAAGGGGTGTTAGAAGGCGCCTTTTGGTGGAATGGCCTGGAGAGTTGGAAGAACTCCGAGGTTAAGCATGCTCTCTTGAGAGAAATCCTAGGATGGCTGACCTCTTGGAAAGTTCTCCATTCCACTTATGAGATTAAACCGTGAGGCTCAGGATGAGGTGGGCCAAAGCGGATAATTTTTTTAGTGGTTAGAGCAAAGACGTTACACCTTAATTTTAAGTCATCCATTTATACCTTACCTTTAAGTCTACAAGTGAAGAGATTTAGTAGTTCTTAGTTTAGGATTTAAATATATTGAATTAGATTTGGGATTTTTAGTCAGAGCATGCTTAGTGACTGAATAATGGGTTTTTAGCGAGCAAAGTTGCCATGTATTGTTTATGTGACTGTTCACATGTTTTGGCTGTCGAACTTAGGATTTCCCAAAATTCATCCATAGTCCAAATATTATGTTTAAACCCTCAAATCTCAATCAAGTCGGTACTCATTCTAGGTCCATTATACTATTTTTAAACTTAAACAACTAGAAATATTCTTTATTTACTTATCTTTTAGATTTAAAGTTTAAACTCAAATCTCATAAATTTTATACTAAACCTCAAAATGACCTTAAAGCAATGTTTATTAAATACTCACCATAAACCTTCAAATAAACTAAAAAGAAGAACAAGGGAGATTACTTTGCATAGCTATGGTTTTCAAAGGGAGGAGTTTTCCCCACCTCTTCTCTAAACCATTTGAAAAATGAGAGAAAATGGTACTCTTTACCCTTTTGAAAGGTCTAGAGTGATTCTCTTTCATATAGGAGCTAAGGTAGGGAGTTTAAGGGCTAGAGGGGAGAGGAAACAGAGGGATATGGGAGAAAAGCGGAAGGGAAGTAATGGAGAGGGGAAGAGAGATTGGTAGAAGCCTTTTATCTTCGGGTTTTATATCGAGTTCTAAGCAACTTTAGTGGCCAAAGTTATAATCTTTGGCAGGCAAAGATGTTTAGATAGACTTTTATAATTAAACCTCCATTTTTTTATTCTCTTTCCCAACACCCTACTTCTTTGGATCCCTTTTTTTTCTTTGAAAATTCAAAGAACGCCCATCTCCAAGAATGGATTTGGCTAATCCTGGTGAGAGGTATTGCATGAGTGATGAAGGAGATGAAGAGACAACTAATGAGGCAAATGCAACAAAGGGATCCAATGAGATTATGCATGGAACTGGCTTAGGCTATCATTTATTGTCGAGCAGGGATGAGACAAAAGGGGGGAGGAGGATACAATTACTACAAGACATTGTCGGAATAGCAACAGAAATTAGAAACAGATTGTGTCTGTTTCTAATTTGCAACAGTCTTACAATGGAACAGAAACTAAATTTGTTTATTAGGTTTTGTAACAAATTAGAAATAGACTAGAAATGGAATTTAGAAGCTAAAAGAATCCGTTCCTATTTTTAGCGCCGAAAAAATTGCGTGATAATTAGGAACATATTAAAAATGAAATAAAAACATAAAACTTCCATTTCTAATTTTAGTGCCAAAAAATTTATCTCCAAATGTAGAAACAAATTAAAAATGTAGAAACATATAAAATTAAAATCAGACTCAATTATGTTTCCAATCTGTTGGTTTTAAAATTCATTTCTAAATCGTAGAGAATGAAAGGAAGATAAAAAAATTTAGAAATGGATCCCAAAATCCATCTCTAAGTGTAGAAATAGATTCAATTCTGTTTCTAAATTGTAGAAAATGAAAATAAAGCTTAAAAATTTAGAAATGAATTTCAAATTCCGTTTCTAAATTGGAAAGGGATTCAATTTGGTTCCAAATCTGTTTCTAACTTGAAGAGATTGAAAATTATGGAACGACATAACCTTTTTTTAAAAAAGAAAAAAGAAATGGACTCCGTAATCCGTTTCCAAAGTTAGGAATAGATTTTAGAATTTATTTCTAAATTGTGGACCATAAAATTAATGGCAGAAATTATCGCACATTTTTTAAAATTTAGAAACGAACATAAAAATCTATTTTTATTCCATTTTAAATTTAAAAATGAATTTAAAAATCCGTTTCTAATTTTTTGAGGGAAATATCCCGCCATTTTTTTTATTAGAAATGGATTGCACAATCCATTTCTAAATCGCCTATAAAAAACTTCTCCTTCCTCATTTTACTCATTCTTTCATTTTCTTTTCTCTCATATCACTCTTTCTTCCATTTTTTTTCATTTCTCTTTCTTTCATTTCTTCCTGATTCTCTTCATTACACTTTTTTTTTTCCCTTTTCATTTACACTTTTTTTTTTCATTTCATTTTCCCTCATTTCATTCTTTCTTCAATTTTATTTCATTTTCTTTATCATTTACTTCCTTTTATCTTTAATTTCATTTTCCTCTTATTTTTTTTTGCTAATAGTTTTTTTTTTTAATTTCATTTCTCTCATTTTTTGTAACACCTCTAATTTTTTTAAATTAATTATTTTATGGGTAGATATTAATATTTTATTTTATTTTAATTTTGGGAAATTATTTGAAATTTTTTGAATTTTTGAAATAGAGTTCAATTTTTCGAAAATATAAAATTTGATGATTTTTAAAATTTTATTTAAAGACCACGTGGCAAACTAAAAATATATTTAGACTCTACGAATTTTTTTGAGTTTTTTGGAATTTTGTCAAAATTTTTGGGCCTCGTTTTCGGTCCAAAGATAGAGTAAAAATTCAATTTCGGGATCTTGAATCGAACTGGCCCAATCAAACGAAATCGGATCAGACCAGTCGAATCGGACCGGCCCTTTCTTCTTCTTTTCTTCTTCCTCCCGTGCGTCCTGACGCTCTCTCTCTCTCTCTCTCTCTCTCTCTCTCTCTCTCTCTCTCTCTCTCTCTCTCTCTCTCTCTCTCCCTCGTTTTCTCTCTCCTCCCCCGCTGTCTGTAGGCCTCCAGGCTGCCCAAAAATCGAGCCAAACTCCTCCCCTACGCGCGTAATGCTTTAACTTCCTGGATGATTTCGACCGATCCGACCATCAATCGGATCGAGTCTTATCCCAAAACATCTGCCCCTCGAGAGCTTTCCATAGACACTAAGAATACAAAAATCCATCAAGTGGTTTGTCCAATTTTTGCTTGGGAAGTTTTAGCCCATTTTAACTTTCGGGCTAGATTTCTCGAAAACTGTAAACCCTACCAAAAATCTGAGAGTACCAGAGTGTTCCAGTAGTTGAGAGCTTTGCAGCAATACCCATTTCAAATTTTTTTGACACTATTTTTTAGTGGGTCCTGCAAGATTTCGTAGAGTTATTTTGAGTATTAAATGAGTTTAGAAAATTTCGTAAAAATTATATACTAACCCCCGTGTTGTGGGCTTCGTGTAGGTATATTCAATTAGCGAAAATTCGACGATTACTCGAATTTGCAATTTCGGGCCGGACAGACAGACTACCGAAAAAGTTTCAGAACTGTTTTGAAAGTATAGGCTATCCCACCATTTTCAGACATTTCGGACGCATCTCCAAGGTCGAAATTAGCATAGGTAAACCTGAACTCTATTTTTTCTTAATTATCTAGTGCCTGATTTCGATTAAAAATCTATAAAATATTCGTGATAGGTTAGAAAAATATAATTCCTTTTGCATTAGCTTAATAATATTGCTAAGGAC
The DNA here is from genome assembly GCF_030052815.1 of Hevea brasiliensis. Taxonomy (NCBI): domain Eukaryota; kingdom Viridiplantae; phylum Streptophyta; class Magnoliopsida; order Malpighiales; family Euphorbiaceae; genus Hevea; species Hevea brasiliensis. The sequence continues at coordinate 115,705,653 of NC_079495.1, forward strand.
CGCAAGGCAAAGTTTTAGAATTTTTAGAGCTCATTTGGATAGTTTTTGCAAAAGGGGTAATTCTAGGGACTAAATTGTAATTTTTCAAAAGGTGGTTGTTGACTGTTTGGGTGGGCCCAGGAGGGGCTATGTGATGTAATTGAGTTGTGGATGTATGACTTGTGGATATAGAAGTGCATATTGAGCCCTTTTGCAGGTTGGATAGGTCCTAGGTATAGGGGAGACTCTATCGGATTTCGGCATGACTTAGGGTGTCTTTGGTCTTTTTCAAACTGTATTGAGTCATTAAAAATTGCAATGAAATTTGTCAGGTGAACAGGGACAGCCTTCCTCCTCCTCCCAGCAGCCGCAGTGACCTCGGTTTAAGTCAGTGAGTAAAATATTAATTTTAATTATAATTTCAATATTATTATATGTTCAAGCATGCCCATGCATCACTTATAAATATGTATCTATGTAGTTAAATACTAGGCATGATTTATAATGCATTCTTAATTGATGAAGTGCTATAGTTATTGTTTATGGTAATTTGGAGCAGTGTGCGTGCGTTGACGTGCGTGTGGTGTGTGGTATTGGATATGGATAGGACCGGCAGACGCGGCTTGAGAGACACTCGCTGGGACCTGGTCCTTTATGGATAAGTCGGGGTAGGCACAGCTTGAGAGACACTAACTGGCCCCCGCATTCGGTTTATTAAGCGAAAGTCCGGCTTGAGAGACACTCATTGGCAGAGGTTGGATTAAGAGAGCTATATAGAGGATCAACTCCCATATATATACTGTTTGAATAGTATTGAGTGTGTGAGTGCTCCAAATTGCCTTTTTACTGTTATGATGTGATTTGTATTAAAATTATGATGATGTTGCATCCCACTCCTTAAGATGCATTAGCTATAGGTAGCTATAGAAATTATAGTTAAATTGGTATTTTATTCTCTGAGCTGAATGCTCACTCTTGTTCATCTTATTTTTCTAGGTTACAGGAGATTTATTGTTGAGTTCTAACCTATCTCTCTCCCTCGCAGGTCGTCCATTAATATTTATGATGTTTGTATAATTTTACTAACTCCTAGAATTCCGCATGTGTTAGAAGTACTTTATTGATTTGTGTCTGTATTATAATTGCTGTGTTAGATCTGTAAAATTGTTAGATGTAGTTGATGAGATTGAATGAGAGAGCTGAGCTCCCCAAATTATTATATATTGTGTTTATAGGTCGTTCGAGTCAAAAACTCCCCATTGTATGGTCTATTTTATGGCCTAACTCTGTCCAATTGAATTCTTGAACTGGGCCCCAAATGGGCCTTAGAATTGGATTGAGGAATAGTTAGGCTTACTACGGGCCTTGAGGGCTTTAGGCTGGCCCAGGTCCTAGTGACAGTTCGGCCCATAGGTTGGGTCGTGATAAATGTGGTATCAGAGCCTAGGCTCCAGATTCATAGGGAGTATATGTCTAAAGTTTTGGGAAGAGTCTAATAGGAGTCACATGCGGAGAATAGGGTCCCCATTCATCCTTGCATTGTCATCTTTGCTTCTAGTTTCTACTTTATATAATTGTGTGTAAATATGAGTCTATAAAGCTGTGTAATTTGCCATTTTAAATTTTTGTGGGCTAATGTTGTTAAATTTCAAGAAAATGTGTAGAAGTAAAAGAGTTGCCACTATACCAGAACGAGATGTGCCAGATGAGGTATCAGCACAGGATAAGGCGCCTGCCCTAAGGCGGGTCAGGAGACCTAGAGCTGCTCAAGTAAAAGAGTAGCCGCCACCAGTTCAGGAACAATCTTTTATGGCCCAGGGTCCACAGACCCAATGGCAGCTACCCCAGTCGGATTATAGAGAACCATCGATATGATAGCACAATATATGGTCCACCCTCCACAACAGCAGTAGCCCACCGCAAAAAGAGGGGAACCTTACAAACAAATAATTAATTTCAAGAAGTTGGTGCTTGTTACTTATGATGTGTCAGATGCTGCCTATCGGTTTTTAGACTCTTGCAAACAGGCAGGGATGGAGTTGTAGTTGACTGATAAGAGACTTATAGAGTGTGTGCAGCATGTATTGGGGCTAGTGCCATGGTAGTGGATGACATACTATGTACTACCTCGTATTGAGAGATTATCTTGGACCCAGTTTGTAGAACTGTTCATCAACAGGTTTGTGCCAGAAAGCTTCAGAGATCAATACAAGGTAGAATATGCTCCAGAATGGCAGATCCGTAGATGAATATGCTACAAAATTTTTGAAACTGAGTAGGTATGCCCCCACGGCAGTGGCTACAGAAGGTATGAAGGTAAAGAGGTTCCTAAAGGGACTGGGCAGAAGGTATATAAACCTGGCTATGATGTCTGATCAGTCTTTTGATATGGTAGTTGATCGAGCCCGACAAATTGAAATTAGCTATACAGGAGATGATAGTGGAAGGGCAAAGAATAATAGAGCAGAGGGTTCTTCAGGTATTCCCTACATGGGTACCACGAACAGTGGAGGCCAAAGTCACTACAGAGGAAGGAGTAGAAATAACAAGAAGGGTGGTTTTAAACACAAATCTCAAGGATTCATACCAGGGTACAGATCTAGCAGTGATCATAGTTCGGGTTAAAGCAGTTCTGGGTTTGGTTCAGGATCCTCCTTGGCACCTTCCATGTAGTGTGGAAGAGGACATTCAGGACCTTGTATGATGGGCTTAGAAATATGTTTTCGGTGTGGCCAGCGGGGTCACTTTGCTAGAGAATGTCCCGTGTTCAACGAGCCACAGATGGGGTAACAGGGTTCTGTTGTAAATGTTCCTTGTCAATTGTATCCTGGTGCTTCTAGCATGGCAGGTAGTCAGTTCAGTAGCCAACAGGGCCGAGGACAAGGAGGACATGGATTTGGAGGCAGGTGAGGAGGTAAAAGTCAATTTCAAGGTTCTGCAATGCAGGGTAGGGGTCAAGCTTGGGATTTCACCTTGACCCACCAGGATGCTCAGGCTTCCAATGTAGTTTTGGAGGATATTCTTCTAGTTTGTTCCTATGAGGCTTATGTTTTGATAGATTCGGGTGCTACGCACTCATTTATCTCCCCTGTTTTTGTCATGAGATTGAGTAGGAACCCTACAACTTTAGAATGCCCCTTGTCTGTGGCTACCCCTCTTAGTGACAATATAGCTGTGGATATGGTTTTTCCCGGTAGCCTAGTGGTAGTGGATAGAAGGGTCCTCCCAACAGACTTGGTTCCTCTACCAGTAATGGATTTCGATGTAATTTTGAGAATGGATTGGTTGGCAACTCATTATGCCACTTTAGACTGCAGGAACAAAAGGGTGTACTTTCATATGCTTGGTGTGGAAGAGTTTAGCTTTGATGGTGACAGGAGCATGGCTCCATATAACTTGGTGTCAGTAATTAGTGCTAGAAAAATATTGAGGCATGGGTGTCAAGGGTATTTGGCATTGGTGAGAGATATATTTGTAGAAGGTGTTAATATTGAGAATGTTCCTGTTGTCAGAGATTTTATGGATGTCTTCCCTGAGGAGCTTCCAGGGCTACCACCAGGAAGGGAAATAAAGTTCTGCATTGACATTGTACCGGGTACGAACCCCATATCAATGCCGCTTTATAGGATGGCCCCAGCAGAATTGAAGGAACTGAAGGAGCAACTACAAGAGCTTCTAGACAAGGGTTTTATCTATCCAAGTACCTCCCCCTGGGGCGCTCCTGTTGTATTTGTAAGAAAGAAAAATTGGTCCTTAAGGTTGTGTATTGATTATAGACAGCTAAACAAGGTGACTGTGAAGAACAAATATCCACTTCCTCGAATCGATAATCTGTTTGATCAGCTCCAAGGGGCTAGATTCTTTTCCAAAATAGACCTACAATAAGGCTACCATCAGTTGAGAATCAGGAATGAGGATGTGTCCAAGACAGCATTCAGGACAAGATATGGTCATTATGAGTTATTGTTGATGTCTTTTAGACTCACTAATGCACCAACGGCCTTCATGGACTTGATGAACAGGGTGTTCAGGCTATTCCTGGACCGTTTTGTCATCGTATTCATAGATGATATTTTGGTATACTCTCGGACTGAGGAAGAACATGTGTGGCATTTGAGGATGGTGTTGCAGACTTTAAGGGAGCACCAGCTATATGCCAAATTTTCAAAATGTGAATTTTGGCTAGAAAGCATCTCATTCTTGGAACACATGGTTTCTAGTGAAGGCATTCAAGTGGATCCCAAGAAAATTGAGGCTATAACTGATTGGCTTAGGCCTACAACAGTCACTGAGGTGCAAAGTTTTCTGGGCCTAGTTGGCTACTATAGGCATTTTGTGCAAAATTTCTCCAGGATACTAGCTCCCCTAACTAAGTTAACTCGGAAGAATGTTCCATTCATTTGGACAGATGATTGTGAGGAGAGCTTCCAGAAGCTTAAGGAATGTCTAAGTACAGCTCATGTGTTGACATTACCGATGAGTGATGAAGGATATACCACGTACTATGATATCTCCAGAGTTGGCTTAGGGTGTGTTTTGATACAAATGGAAATGTAGTGGCTTATGCCTCAAGGCAGCTAAAGAGGCAAGAGCAGATTTACCCTACTCATGATTTGAAAATGGCGACTGTAGACTTTGCACTAAAGATCTGGAGACACTACCTGTATGGTGAAGTGTGCGAGATATACACCGACCACTAGAGTTTGAAGTACATCTTCCAACAGAGGGATTTAAAATTGAGACAGAGGAGATGGATGGAGCTTCTAAAGGACTATGATTGTACCATCCAGTACCATCCTGGGAAGGCCAATGTAGTAGCAGATGCTCTGAGCAAAAAATCTTCTAGCAACTTGGCACACATATCAGCAGAGAAGAGACCATTGATTCAGAAAGTACATGAGTTGATGGATCAAGGTTTGATCTTAGATATTTCAGATAAGGGGGTATTATTAGCCCATTTTTCAGTGAGACCAGACTTGCGAGACAGAATCAGAGTTTCCCAGCACAGAGACTCGCAATTGATGAAGACTATAGAAAAGGTACAAAAGGGTGAAGGTGGTGAGTTTGGATTTTCCAATGATGGCACTCTTATGCAAGGTTTCAAGATATGTGTGCCCGACATGGACAATCTCAGGGATGAAATTATGCGAGAGGCACACTATACACTGTACAATGTCCACCCAGGCTCCACCAAGATGTAAAAGATAGCTACTGGTGGAACGGTATGAAGAGAGACATAGCAGACTTTGTGTCCAAGTGCTTGACTTGTCAGAAGGTGAAGTTCGAACACCAGAGGCCATCAGGGAAGCTGCAAGAGCTCCCTATCCCAAAATGGAAGTGGGAAATGATCACTATGGATTTTATAACTGGGTTGCCTCGTACCACGCGGGGATATGATTTGATATGGGTAATTGTAGATCGTCTGACTAAATCAGCTCATTTCTTGCCTATGAGAACCACCTATTCTATTGCACAATACGCCAGGCTCTATGTTCGAGAAATAGCCAGATTGCATGGAGTTCCTACTTCCATAATATCTGACAGAGGGCCCCAGTTCACTTCTAGGTTTTAGAGAAAGCTGCAAGGGGCACTTGGCATGCAGTTAAACTTTGGTACTGCCTTCCACTCTCAGACAGATGGGCAGTCCGAAAGGACAATTCAAACACTGGGAGACATGCTTCATATGTGTGTTCAGGATTTTAGAGGTCAATGGGATGATCAGCTACCCTTGGTGGAGTTTGCCTATAACAACAATTATCATTCTAGTATTGGGATAGCACCCTATGAGGTGTTATATGGCAGAATGTGTAAGTCTCCTCTGTGTTGGACAAAAATGGGAGAAGCGAAGGTGCATGATGTAGACCTAGTGCAGTACACTTTTGAGATGGTTCCTTTAATCAGGGAACGATTAAAAATAGCTTTTAGTAGGCAGAAGAGTTATGCAGATTCCAGACGGAGGGATGTAGAGTTTGTAGTAGGCGATTACGTATTCCTGAAAGTTTTTTCGATGAAGGGAGTCATGAGATTTGGAAAAAAGGGCAAGTTGGCACCTCAGTATATTGGACCTTATGAGATTACTGATAGAGTTGGAGCAGTTGCCTGTCGATTGGAGTTACCACCCAACCTTTCTCATGTTCATCCTGTATTTTACATCTCCATACTCAGGAAATACATACCAGATCCCTCCCATGTGCTACAACCGGATACAGTAGACTAAAAGAAGACTTGACGTTTGAGGAGCAGCCAGTAGCCATAGTAGACTACCAAGTGAGACAACTAAGGTTGAAACAGATCTCTATGGTTAAGGTGTTGTGGAGGAGCCAATCAGTAGAAGAATGCACCTGGGAGTTAGAGCGAGACATGCATAGCAAGTATCCATATTTGTTCAACATGTAATTCTATTCTTTTATTTTGTCTTGTGTAAAAATTCGAGGACGAATTTTCTATAAGGGGGAAAGAATGTAACACCCCTAATTTTTTTAAATTAATTATTTTATGGGTAGATATTAATATTTTATTTTATTTAAATTTTGGAAAATTATTTGAAATTTTTCAAATTTTTGAAATCGGGTTCAATTTTCCAAAAATATAAAACTTTGATGATTTTTAAAAATTTATTTAAAGATCACATGACAAAACTAAAAATATATTTAGACTCTACAAATTTTTTTAAGTATTTTGGAATTTTTTCAAAATTTTTTAGCTTCATTTTCGATCCCAAGGCAGAGTAAAAATTCAATTTCTGATATCTTGAATCGAACCGGTAGAATCAAACTGGACCAGATCGGACAGAATTAATCAGACCGGCCCTTTCTTCTTCTTTTCTTCTTCCTCCCGTGCATCTTGACGCTCTCTCCCCTCCCTCCCCCACCGCGCGCACCACTGCTCCCCCACCCCTCCCCGCGCCATCGCTGACCTCCCCTGCCCTTCCCCCGCTACCGATAGGCCTCCAGGCTGCCGGAAAATTGAGCCAAACTCCTCCCCTATGTGCGCGTGATGCTTTGACTTTTCGAGCCGATTCCGGTCGATCCATCGAACCAAGTCTTATCCCAAAACACATCTACACCTCGAGAGCTTTCATAGACACCAAGAATACAAAAATCCATTGAGTAGTTTGTCCAATTTTTACTTAGAAAGTTTTAGCTCATTTTGACTTTCGGGCTAGATTTCTCGAAAATCGTAAACCCCACAAAAAATCTGAGAGTACCGGAGTGCTCCACTCGTCGAGAACTTCGCGACAATACCCATTTCAAATTTTTCTGATACCGTTTTTCGGTGGATCCCGTGAGACTTCGCAGTATTTTTTTGAGCATTAAATGAGTTTAGAAAATTTCGTAAAAATTATACTGACTCCCGTGTTGTGGGCTTCGTGTAGGTACATTCAATTTGCGAAAATTCGACGGTTGCTCGGGTCTACAATTTCGGACTGGGTAGACAGACTACTAGGAAAGTTTCAGAACAGGGTTGAGAGTATAGGCTACTGGTAAACCCGGACGCATCTCTAAGGTCGAAATTGGCATTGGTAAACCCGAACCCTACTTTTTCTTAATTATCTAGTGCTTGATTTCGATTAAAAATCTATAAAATATTCATGGTAGGTTAGAAAAATATAATTCCTTTTACATTAGCTTAATAATTGCTAAGGACCGCGAGGCAAAGTTTTAGAATTTTTAGAGCTCATTTGGGTAGTTTTTGCAAAAGGGGTAATTCTAGGGACTAAATTATAATTTTCCAAATGGTGGTTGTTGACTATTTGGGTGGGCCCAGGAGGGGCCATATGATGTGATTGAATTGTGGATCTGTGACTTGTGGATCTAGAAGTGCATATTGAGCCCTTTTGCAGGTTGGGTAGGTCCTAGGTATAGGGGAGACTCAACAGGATTTTCAGCACGATTTAGGGTATTTTTTATTTTTTCCAAACTTGTATTGAGTCAAATACCTTAAAAATTGCAATAAAATTTATCAGGTGAGTAGGGACAGCCTTTCTCCTCCGCTCAGCCACCGCAGTGACCTTAGTTTAAGTCTGTGAGTAAAATATTAATTTTAATTATAATTTCAATATTATTATATGTTCAAGCATGCTCATGCATCACTTATAAATATGTATCTATATAATTAAATACTAGGCATGATTTATAATGCATTCTTAATTGATGAAGTGTCATAGTTGTTGTTTATGGTAATTTGGAGCAGTGTGCGTATGTTGGCGTGCGTGTGGTGTGTGGTATTAGATATGGATAGGAGACGCGGCTTGAGAGACACTCGTTGGGACCTTGTCCTTTATGGATAAGTTGGGGCAAACACGGCTAGAGAGACACTTGCTAGCCCCCGCATTTGATTTATTAAGCGAAAATCTGACTTGAGAGACACTCGCTGGCAGAGATTGGTTTAAGAGAGCTATATAGGTTATCAACTCCCATATATGTACTGTTTGAACAGTATTGGGTGTGTGAGTGCTCCAAATTGCCATTTTACTGTTATGATGTGATTTGTATAAAAATTATGATGATATTACATTCCACTCCTTAGGATGCATTAGCTTTAGGTAGCTATAGAAATTATAGTAAAAATTGGTATTTTACTTTCTGAGTCGAATGCTCACTCCTGTTCATTTTATTTTTTCAGGCTACAAGAGATTTCTTATTGAGTTCTAACCTGTCTCTCTCCCTAGTAGGTCGTCCATTAATATTTATGATGTTTGTATAATTTTACTAACTCCTAGAATTCCGTATGTGTTAGAAGTACTTAATTGATTTGGGTCTGTATAATAATTGTTGTATTGGATCTGTAAAATTGTTAGATGTATATTGATGGGATTGAATGAGGGAGCTGAGCTCCCAATTAAGTTTATGGCATTATGATTATATAGAGGGTGAGCTGAGCTCCCCAAATTATTATATATTGTGTTTACAGGTCGGATGAGTTAAAAACTCCCCGTTGTATGGTCCATTTTACGGCCGGACTCTGTCCGGTTGAATTCTTGAATTGGGCCCAAATGGGCCTTAGCATTGGGTTGAAGAATAGTTAAGCTTACTACGGGCTTCGGGGGCTTTACGCTGGCCCAGGTCCTAGTACCGGTTCGGCCTATAAGTTGGGTCATGACATTTTTCTCTTTTTTTTCATTTTCTTTTATTTCATTTTTCTCTTATCTTTTTTTTTTTTCATAAATCTTTCTCCAATTTTAATTTTTATTAGTAATTTAATTTTTAGTAATTTTTATTATAACATAGTTATGGTAATTTTCTATTTAATTTATTTATTTGTAATTTTTTTAATAATATTTTTACATTGTTTTTAGTATTAATGTATTTTTATTAGTAATATATTAATAAATATTTGAGTATTTTATTTTTTAATATTTTTGTTATAACATATTAATGATAATTTTCCATTTGTATTTTTTATTAGCAATTTTGTTTTTAATATTTTTATATTTATTTTATAAGTTTAGTAATAGTATTTATATTGTATTTTTTAGCAGCAATTTATTATTTTTAAAAAAATTTACCTTTAAAATGGCATCAAAATAAATAATTTAACAATAAATTACTTTTTTATTTTTGCTTTTATTAAATAAAAACAAGAAAAATCTATTTCTAAATTTTTTTAAATAATTTTTTTTTCTTATTAGAAATGGATTAGAAACACAATGCCACATAGGTTGTAAAACTACAGGCAAAGAAGTGAGTGAGAACTATATACATGTACCAAACGACAACATTTTAAGGTAATATATACATTTTGGTTTGGTTATTTTTTTTCAAGTTTTTGTGTTTTTACTTAAAAAATTATATTTGAAACCAAACCAATCAATTGAAAAATCAAATTGAAAAACTGAATTAGAATCATTCGGATCGTTTTTCTTAATTTATAACCAATTTCTGCTCACTCCTATAATCTACTTGCCCTCACACGCCTCTAATGTGTTGTAGATCTAAGTTTCTAAATTTTTATTAAATTGATCTAATTTATTAAGTTAGATATTAATTTAACAAGTAAAACTTAATTTTTCTTTTTAATTAAGTCTTGATACGAAATACAATGTTCAAACTGGCCTTTTATTCAAACAAAAATGGTGCATCGGTTAAGAGTGAGGAGAGAGGACTAGGGTAAATTACACCAGCCATCCTTCAACTTTGATGATTATTTTATTTCAATTACTCAACTTTAATTTATTAAAATAAAATCCATTAATTTTAATTTTATTTTAGCAAAAGTCTCCTTAACTTACAATAACAGATTTTTATGTTCATTTTCTTTTTCTTTTTCTTTTTAACTAACACTAAATTAATATTTAATCAAAATAAATATATAAATTGTTATTTATATTATTATTAACTTTCCGTGTTGTTACAAATTAAATTATAATTAATAATAAATAATATATATAATTAATAATTTTATTAATAAATTAAGTTAAAGAAAAATAATTTTATTGATGATAATTATTAATTAACTTAATTATAAAAGTAATAAAAAAGGAAAATGGTAAAAGAATAATTTTATTTTTTTAGATAAGAAATTTTTTATTGTGGTTTCACGGCTCTTTTTTAAATAAAAATAAAGTTGAGATACTTTATTTTAATAAATTAAAATTAAATAATTAAAATAAAATAATCACACAAGTTAAAAGACAATCGGTGCAATTAATGGGAGAAGATTATCACTGTACTTATATCTGTAAGCGAGTTTGTATCGAATAATTTTCAGTAATATATACATCAAAATTTTTCATGTATACCCTTTGGAATTCAAACAAATAAAAGGAAAATCAACTCGATAATCGTGATCGCCGCTGATGAGAAGAGGACGACGATGTAGTTGAAGAAGACGGTGAGCTCCACGTTTCCGACGTCCCAAAAAACAAATCCGGCAAGTAATTCTCTATATCTTCTGGTGCATATCTGACAAATAGTCTTACATTCCTTTGTCCCTCCACCGTAACCATTTGTTTATTATAAAACTCGCGATAAACCGGCGTTAGTTTTCTTGCTATAGAAACCTTCATCTCGTCTCGGAGTTTCGGGTCCGATACGAAACAAGAACTCTGCTTTCTGTGCGCTGCTTCGAAACTGGAATTAAATAGTTTGAAAATTTTGCCGGCTTCCTCCGGCGAGATGGAGGCCGATGGATTCTCCGGCAATGACGCGAACACTTGACCCCAAGCTAACCTCTCGCAATTCGCTGCAAATTGTCTCACTTTAGCTTCATGCTTAGTAATCCACTCTTCGCCGAGTATATACTGAAGATTTGACGTCTGAACTTTGGATATTATGTATTGCAGATTATTGGCTAGGAAGAGATAGGAGTGAGAGACATCTTTGTAATGCTTCGCTCTTCCGTCGAGCTTGCATAGGAGAACCAGAATTAGCCAGGCGAATCGAACGGACATCGGCGATGCCGGAGTATCATCGGAATCTGGACTGTCGAAGTAAGATTTAGGTAGCGACGACTTCACCGGTGGAGGCCAGTCGGAGATAATATCTGAGAGGATACTACCGTAATCGCCGAGAAGAGTGAGGTAATTCATCGAATGCAGTGTTAGAGGATGCACGTCGCCTCCTGGAACCGGTGTCCTTGACGAGTCCTTTTGGATGCTAGATTCGAAATCGGAGAGCATTGTAAGAATGGAATCACTGAGTCGAACGAGTGAATTGAGAGCCTGTGATCGGACGATGGAGGTTAACTCAAAAGAGAAGATGGATTCTATCTCCACCCAATTTTCAGATATTGCGGTGTACATATCGAGCACACGAAACATTTTCTCCGTTGACGATTTCTTTGTTTTGGCTAAAAGTTCAGGAATTCCAAAGAGAAGAATAGCTCCTTCTCTGGATATTTCACTGAAACATGACTCTCTGATGGAATCGGAAACAGCAAAGACGTGGTCACAGAGAATTCTCTCTCCGGTGAAGAGCGTTCTCATGGAGATCTTAACTGCATCTGACCAACTCTTTATTCTCAAATCTACCGCCGCCCAATCCATCTTATTGACCTGCGATGAGCTCATTCTCTCCACACCTAGCCGATAAATGCCTTCGTCGATGATCGATTTTCGTATAATTTTGTAAACATTCACGCACTCTTTGGCGTATCCAGAGGCGATCATGCACTCAGCAATGGACCTCAAATCCGCCATTGCTATTGAGGAAAAATGTTCAACTTCAGAGATGGAATCACCCGCAGCGCGAATTTCATCCTCCGCTGAACCTTCATCTTCATAATCGGAGGTGCTGGATCTTGCAGAAGCACGAGAGGATCTAGTGGAGACAGATTCAGGATCCAGGTAAGCCCGATTGGTGGAAAGAATTTGATAAAACTCCTTTTGCAGTCGCTTCATGGCTATCTGCATAAGATTTTGAGCTCGTACCATTCTACCATCGGTGGAACCTTCAGAGACTAACAAATGCATGGCTTTTTGCAGGTCAGTAACACACTTCAAGAACTGCATAGCCTCTCGTTTATCCTCGTAAAACAGAGAGGTGACACTAGCATAGGTGGAAGTTTCAGGGTTCCATTTCATGATCATGGAAGAGGCAGTTTCTATGATTTGTCCCATCATGGATTCAGAGAAGCTGCGGCGAGGAGTTGAGAGAGAAGCTCTCGAAGTTGAAGAACGAGGGGAGATAGAAAACGACGGCGTTTTCGGGTTAAAGCAGATGCTCCTCATTCCTTTTGTCATTTGAGAGAGAAGCTCTAGAGAAGAGAGAAATGCAGGTAATCGAGTTTTTGGAGAGTTGTGAACTTGAAATTGTAAGACTGTTAACGGTATTTATAGAGAGAGAAGAAACGCGGCCGTTCTTTGTGAGAAATGCAATACAATGCAAATGCGTGGGGTTGGACTTCGACTTTTAAGTCATACTCGGTTGAGCCTAACGGAAATCAACGATTACGCGTTGCATGTATGAAAAAATAAAAAAGAAATGGAAAAATAAGAAAATGATAAACACATTCTTGAAAAAGATGGTGAAAAGTAAAGAAAAAGGTTGCTGCATTCGTACGGTACATTGAACGTGGTTAGTATTTTTTTTAATTGATTTTCATTGAAATTTAAATTCATAATTTATAACTTTAAAGATAATTTTTTTATACAATTTCAATGATACTTCTCAATTAGAATTTAAAATATTTTCTTACATGAACCATAACATGTAACCAATTACAAATTATAATAAATACTCTCACATAATTTTTTTTATTTAAATTCCTCGTAAAAAATGAAAATTTTTAATTTTTAATTTTTTTATATTAAATACTAAATTATGGTAGACGGTTAACTCAAATGGCTTATGAAGGATTAAATTTTACATAAACTATGATTGAAGAGAGAAAGAAGAGCATAATGGTACATTATTATTATTATTATTATTATTATTATTATTATTATTATTATTATTATTATTATTATTATTATTCATGAGTGGTTCAATACTCATATTTCTTAAGCAAGATTGAATGTTTGATCTTGTGGATAGAGATGATACTTGTTGGGAGTGCTTCACCTCTTTATAGGCCGATACGACATAAGCAAGATTAGTCCTGATTCAATAAAGAGAAGAAACCTGTGCAATATTTAATTTTTTTTTGGTTTCCTATATAGTAAGCATATTCTTCTCCCATCCAATTAGCTAATCTGAAATTCAATGTCTAGCAAAATTACGTACATCTTTTATATATCAAATGGTTAGACCATCTTGACAAAAAAAATTATCAGACTATATTACAAGCAGTATACCAACGATTTAGATGAACTAACTCTCATAGTCAGAAATGGAAGATTAAATTCAAATTTCTCCATGAGATGATAGAAGACGTAGGAAGTTTGGGTAGTAAAATATAAATTTTAGAGATTAAAGAGCATATTTTGTATTTATTTTGCATTATGTAATTCTAAGGCGTGATGGTTCAAGTATAGTGATGTCTTCTCCTATCACACCCCATTATGTTCCTAATACTCTTTAGGGGAAGTAACTAGTTAGATATTATTGGGCCCAACAATCATAGGTCGCTAAGTCCTTGTCCCTTTCCTCTTTGTAGGTTCCCTCCTGCCTACAAGTAATGTGAGAATTGCTTATCTCCTTGTATTATTTATGCTATGTGAATGAAAAAAATAGCATTTTCATTAAATGTTCTTGCCCCGTTATTTGATGTGCTTATTATGTTGGTGATGCTTGTCTATATGAGATGCTTTGTGATATTTTCCTAATTGAATTGACAAAGCTTCATGCTAATATACTCATTTTGATTTACAGATTATTGTGAGATTCTCTTAGTTGACTTGTCTTGAAATGTCTTGAAAGAGTTCAAGACAAATGCCAGACATTCCCAAGTGAGGGCTAATATCTAAGCCTGTGATTATTATTATTAGATATAAATATGAGATTTTATGAAATTAATTGTTATATTTAAATTTTATTTATTTTATTTTTGAGTAAATTAAGTTTGATTGATAATTTTAAAATTATGTTTCATTGTTCAAATATCTTTCCAATGATTTTTTTTTTCGGGTATTTTGATTGGTGTTTTAATTTTTTTTTTCCCCAATAAGAGAGGAAAGAGAAGCCTTCACATTGATAGCCAACAAAGAAATTGGAGTCAATGCGAGACTATACACCCCTTCACGCTCAGGTATGAATATGGAATGTGAAATTTATAAGCAAACATATATGCAAGTAGCCCAACATTAAAATAGGGTAAGTTTTGATGTCATGTAAAAAAAATAAATCGAGTCTAATTCTATTTTAAAAGTTAACTTAAAGGGATGAGATTTATCTAAAGTTTGCATTTAGCACAAAGTTCTTATCTCAAACTAATGTGAGAGAACAGGTACTTTATCAATATTTCATTCGTCGCTACTTTTTAAATCACTATCAGTATTTCCATTTCTATGCACTGCATTTTAATTTTCAAGAAATCGTTTCAATTCAAATTAGTTCATTTACGCTGTTACCCTTAACAAATAACAAAGCCCTGTTGTATATACATATGTGGTTTTTTTTTGTTTTTCCAATGACAGTATAATGGTAAAGTTGCATTCAGTGCAGTAAATTCCCTTTGCAATTAACAAAGCCCTACTGCATTTACATAGCTAGTTAATTTATTATTAATGACAATAGTATAATAAAACTGTATTTAGTGTAGTCAATTCCCACTTTAACTTTTATTTTAGAAGTTAGTTTTCAAGTGCACCCTCGGTTGATACATTGACAAATCAAGCACGCCCGCATTTTATTTTCAATCTGTTAACTAGCTAAATTATTTGCACAATAAAATAATATTAAATTAAAATGATTAAAAAAGAGATTAAATTATGTTTTTGAATTTCTTAATTCATGTATTAAAATATTAATTTATACATTTTAAATATGGCACAATTAGTTTCTTAAAAATAATATAATAGCATCACTAAAAAAAATTAGATTAGCAATCAACCGAATCGGTTGCCAATCAATTTAGCAATCGATTCAATCAGTTGCAATAAGGTTGATTGCAAATAACAACCAATAATCAAATTGGCTGCAAATAGCAACTGACAATTAAATCAGTTGCTAAATTAATTAAACTAAAAAAAATAAAATTTTGGTACAAA
Source organism: Hevea brasiliensis (assembly GCF_030052815.1). Lineage (NCBI taxonomy): Eukaryota > Viridiplantae > Streptophyta > Magnoliopsida > Malpighiales > Euphorbiaceae > Hevea > Hevea brasiliensis. The sequence goes on from NC_079495.1 coordinate 115,721,221, forward strand.
ACTATCAGTTGACAGTAGCAACTGAAATCGATTGCTAATAGTAACCTAAATATAATTAGTTGTAAAAAAATTTAGCGTCTTTAATTTTTTAATTTCGCAACTATTTTATAAATCGGTTGCTATTTGTAACTAATTTAACAACTGAAAAGTCAAATGTTAATTTAACAAAAATCATAAAAAAATTAAATTTCCAAATAATAGAAGAGAAAAAAATGATAAAGAAAATAGATGATGAAGAAAAAATGTTAGAAAGAAAAAGATAATAAAAAAATATGAAAATAAAAAAGATAATAAAGAAAATTAGAGAAAAAAAAGAAAAAGAGAAAAAAATGAATAATGGGAAAACAAAATGGGTAGTTGTTTATATAAGCAAATTAGCAATCGATTTGCCAATTGCTAATTTCTTTTAAAAATTGAGCAATAATTTTTAGAGGAATATTTTGTAATTGATTCACAATCGGTTGTAAAATCAATTGACAATAGCAACTGATTTTAATCAGTTATAAAAATTGGTTGCTATTAGCAACCGATTCACAAATCAGTTGTAAATCAAAATTAAAAAAAAATAGATGGGATTTTTTTTTTTGGAGGGGTGAGGGGAGGGGGAATCGGCTTCAAAAATCGATTGTTGTTAGCAACTGATTTACAAACTAATTGCAAATCAAAAAAAAAAAACAAAAAAATGGGTGAGAATTTTGAGTGAAAAATTAGTTGCTAATAGCAACAAGTTTTAATCAGTTTCAAAAATGCAAATTAAAAAAGGAAAACGAAAAATTGGGTAGAAATTTTTGGAGGGAAAAAATAGGTTGAAAATTTTTTTGTTAATACCAACCAATTTTAATCGGTTACAAAAATAGGTTACTATTAGCATTCAATTCACAAATTGGTTAAAAAATAAAAATAAAAATAAAAATTATGCAAAAATTTTTAGAAAAAAAATTTAGCAATCGATTCATAATTGATTGCAAAAATTAGTTGCTATTAGCAACTGACAAGGAATCGGTTGTAAATAACAATCGATTTTATTAAATGATTGCAAATGGTTGCTAATTTGGAGGCAATTAAAATAAAATTTTAATTTAGCAATTAATTTCCTAAATTGGTTATTGTTAGCAATCGATTTTAAAATCGATAACAACCGATTTCTTAATAAATTGCTAATAACAACTAATTTTAAAATCGGTTACTAATCTATATTTAAGGTTTTTCTACTATTGATTAGCAATTTATTTAGTAACCAATTATAAATCGGTTGTTAATAGAAATCAATTTAGCAACCAATTATAAATCAGTTCTAAATTTTAAAAAATTAATAATTTTACTAAAAAAAAGCACAAATTAGTTATAAAATTGGTTATTAATAGCAACTAATTTAAATCAGTTGCAAAACTGATTGTTTTGGTAGTGCATGGATATTAATATGTATGAACTAATCTTTCAATTTGCTTAAATAATAATTGAATATGGAATGCAAATATTAATTGTTGGAGTGCAAATAGCGCCACACGTTTTTTCTATATAAAAAAATGACAATTTATTAATAAAATAACAATATAAGTACAATATAATCTTCTCATAAGAGGGGAAAATATAGATAATTAAAATTTTTTATTTAAAAATAATCTGAGCAGAGAATAATAATCTTATAAATTGTAACCGATCCTTTTCATTTTAGATGACCAAAAAACCTTCTACAACATTGGTATTTTTAGAACTTACAACCTTTGTACTTATTAGTAAATATTAAACCATCAAATGTTAATAGAGGAACAGGTTATACTATCAACTTTATTAATAGAAGATCGTTATTTGTACATAAAAATTCAAAATTTTCACTAAAAGAAATCAATGATAAACGGTCAAAAAACACATTCAAATACTACAAAAAAATAAACAAAACCCCGATAAGAGAGAGAATACAAGACTAGTAATGAGGAAAATATGACCCTAATATTAGACAGAGGATCTCATATCTATATCTAAATAGGCACAATTCTGAAGAGAAAAACTTATATTTATTTCAAACAGACATAAATTTAAGAATTTATCACAAAAAAATTAATAAAAAATAACAAAAGAAATCGATATGAGGTAACCTCTGATGAATTTGAAAGAGATTAAAAAAAAAAAAACATGAGAGAGAAGAGGAAGAGAGAGGAAATAGTGCCACACCTTAAATAAAGTTATAACAAGTGTAAATGGAAATTCATTTGATACATTAAATTAAATTTGAGAAATTACATTATGACAAATTCTAATCCAATTTGCTAACTTAATCTAAATTCATAAGAGTCAAAAGAATCTCAAATTTGAATGACTTATAAATTGAAGATTAACCCAATGATTCATATGCCTCATTCTAAAGTTAATTTATTTAACTGATCTAATTGACATAAATTTTAATCCAAGAATTAAATTATTATTTATTTTTTTAAGTAACATTTTAATCTAAAATGACCAATTACTCATAAATTGATATGAAATTCTTTATAAATAGTAACTTAACGGGTAATTTTAACTAATATACAACTTAAAACAATTCATCCTAAATTCTTTCAAAAATATTTAATATAATTTACAATTCTAAATAACTTAAAATCTATATAACCCGGATTTATATTCATTCTAGCAAATCGTTTGTCACCTCTAAATAAAAATTTCTTGCACTAAAAATCTTAATAATGCCGAAGAAAACAAAAGGATAAAATTTCTCACGCACTCAAAATAGAGAGACTTTTTTATTAAACAAACCAAAAAAAATTTTATGTATGATCAATGTAATATATTAAAAAAATAAAAAAATTTAAAAAATATTTTTAAAAAAATTATTTTAGATAGTATTTAAAAAATTATTTGAATAAAACTATTTTTATTAATTTAATTTCTTTATAATTAAAAATTATTAAATTTAATTTTAAATTAATTTTTAATATTTACTAATAAATATATTTTAAAAAAATTACTTTTCTCAACATTAACGTCAAATAGATATGCAGGGTAGAGGAAAATCTCTCTCACTGTCAAGCGGCGATTCCAATCTTCCCGTGGTGAGACGGGCAGCAAGATTTTATGAAGTTTAATACATTGATAACGTATTTTTGCTGCATCCAGCAGAGCCGTACGGTCCATTTTAGTTGCCGTTTCATGATGTTACCTTGTGTGTATGTTTGAATTGATAGGTTGAGACTTGAGAGAGAGAGAGAGAGAGAGAGAGAGACGAAATCTAAAAAATCTAATCAACATTCTCAACTAACCATCCGACTTATATACTTTTTGACAATTTAGCACTCTATTCCATATGATATGAAGAAATGTCCCAAAAAATTTAGCTACCAATCAACAAATTCTAAGGACTCTTCTAGATATACAAAAATGACTTAATATATATCAACCCAAAAATCTTGTGTTTTCCAAATTCGTTTTGACAATAGTCTTTAGCACCTGCTCTTTTGAAATTTGCTGTATTCTTTTTTTTTTTTTTTTTTTTGTTGAAACTAATGTATTTAAGAGAAATCTCTATATTTTTTATATATAAAATTATTTATATATATCAGTGATTTAACTTGATAAGAAAAACTAAGATAAATAGAAAATAATAGTACAATAAGAAAAAAATTATCAAATAAGATCATTATAATATGCTACAATAACAAATTAGAGATTCTATCACTCTCCTTTAAGTCGGTTCATGTATATCACACGTGCTCGACTTGCAAACTAGAGTATGCAACAAATTATTACTTAAGCCCTTAGTAAACACATCGACCAACTGTTCTTTATAAGACACATGAGATACACTCAAAATTCCATCCATTATTTTCTCCTTTATAAAGTGTCGATCCATTATTTTCTTCCATCAATTTCTGTTACCATAACAGCTCGCAAAATGACATGTGCCATGGTCCTGTATTCTACTTCTGCACTGGATCTAGCCGTTATATTTTGCTTTTTACTTTTTCAAATGACTAGTTTACCACCAACAAAGGTACAATAACCCATTGTAGACTTCCTATTATCAAGAGATCCAACCCAATTTGGAGATAGCCATGCCTTGAAGGAAAAAGTCTTTTTCCAGGTGCAGATTTCAAATATCTCAAAATGCAAAAAACAGCTTTTAAGTGAGGATTTCTAGGGTCATGCATATACTAGCTTAATAAACTCACCACAAAAATTATATCAGGTCTAGCATATGAGAGATAAATCCATCTCCCAACCAACATCTGTTAGTTTCAACAGGTGATTTTGCAAGTTTATAGACCAACATTCCTATTTCTTCTAGGAGGTTTAAAATATACTTCCATTGAGAAATAAAGATTCCTTTGTCTAATCTAGCAACCTTTATCCTAAGGAAGTATCTTAATATACCCAAATCTTTAATCTCAATCTCCTAAGCCAAGAGTTTCTTTAAATAAGTAATTTCCACCTTATCATCTCCTGTTACAACTATGTCATTAACCTAAACAATAAGCAAGGTGATCTTATCTCTATAGTGTTTCATAAATATAGTATAATATGAATTATTTTGATAGTATCCAAAAGATATCATGGCCTTACTGAATCTATCAAACTATGCTGTAGGTGACTGCTTCAGATCATACAATGCTTTTTTCAACTTGCAAACTTTCCCTTTGGTTTTATTATCATCAAATCCTAGAGGAATCTCCAAATACATTTCCTCCTCTAAGTCTCCATGCAAAAAAGCATTCTTTACATCAAATTGCTATAAGTCCCACTTAAGATTGCTAACAAGATTCTAATGGTATTTATTTTTACAATAGGGGCAAAAGTCTCATGATAATCCACTACATATATTTGAGTGAAGCCTTTAGCTGCTAACTTGGCCTTATACCTTTCAATGGAACTATCTGCATTATGTTTAATTGTGAATACTCACTTGCATCCCACTAGTTTCTTCCTCAATAGAAGAGAAATAAGATCCCATGTCTCATTTTTTTGCCAAAGCTCTTATCTCTCTACTATAGCTGCCTTCCATTTTGAATTAAAACATGCTTCATTCCAACCCTACGGTATAGAAATAGAAGAAACAAATAAGAAAAAGGCACTATAGGAAGGAGACAATAAGTCAAAGGAAATAAAATTAGAAATAGGATGCTTAGTACAAGCCCTAACTCCTTTTATAAGAGCAAAAGGAACATCAAGATCATCACTAGTAGCATTCAACTCAGAAATAAAAATAGGATCATCAGGAAGCAAAGGAGACTCACCACATTCTTCAGGAATTGATTCTAGTGATGCTGGTTGATTAGGCGTATCAAGCTCAATGGTTGAATTTGTTTTATTCTGATGCATGTAAGTTCTCAAATCTAATTTATTCAATTTCTATGGGGTTTATGGAGGTGATTGGTCCTAATTAGATGGCTCATTAGTAAGGTGTGACCCAAGCCTAATAGTCTCCTCCTAAGGTGGTTGGTCCTAGTTAAATAGCTCATTAACAAGGTGTGACCTACGCCTTATGGCCTAGTTAGGAAAAAAACACATTTTCCTTTTCCTCCTTATGTTCCCCTTGAAAAGGTGACTTAACAACAAAATAAGGCTCAGATTCTTTAAAAGTAATATTTATACTAGCAAAATATTTCCTGGTAAGAGGATGATAAAATTTATAACCCTTTTGAGTATTGGAATAACCTATAAATACACATTTAATAGCTCTAGGTTCTAACTTTCTAATATTTATTTTGTGGATAAAACAAACACATCCAAAAATTTTTGGAAGGACAGTATAAGAATTAGGCCTTGTAAAACCTCTAAAGGGCTCTTAAAATTCAGTGTTCTCAGAGGCATTCTATTAATAAGATATATTGCAAAAAGAATTGCATCCCCCTAATAAGGTGTAGGAATTCATAGTAAACATAAGAGATTGAGCCACCTCTAATAAATGTCTATTTTTTCTCTCAAACAGCCCATTTTGCTCACTAGTATTAACACAACTAGTTTGATGCATTATATCATTTGAATCCAAATAAGCACGGAAAATACTATTAACATATTTTGTGTCATTATTAGTTCTTAAGAATTTAACCTTAACATCAAACTGTATGCAAATCATTTTGTGAAACTGTTGAAAGTAAAAAAACACTTCATTTTTTGCTCTCATCAAATAAACTCATGTCAACCTGGTGCAACAGTCAATAAAAGTGACCAACCATCTCTACCCAAACAAAGAAGTCATTTGAGTAGGTCCCCATATATTAGAATAAATAGTCTTAAAAGGGAACAAACTTATATTTTCTGTTGAAAGATAAGACTATCTTGTATGCTTAGCAAATTCAAAAGAATCACAAACTGGTAAATATGAGTTGCAACTTTTAAACAAATTAAGATATAACCTTTTTAATAGCAGGAAAAGATGGATGTCCTAATCTCCTATACCAGTGGATAACATCCTAATTAGCACTCATAGACGGTCCTAACAAAGCCTAGTTTGCTTCAGGATTTGAGGAACTACAATTGTCTTATAGAAAATACAGACCATCTCGCAATGTACTATTGCCAATCAGTTTCCCTATTTTCAAATCCTGAAACATACAATGAGTAAGAAAAAAAATTTCAATTTTGCAATTAAGGGCTTAGGTAATGAAACTGATAGATAAAAGATTAATAAGAAAGCTGGGAATATGAAGAACTGAAGTGAGATTTATATTGAGAGTACATGTAACAAAACCTATACCAAAATTTGTTGTAACACCCCAATTTGTATAGCCTGGTATATTTCACTGCTCCGGTGACCGGAGTTAGACCGGACAATTAAGGAGATTAGAACCACACTTAAGACAACTAGAGAAGCCATAAACATAAATAATTAGTAATTGCCAATTGGTTAAGTATAAATAAGAAGAACAGAACATAAGAAGTTAAACGAGCCAAGAGTCACAGCGATGGGTGACCTTCTCGGGAACGACTGCGAAGTCGATTTAAACTCAAATTTCGAACCGTAAAATGTGACGCCGTGGTCCTTAGGACCATTACGAACACAGTGGAAAAGAGAAAATCACGAAAAAGAATTGTTGAGTCAGTCAAATAATTAGGTCAGGGAGCCGGAAGAAACATTGAATTATTTGCAAACCAGGTTGAACCGGCGAGGGGCAATTTGGTCAATTGACCCCGAGAGCTGACTCCTGATCTAACTGTCAAATAAAATCGGAGAAAAGAAAATTTCGGAATTGAGAATTAAATTAAAGAACTAATAAAAAAATAAAAAAAAAGAAGAGAAAATGAAAAAGGTGTAGGGAGATGACATCATGCATGACATCATGCATGATGCCATAAAGGATATAATTAATATATTTAATTATTTAGATATTTTTGTCACACTTTACCCCTCTGTAAGGCATAACATGATCCCGTAGAATACCTAATGAACTACCGCACTTCATCTACCAATAACTCATTAAGTACCCTACAAGGGATTTTAAAACAATTTTCTTATTTTTGATAAGTGGTGAGCATTTTCTAATAGGTATTTAAAACATTTAATTAAAATTAAGACTAGTTAATATTTTTAGTACATTTTATTTTTCCGTAAATTTTATAAAAATTTTGCCAGATTTCTGTCTGTATTTTGAGAAAACAGTTCTTCAAATACCTGAAAAAAAAAAAGAACTTCCAATAATTTTTCAACCACTGCTTCAAATTCATACTCAATCTCAACCAATTTCTCAATACATTTATCAACTTTCAAATTTCAAACCCACTATCCAATGATCATCAAATACCAGCAATCCAGTTCATTCAAATTAAATAAAATAGTTTCATTCATAATTCATTAAGGACAAAATAATTTATAAACATCCTTACAAAATTTACATTAAGAGAATTTCAAACTAAAATTTATTACAAATTTTACACAAGCTTTATACAAACTGCTCAAGACAGAATTTACATGTCCATACATTTATGTGCATTACATATATCAAAAGAAATATTTACAGTTAAGGTATAAATTATACCCGATAACTTCAAGCTGATAGATCCTCAATCCTCAGCAGCTCAGTCTGCTGCTCCTCTAGTCTCTAAATCTGCGACAACAATAAAAGCTATCGCTGAGTACTAGGACTCAGTGGTGCACAACATACTAAAATAATCTTTATGCAGAATTTAAATCACATTTATTCAAAAATTTGACTGAACATGAGAATTAAATACAAATCATGAATTGTGAGATTTTAATCCCAAACAATTTCATTTTGAAGAATCAAATCACATTTCATAAAACCCACAGTTAGATCATGCCATTCGAAACAAATATCTCAATAGCCAGAGGCTAAGGAGAATCACATCACAAGGCTAGCTAGCTCAAATATATGGATATCCATTCAAATCCTCTTCTACTGGCACATCTCAACACTTCTCCAGAGAAGGTATCAAAATTCGAAACTAATTACCCCCCACTAGTCATGCTAGTGAGGTGTTCAAATATATGGTCATGACACTGTGGTTTCAAAACTTATCTTAATAATTTGCTAAACATTACTATTTCAAATATACACAATGACTTTCACAATTTAAATCAAAACATCATAAATAATGTCACAAATAACTTTAAACAATTCAAAGAAAAAGTAAAATACATATTTCATTCACTTTATCAATGAATTTTAAAGCATATTGATGTTGTGCACAAACCTCAAGCGAGTCGCCTCTTGGCCTTGACTCGGTTCCTCGGGTTCTTTCCCTATATTCTTTTCAAATGAAACACACATTTTACAGTGTTTCAGTACCATAACTTATCATAAATCCAAAAATAAATTTAACTTCACTTTTACCTAGCTCTAACGTGCTAAACTCGACGTTCTTGAAATTTTGTGTTTCAGGGTTACTATTTACTATACTATTCAAGTCAAATTATTGACTTTCTAAGGCTTAATAGGTATGGGAATTCCAACTTCATCCACATACCACATTTTGGTCACTAAATTTGTTGGTTTTGGTTGTTTATTCAAATTCTAAGTCTTTTAAGCAAATTTGAAAATTTTCAGTTTTAGAGTCTAAGGTTGTACTGTTCCATTGGTCACTTTTCTATTAGAATTTGGCAAAACTTCCTTCATAGAAAATGTTCCCTATTGTCTTAAGTTTATTCTTCTTTTTGAATCACTCCAATTGGAGTTTTTTAGCTCAAGTTATAGCCATTTGAACCATGGCTGCCGGATTGGATTCAACCCAGATTTTCTAGGCAATTTTGGTTCTGGCATTTTTAGGTCACCAACTTTGGGTGGCCAAATGACTTGGTTAATGGCATAATTTGGGTTTGTGTTCTTCATGAAAGTTTTAGGTCTATATCTAAATGTCCACTGGTAAAATTTCAGGTCATTTTGACCTGCCTAGCTCAAGTTATGGCCAAATGAACAAACACTGTTCATTTGGTCCGTTTGTACAGGGCAGACTGTGATTTTTCAAGTTTGATCAATTTGTTCACTAGGTTTTGGTCACTTTTTGAGCATGCTTCCTAAATGAAAATTGTGTCATTTAGTGTCTATTTTCATTCCCAATTGGTCTCATACCAATTGGACTTGTAAAATTTCATTTTTGGTCCTTCAAATGTAACTTGGTCATGCTGCCAGCAGCATGACCATACTCAATCCGAATTTGGCCTTGACTCCAACCATTCCAACACACTTCATTTGGTCACCATTGACCATTTCTCACTTCAAATTAGGTCCAAGACATCATTTACAAGTTTCTCACATTTTTGGTCTCTAAACCCTAATGTCCAAAACCCTAATTCACATTAATTGTTGCATTTAACCAAATCTAAGTATCTCAACCTCACTACCTCATTCATACAAACTTGCCTAAACTCTCAAATTCAAGCAAAACACAAACATATATATAGTAACCCTAGCTGGCCGAAATCTTTATGGTCCCCTAACTTAACATTTTGTTTCAACTTTCATCAAATTCCAACTTAATACAAGTATTTAATCATTAATATAAAGAAAAGTTTAAGGGATAAAACTAACCTTGCTTGGAGGGTTTCTATGCTTTACTTTCTTCAAGTCTTTCTTCTTCTTTTTGCTTTCTAATGTTTCCTCAACATGTAAAGAGAATTTTTAATGTTGGGACTTTGTGAATTTATGGAAGTAAGTAGGGAAATTTCAAGCTTTCTAATCCTTAAAAATGGTGGAACAAGTGAGTGAGAATAAAGAGAGAGATGGGGCGGCACAAGGATAAGGAAGATGACCAAATGATATATTTTTTTCTTTTTATTCTTTTATGTAATTTGTCTTATGGAATATCCAAAAATTCATTTAATTAAATTTATTAATTATAGGATTTATGGCATCATGCATGATGTCATCTCCCTACACCTTTTTCATTTTCTCTTCTTTTTTTTTAATTTTTCTATTAGTTCTTTAATTTAATTCTCGATTCTGAAATTTTCTTTTCTCCGATTTTATTTGATAGTTAGGTCAGGAGTCAGCACTCGGGGTCAATTGACCAAATTGTCCCTCTCCGGTTCGACCCGATTTGCAATTAATTCAATATTTCTTCTGGCTCCCTGACCTAATTATTTGACTGGCTTAACAGTTCTTTTTCGTGATTTTCTCTTTTCCACTGTGTTCGTAAAGGTCCTAAGGACCGCGGCGTCACATTTTATGGTTCGAAATTTGAGTTTAAAATGACTTCGTAGTCCTTCCCGAGAAGGTCACCCATCGCTGTGGCTCTCGGCTCGTTTAACTTCTTATGTTCTGTTTTTCTTGTTTATACTTAACTAATTGGACATTACTAATTATTTGTGTTCATAGCTTATCTAGTTATCTTAAGTGTGGTTCTAATTCCCTTAATTGTCCGGACCGACACCGATCACTGAAACAGTAAAATATACCAGGCTATGCAAATAGGGGTATTACAATTTTGGTCTTCCATAAGACAAAATACATAAAAAGAAAACAAAAGAAAAAAAAATTATTGGTTTTCTTCCTTTCTCCCATGCCGCCCTCACTCTCCCTCTCATCTCTATGAATTTTCCTCCATTAAAGCTTGCACTCAAGCTTTGAAATCCTTACTAAACCTCAACTTCTCCCATAATTGCTTCATAAAAACTTGTTCTAGTCACTTGAAAGGAGATTGATCATCAAAGAAAGAAGAAAAGAAGAGAGAAATTAGAGAATTAAAATTAAAGTGAGGTAAGCACACCAATTTGAAAGTTTGAGATTTAGTAGTTGTGTTTATAGCTTGAGTTACTTAGAAATAAACTTGAAATGAAATAAAAACATGTGTGGAGGACCAAACTAAATTTCGGCCAGCAGGTGTATGGGAGTATATTTGTATGGTTTGATGGATTTGAATGAGTTTATGGACCTCCATTAGTTGAATGATTATAGTTAAAAGCTTTGAAATTAGCTAAATGCAACAATTTAGTGTGGTTAGGGTTTGGACTTAGGGTTTAGAGACAAAAAAATGTAAGGAAGTGGTAAATGATGTTTTTGACCTAATGTGAAGTGAGAAGTGGTCATTTGTGACTAAATGAAGTGTGTTGGAATGGATGGAGTTAAGGCCAAATTCGGATTGAGTGTGGTCATGCTGCTGGCAGCATGACCAAGTTACCTTTGAGGGACCAAAAATGAAATTTTACAAGTCCAATTGGTATGAGACCAATTGGGAATGAAAATAGACACTAAATGACACAATTTTCATTTAGGAAGCATGCCCAAAAAGTGACCAAAACTTAGTGAACAAATTGACCAAACTTAAAAAATTACAGTCTGTCCTGTACAAACTGACTAAATGAACAATATTTGTTCATTTAGTCATAACTTGAGCTAGGAAGGTCTAAATGGCCTAAACTTTTGCCAGTGGTTAGATGAGATATAGACCTAAAACTTTCATGAAGAATACAAACTCAAATTATGCCTTTAACGAAGTCATTTGGCCACCCCAAATTGGTGACCCAAAATTGCCAGCACCAAAAATTGCCCAGAATTCTGGGTTTAGTCCAATCCGGCAGCCATGGTTCAAATGGCTATAACTTGAGCTAAAAAACTCCAATTGGAGTGATTCAAAAAGGAAAATAAACTTAAGACAATAGGAAACATTTTCTATGAAGAAAGTTTTGCCAAATTCCAACAGTAAAAATGACCAATGGAACAGTGCAACCTAATGCACCAAAACTAAAAATTTGCAATTTTGCCTAAAAGACTTAGAATTTGAATAAACAATCAAAACCAACAAATTTAATGACCAAAATGTGTTATGTGGGTGAAGTTGGAATTCTCATACCTATGAAGCCTTAGAAAGTCAACAATTTGACTTGAATAGTGTAGTGAATAGTAACTCGAAACACAAAAATTTTAAGAACGTCGAGTTTAATACATTAGAGCTAGGTAAAAGTGAAGTTAAATTTATTTTTGGATTTATGCTAAGTTATGGTACTGAAACACTGTGAAACTGTGTGTTTCAGCTGAAAAAGACTTGGAAGGTCTGAGAGACTGAGTCAAGGCCTAGAGGTGACTCACGTCAGGTTTGTGCACAATAATTCTTGTTTAAATATTTTATTCTTGAAAATTTGACTTCTGTGATTAATTATGTATTATATTGCCATTTTATGATCGCAAATATGACTTTGGAAATTGATCAGATTTCTCATAAATTATTTGATTAACTTGTTTTGAATTGATTTTGTGTTCACACTTAGCATGACAGTGCCTTATTATTCCTCCTCCATTTATGGAGTGAGATCGATTATTTTTCCTCCCTCTCTGGTTTACCAGTTGAGGTTGTAGATCGGATGAGTACTCATTAGCTAGCTAGCCACCTCCCTCATTGATTTCGATTAGTGGGGTTGTAGATTGCTTTATCGTGGTGTACAACAAAGCATTGATCGGAAATTTTGTGTCATGGCTTAAGTTGTGTATGACTTGACAATACTGTGTTTATTAAATTATTTGACTAAATTGTGTTATTATGAGTTTTGATAATTTGTGAAATGTGATTGAGAAATATTTAAATTGTGTTTTTTAATGAATGATTTATGTATTGTATTTAAAACTTTTATTGTGCACCACTGAGTATTTTTATACTCAGCGATAGCTTATTTTGCTATCGCAGATAAGAACAAGGAGAAAGCAGTAGAGTGAGCTGCTATTGAATTGAGGACCACACTGATCTTTTTGTACGGGTATTATTTTATACCCTTGTAGTTAATTTTGATGTAAATATTGTAATGTTTTATGTATCAATGTAAAGTTGAGCAGTTGTATAATAAATTGTAATAATATTATTTTTGGATTTCCTTCTGTAAATTAATATTTGTATTTGTGAATTTCATATTATATGCACTGTGGATGAAATTATGAAATATTTTAAGTTAATAAATTTTTAGTTGAATTATGGAATGATTTGAACTTTGTTGATTTGAGATTAATTGAAGGTTGGGAGTTGTGGAAAATTATTGGAAGTGTTTTTCTCATGTATTTGAAGAACTGTTTTCTCAAAATACAGACGGCACTCTGCCGAAATTTTTATAAAATTTGTGGAAAAATAAAAATGGACAAAAATTTTTACTAGTTTATAAGCTTTGAATAAATGATTTTAATTCCTACCAAAATGCTCACCATATCCAAAATGCAAGAAAATAGTTTAAAAATCTCTTGTAGTGTGCTTAATGAATTATCGGTAGGTGAAGTTCGGTAGTTCATTAGGTATTCTACGGGATCATGTTATGCCTTACAGAGGGGTAAGGTGTGACATGTTTTAGTGGTATTAGAGCCAGGTTTTGCAATAAATTTTGACTATGCATATGAATATTTCTTTGACAAGTACATCTGCTCAAGTGTCTTTAATTGATGCATATAACATATTTACATCATGAATATGCACTAACGGAGGTCAACCTCCTTGTGTTTGATCTCAGGAAGTAGAAATTTTGAGAAAATGGAATGGAACAAGGAGATCATTCCGTAGAACAATCTGTTGAGGCTAAGGTTCAAGGGGAAGCCCCAGCACTTCAAAATGTGAGTGGGTCAGCTACTCCAGCTCCTACTCCAAAGACCGCATGATTCCTACTCGGTTACAAATAGATGGCTGTTTTTTCCAAAGAAATGGCCGGAAATGTGCCACCCCAAGCTCAGATGCAAGCACCTATAGCACAACCACAGCCCTCAGCTCGGTAATATGAAAAATTGATGAAATTTGGGGCCACCGAGTTTAAGGGCACTATGGATCCACTGGAGGCAGAACAGTGGTTGGAAAGAATGGAACGGGTTTTTAGAAAGCTGCAGTGTACTGAAGAATTAAATTTGAATATTCAGTATCTCTTCTCCAAGGGGATGCATATAAATAGTGGAAGACCATCCCCCACAACCTGGTAGAACCTCCAGTCCTTACTTGGTTAGACTTTTTGAGGGAGTTTCGACAGAAGTAGGTCCCCAATGCATATGTGGATATGAAGTTACAAGAATTCCTGAGTTTGAAATAAGGGGACAGAACCATAGAAGAATATGAAAGAGACTTCTCTCGACTGAGCCACTACGCTAGAAGTTTAGTCTCCACCCCTAGAGACAGATGTAAGAGGTTTGAGTTCGGGTTAAGGCCGAATCTAAGGATGCAAGTTGTGGGATTCAGACATCAGAATTTTTCTGAGTTGATTTCACAAGCCCTGGAACTGGAAAGGATAGAATCAGAAGGGGCAGTGAAGAAGGGTACACAAGAGAAAGAGAAAACTGAAAAGACTACTGGACAAGCACGTGAGAGTGGTTCAGGGAAGAGGAAACAGTCTGGAGGATCTAGCTCTCGCAGATCTGGCAGAGGCAGATTCTTTGGCCAAAGACCACCCCGGTCTGGTCAGCAGACTCAGCAGGCACCCCGAGGAGCTTTATCGGTACGGCAGTGTGAAACTTGTGGTAAAACACATGGTGGGGTTTGTTTCAAGGCCACCGGTGCATGTTTTAACTGTGGAGGGAGCGAACATTTCGCTAAGGATTGTACTAGTCCGCGCCGGTCTAGACCTTCTGCTACATCTGAAGGATCAGCCCAAGCCTCTACACCTAGAGGGTCACAGCCAGCTGGTAGAGGTAGAGGCAGAGGTAGGGGTCCTGGTAACACTCCTGGGAGTCAAAGAACTGTTAACCAGCTAGTATCCAGTGGCACACCAGTCAGAGTGTATACTATGCGTCAGAGAGAGAAGGCTGAAACATCAGACGTAGTAGTTGGTACTTTCTCCATCCTTGACCAAGATGTACATGTGTTATTTGATCCTGGCTCCACACATTCGTATGTTAGTGCTAGTGTGATGTGTTCTACTGCTATCCAGTGTGTACCAATGGATTATGATGGGCTAGTAACTAGTCCATTAGGCCAGGAGGTCAGGGTAAATAAATTATATAGGGATTGTCCTTTGGTTATCCAAGGACATACTTTTCTGTCTGATTTAATTGAAATTCCCTTCAGAGATTATGACATTATCTTGGGCATGGATTGACTGTAGACTGAAGACAGTCACTTTTGGTCTTCCTCAGTATGGTGATGTAGTAATACATGGGGAGAGGTAGTTATTGCCTTCAAACATCATTTCAGCTGCACTGGCTAGAAAAATGATTGGGAAAGGGTGTGAGGCGTACTTGGCACATGTGATAGACACCCAAGTGGATAGTCCAGCATTGAGGGACATCCCTACGGTATATGATTTTTCGGATGTATTTCCTGATGAATTGCCAAGATTACCTCCAGAAAGAGAAATGCAGTTTGAAATTGATGTTATGCCTGGTGTGGATCCAATCTCCATAACGCCATACAGAATGGCACCAGCAGAACTAAAAGAATTGAAAGTACAGTTGCAAGAGTTGCTTGACAAGGGCTTCATCCGCCCTAGTGTGTCACCTTGGGGAGCACCAGTATTGTTTGTAAAGAAGAAGGATGGCACTCTCCGGTTATGCATTGACTATCGATAGTTGAATAAGGTGACAATAAAGAACAGATACCCATTACCCTACATTGATGACTTGTTTGATCAGTTGAGGGGTGCAGCTGTGTAATCTCCATAACGCCATACAGAATGGCTCCAGCGGAACTAAAAGAATTGAAAGTACAGTTGCAAGAGTTGCTTGACAAGGGCTTCATCCACCCTAGTGTGTCACTTTGGGGAGTGCCAGTATTGTTTGTAAAGAAGAAGGATGGCACTCTCCGGTTATGCATTGACTATCGGTAGTTAAATAAGGTGACAATAAAGAACAGATACCCATTGCCCCGCATTGATGACTTGTTTGATCAGTTGAGGGGTGCAGCTGTGTTCTCCAAAATTGACCTGAGATCAGGTTATTATTAGCTGAAAGTACAAGAGCAGAGTATTTCTAAAACTGCCTTTAGAACCCGCTATGGCCATTATGAGTTCTTGGTTATGCCATTCGGGTTAACTAATGCTCCGGTTGCTTTTATGGATTTGATGAACACTATCTTCAGACCATACCTCGACCTGTTTGTTGTGGTATTTATCGATGATATATTGGTTTACTCGAGGAGTGCAGAAGAGCATGATAGACATCTGCGGATTGTACTACAAACTTTGAGGGAGAAACAGCTATATGCCAAATTGTCAAAGTATGAATTTTGGCTGAAGGAAATATCTTTCTTGGGGCATGTAGTATCAGAAGAGGGCATCAAGGTAGATCCAAGTAAGATTGAAGTTGTCCTTAATTGGAAGCCACCCAGAAATATCATAGAGATTCGCAGTTTTCTGGGGTTACCTGGATACTGCCGTTGATTTGTGAAGGGATTCTCCATGTTGGCATCTCCATTGACTAAGTTGCTTAGGAAAGATGTGAAATTTCAGTGGACGGATAAATGCCAACAGAGTTTTGATGAATTGAAGAGATGTTTGACTGAGGCTCCAGTCTTGACTTTACCTACATCGGGTAAAGAATATACAGTTTATAGTGATGTTTCTCACAATGGGTTAGGCTGTGTATTGATGCAAGATCGAAATGCCATTGCCTATGCATCATGCCAGCTAAAACCGCATGAGAGAAATTATCCGACACATGACTTGGAGCTTGCAGCTATTGTGTTTGCTCTTAAGATCTGGAGACATTATTTATATGGGGAGAAGTGCTACATCTACACAGATCATAAGAGTTTGAAGTATTTGGATACTCAGAAGGAGTTGAACTTGAGACAGAAGAGATGGTTAGAGTTGATAAAAGACTATGATTGTCTGATAGACTATCAGCCAGGGAAAGCAAATGTTGTGGCTAACGCCTTAAGTCACAAGACTATGGCAAGTCTACGGGTTACTCCTTTGTCTATGGTACATGAGTTGAGATCATTACATGCCAGTTTAGAGATTAATGATGAGGGGCAGACAGCAGTTGCATGGCATGTACAGCCAGTATTGATTGATCAGATTAGAATGGCTACTCAGAATGATCAGAAGTATCAGAGACTATTGGAAGAAGTCCAGCAGGGCAAGAAACCAGAATTCTCAATAAGAGATGATGGTCTATTGCTACACCAGGGCAGAATGTGTGTTCCTAATGATGTTGATTTCAGGTAGATCATTTTGAAAGAAGCACATGAGTCTCCTTTTGCCATGCACCCTGGTGGCACAAAAATGTATAGAGGGCTAAAGGAGCATTACTGGTGGATGGGTATGAAAAGAGATATGGCAGAGTTTGTTTCCAAATGTGACACCCCTTTCCCATCTACAGTGTAGCCGAGCAAGTTATGCCACTCAGTGTGTCGGAGCACCAATTTATGTTTCTATTTACAATTTAACCCTTTTTAATCCATTTATTTACAATTTTGATAAATCTAAATTTTTTCGCAAATTTTATAGAAAATCCGGCAGAGTGCCGGCTGTAAATCGGAAAATAATTCTTCTGAACCTGTTTAAAAACACTTCCAATATAATTTCCAAATCCAAACTCCATCATACACATTTCAAGTCAATCTCAAAATCTGAATCTCAAATCACAATACTATTTTCAAAACTTTTCTGTTCATTTCATCACTTGAAGCATATTCATAAATATTTCTCAACATTTTATTTATCAACATACATTATACAAAAAATTTTAATAACATGAAATTTCATATATTTACATTATTACATAATTACAAGAGTTTATAGTTACAATCCAAACTAATACAAAATGCAAAATACAAAGTGCTACCCCAAGGTCCTAATGTCCTACCATATGCACTGCAGATGTGAGATGACTCAGGACTCTAGATGCAAATCTAAAGGCTCACCCGATCTGATGTCTGCTAGGCTCACCAGCTAGGTCTACAGTACCTACGCGTGGTAAAAGCAATGCGCTAAGCAATTCTGCTTAGTGGTGACAATATAAAATAAAATAAAATGAATATACAGAATGTGTGTTTACATTTTTAGTAGACTTAACTTCTGATATTATTTACAGTATTATTCAATTAAAATTTCGTAAGATTTATTATCATTGCCTGAGTAACCCATACTAGTCGACTGGACTGGATAAATGGGTAAACTGGCATTGGGTACTAAGTACCTCGGACCATCACACCATCGGTCACATTGTGTCTCCCGGTATGCAACAGAACAGCTAATAAGCTGTAATAATTGTCAGGGTTAAAACCCAAGTATATCAACTCAAATAACATAGCCAAAGGCTATTATGTCACAGAATGGCATGGGAAGCCATGAAACACAGAATGGTATGAAGCCATATGCAGTACTGCTAACAGAACCCTATTGGCATGCCAAGCTATCCAAACCAATCTTGTTAGGTATACTAGGGCATTTTACACTTTTAAGTTTCACAATTTTTGAAATTTAAGTTTTAGTGTTACTATTCCATTCATTGGTCAACAAAAATGTTGACTTTTGCATAGGCAATAGGTACATTGGTTTTAATATCATCAACATACCACATTTTGCATTCAAAATTTATTGGTATTGGTTGCCAATATCATTTCTAAGCTTAATGTTAGTTGGGCAGAATTTTTAGTTTTTATGATTTGTCTTTACTGTTCCATTGGTCAATTTTGTGGTGGGAATTTGGTAAACTGATCAACATGAAAGTTGTTCCTTATTTTGTCTAGTTACATTTCCTTTTTTGAATCACTCCATTTGGAGTTTTGTAACTCAGGTTATGGTCCAAAAACCACAACTGGCCGGATTGAAATTTTGTCCAGAATTTCTGGACTGACCATATCTATAGTGTAATGAATAGTGACTTCAACTCACCTTTTGAATATGTTCTGGTCATAATTGGGGTTAGGTTTCTTCATGAAAGTTGTTGGTATATATCTCAGCTTGTTTTTGGTAAAATTTCAGGTCAATTGGACCTTTCTACACTGATTTATGGCCAAATGACCAAACACTGTTTATTTGGTCATTTTGCCCAGGCAGACTGCAGGTCACCCAGATTAGGGCAAGCTTTTGACCACTTGCTTTGGTTTTATGGGCATGGTTTCTTCACCAAAGTTGTGCCATTATGTGTCTAGTTTCATGTCCAATTGGCTTTGCACCAATTGGACCTCTACAATTCAAGTTATGGCTGCCCAAACCTGCTGGACTCATGTCCAATTCTGCAGGTCATCAAGGGCAGCCACACCAAACCCAAATCCCATCACTCAACACACTTCATTTTTTATTCAAACCAAACCAAATGGTCACTAATTGACCATTAAAACCTACTTCCATCATCACATGGTCAAAGTCCCATTTTCCCACTCCAAACCCTAACTCAACATTTCAAACCATGCATTAGGATTGCATTTCATCAATCCACATAAAAGAGACATATTGTGCGCAGCCATACTACCCTTTTTACTTCATTAGAATCATCACAATCTTGCCTAACCAAGGCTGCCAAAACTTAGGGTTTACATACAAATGGTACTCCATCAATTTCCTTATCATTTGCACTCATTCATAAGTATTAAACATGAATTTAAAGTGAAATTTAAGTTTAAGTCACTAACCTCTATGGAGTGAGATTTTCCCGCTTGCTAAAGATCTTCCTTTTCCTTTCTTTTTACTCCCAAAATACTCACCAAGATGATAGAATAATTTTTTGTGTTGACAATTAGGGTTTTTGGTAGAAGAAAGCTAGGGAAATAGAGGTTTAGAAGTTTGTTAATGGTGGTTATGGTGGAATGGTTCACGGCAAGGAAGAAGCAAGGAAGAGAAATCTGATTTTTTTTTTCAATTTCCAGCCCATTTTGTCTCTTTTAAGTAAGTTTATGCCATGTATCCATATTAGATAGGTTGGGAGAACTTTAATGACATCATTATGATGTCATAATGCCATTTTCTTTTATTTTCTCTCTATTTCTTGTCTAATTAATTTCAATTAAATTTTTAACAACATTTAATTATATTTTATGTTATATAAATTATTTATTTAACTGGACAAGTTGGCCAAAAATTATCTCTAAAGACGAAATGACCAAAATGCCCTCCGTTTGACTTAACGGGCCAAAATTGTCTGTACCGATTGAAAAATTTTTCTAAGTATTTCCTTGGCATTCTAATGCCATAAGAACCTCAATAACCCTTCTCTGGAGTCCCAATAATTATTTTATAATTTTTTCCCTGGGTCTAGGGCTCCCTAGTTGCGAGAACCGCAACTTCTCACTAGGTTACCTATCGCTAGGGCACCGGCTCATTTAACTTGGTTGTATTTTATTTCTAAAATTTTTCCTAAATTTTTCTTATTAATATTTGAGTTAATTATGGTTCCTCACTTTAGTTTAAATATTTTTTTGGACGTTCTAGCTGTCCGGACCGGCACTGGTCACCGAAACAGTAAAATATACGGACTAGCTAAAGTGAGAATGTTACAACCCTTCCCCTCTAATAAAAATTTCGTCCTCGAAATTTAACTGATGCAAACAGTTGAGGAAACTGTTGCCTCATCATCTCTTCACTTTCCCAAGTTGCTTCTTCAGTGTTGTGGTGCCTCCAAAGCACTTTCACCAGTGGAATTTGTTTATTTCTCAGTTCCTTCACTTCCCGAGCTAGGATTTGTACAGGTTCTTCTGTATATGTCAAGTCCGGTTGGATTTCAATCTCTTCCATGGAAATGACATGTGAAGGGTCTGAGCGATATCTTCTCAACATAGAAACATGGAATACATTGTGTATTTTATCCAGTTCTGATGGTAAAGCTAGCCGATAGGCCACTGGTCCCACACGTTCAGTGACTTCATATGGGCCAATAAACCTAGGGCTTAACTTACCCTTTCTCCCAAATCTTAGTACTTTCTTCCATGGTGAGATTTTGAGAAATACTTTATCGCCAACTGCGTACTCTATCTCTTTTCTCTTCAAGTCGGCATAAGATTTTTGTCTATCTGAGGCAACCTTCAAGTTAGTTTTGATTATCTTCACTTTCTCCTCAGTCTGTTTCACCAGGTCTGGTCCTACCAGCTTATCTTCGCCCAATTCAGTCCAACACACTGGGGTTCTACATTTCCTCCCATACAGTGCTTCATACGGAGCTATTTGAATGCTAGCTTGGTAGCTATTGTTATATGTGAATTCTGCCAGTGGGAGGTATCTATCCCAACTCCCCTCAAACTCAATAACACAACTCCTTAGCATATCCTCCAGGATCTATCACATAATTCACATTGTTACTATCATTTCAATTTATTAATTGCAAAAATTCAATTTGTTCTTAGGTTTACCTTGATTACTCGTTCTGACTGTCCATCCATCTGGGAATGAAAAGCCCTGCTAAAACGGAGTTGTGTGCCCAAGGCTTCTTGCAACTTTTTCTAGAATCTCGATGTAAACCTTGGTTCTCTATCAGATATGATGGAAAGTGGGATTCCATGCAGTCTAACTATCTCACTGATATACAATTCTGCTTTCTAATGCCATAAGAACCTCAATAACCCTTCTCTGAAGTCCCAATAATTATTTTATAATTTTTCCCTCGGGTCTAGGGCTCCCTAGTTGCGAGAACCGCAATTTCTCACTAGGTTACCCATTGCTAGGGCACCGGCTCATTTAACTTGGTTGTATTTTATTCCTAAAATTTTTCCTAAATTTTTCTCATTAATATTTGAGTTAATTATGGTTCCTCACTTTAGTTTAAATATTTTTCTGGACGTTCTAGCTGTCCGGACTGACACTGGTCACCGGAACAGTAGAATGTACGGACTAGCTAAAGTGAGGAAGTTACACCAAATGCCTAACTTGTTAGCAAGTAAAGGCAGAGCATCAAGTACCCACTGGGTTGTTACATCCACTACCAGTGCCAGAATGGAAATGGGAAAGAATAACGATGGATTTTGTGATGGGACTTCCAAAGACACAGAAGAGTCATGATGCAGTATGGGTCATTGTTGACAGACTGACTAAGTCTGCTCATTTTCTGCCAGTCCAAATGGACTACAGTTTAGACAGATTGGCCAGGTTGTACATTGATGAGATTGTGAGACTTCATGGAGTGCCAGTATCCATTGTATCAGACATAGATCCTAGGTTCACTTCTAGATTCTGGGGTAGTCTTCAGAGAGCCCTAGGAACTAGATTGAACTTCGATCGCATTCCACCCACGCATGCATGGCCACCCGAGAGGGTAATTCAGATCTTGGAGGATATGCTACGGGCTTGTGTGATTGAATTTGAGGGCAGTTGGGATACACACTTGCCTTTGATTGAGTTTGCTTACAATAATAGCTACCAATCAAGCATTGGGATGCCTCCATATGAAGCTTTGTATGGCAGAAAATGTAGAATCCTGTTGTGTTGGGATGACGCATACCAATCAAGCATTAGGATGCCTCCATATGAAGCTTTGTATGGCAGAAAATGTAGAATCCCGTTGTGTTGGGATGACTTGGGTGAAAAAAAGATGATTGGATCCGAAATTGTTCAGCAAACTGAAGAGAAAATTAGAGTGATCA
Organism: Hevea brasiliensis; assembly: GCF_030052815.1. NCBI lineage: Eukaryota > Viridiplantae > Streptophyta > Magnoliopsida > Malpighiales > Euphorbiaceae > Hevea > Hevea brasiliensis. The sequence goes on from NC_079495.1 coordinate 115,744,072, forward strand.
AAGATCAACTTAAGACTGCATTAGACCGTCAGAAGTCCTACATTAATCTGAAGAGAAGGGATATTGAGTATGCAGTGGGTGAGAAAGTTTTCCTCAAGGTTTCTCCTTGGAAGAGAATTATGAGATTCGGCAGAAAAGGGAAACTGAGTCCTCGCTTCATTGGGCCTTATGAGGTTCTGGAAAGAGTGGGTCCTTTGGCATATCAGTTGGCACTACCTCCAAAGTTGGAGAAGATACATAATGTCTTCCATGTGTCTATGTTGAGGAGGTATCGATCAGACCCATCTCATGTACTACCAGTGGAAGAAATTGAAGTGAATCCAGACCTCACATATGAGGAAGAACCCATAGAGATTCTGGCTTATGAGGTGAAGCAGCTACGGAACAAGCAGATACCGTTGGTAAAAGTGCTGTGGAACCATCATTTGGGCCAGGACGCTACTTGGGAACGAGAGGAGGACATGAGGAGACAACACCCACAGCTATTCAGAGATTGATACCAGGTAAAATTTCGAGACAAAATTTATTTAAGGGGGGGAGAATTGTAACACCCCCATTTGTATAGCCTGGTATATTTCACTGTTCTGGTGACCGGAGTCGGTCCGGACAATTAAGGAGATTAGAACCATGCTTAAGACAACTAGAGAAGCCATAAACACAAATAATTAGTAATTGCCAATTGGTTAAGTATAAATAAGAAAAACAGAACATAAGAAGTTAAACAAGCCGAGAGTTACAGCGATGGGTGACCTTCTCGGGAATGACTGCAAAGTTGATTTAAACTCAAATTTCGAATCGTAAAATGTGACGCCGCGGTCCTTAAGACCATTACGAACACAGTGAAAAAGAGAAAATCACGAAAAAGAATTGTTAAGTCAGTCAAATAATTAGGTCAGAGAGCTGGAAGAAACATTGAATTATTTGCAAAATGGGTTGAACCGGCGAGGGGCAATTTGGTCAATTGACCCCGAGAGCTGACTCTTGATCTAACTGTCAAATAAAATTGGAGGAAAGAAAATTTTGGAATCGAGAATTAAATTAAAGAACTAATAGAAAAAAAAAAAGAAGAGAAAATAAAAAAGGTGTAGGGAGATGACATCATGCATGACATCATGCATGATGCCATAAAGAATATAATTAATATATTTAATTATTTAGATATTTTGGTCTTCCATAAGACAAAATACATAAAAAAGAAAAGAAAAGAAAAAAAATTATTGGTCTTCTTCCTTTCTCCCATGCCGCCCTCACTCTCCCTCTCATCTCCATGAATTTTCCTCTATTAAAGCTTACACTCAAGCTTTGAAATCCTTACTAAACCTCAACTTCTCCCATAATTGCTTCATAAAAACTTGTTCTAGTCACTTGAAAAGGAGATTGATCATCAAAGAAAGAAGAAAAGAAGAGAGAAATTAGAGAATTCAAATTCAAGTGAGGTAAGCACACTAATTTGAAAGTTTGAGATTTAGTAGTTGTGTTTATAGCTTGAGTTACTTAGAAATAAACTTGAAATGAAATAAAAACATGTATGGAGGACCAAACTGAATTTCGGCCAGCAGGTGTATGGGAGTATATTTGTATGGTTTGATGTATTTGAATGAGTTTATGGACCTCTATTAGTTGAATGATTATAGTTAAAAGCATTGAAATTAGCTAAATGCAACAATTTAGTGTGGTTAAGGTTTGGACTTAGGGTTTAGAGACAAAAAAAAATGTAAGGAAGTGGCAAATGATGTTTTTAACCTAATGTGAAGTGAGAAATGGTCATTTGTGACCAAATGAAGTGTGTTGGAATGGATGGAGTTAAGGCCAAATTCGAATTGAGTGTGGTCATGCTGAGGGATCAAAAATGAAATTTTACAAGTCCAATTGGTATGAGACCAATTGAAAATGAAAATAGACACTAAATGACACAATTTTCTTTTAGGAAGCATGCCCAAAAAGTGACTAAAACTTAGTGAACAAATTGACCAAACTTGAAAAATCACAGTCTGTCCTGTACAAACTGACCAAATGAACAGTGTTTGTTCATTGGTCATAACTTGAGCTAGGAAGGTCTAAATGACCTGAAATTTTACCAGTGGTTAGATGAGATATAGACCTAAAACTTTCATGAAGAACACAAACCCAAATTATGCCATTAACCAAGTCATTTGGCCACCCCAAGTTGGTGACCCAAAACTGCCAGCACCAAAAATTGCCCAAAATTCTGGGTTGAGTCTAATCCGGCAGCCATAGTTCAAATGGCTATAACTTGAGCTACAAAACTCCAATTGGAGTGATTCAAAAAGGAGAATAAACTTAAGACAATAGGGAACATTTTCTATGAAGAAAGTTTTGCCAAATTCCAACAATAAAATGACCAATAGAACAGTGCAACCTAAGGCACCAAAACTGAAAATTTGTAATTTTGCCTAAAAGACTTAGAATTTGAATAAATAATCAAAACCAATAAATTTAATTACCAAAATGTGTTATGTGGGTGAAGTTGGAATTCCCATACCTATTAAGCCTTAGAAAGTCAATAATTTGACTTGAATAGTGTAGTGAATAGTAACCTGAAACACAAAAATTTCAAGAACATCGAGTTTCGCACATTAGAGCTAGGTAAAAGTAAAGTTAAATTTATTTTTGGATTTATGCTAAGTTATAGTATTGAAATACTGTGAAACTGTGTGTTTCAGCTGAAAAAGACTTAGAAGGTCTGAGAGACTGAGTCAAGGCCTAGAGGCGGCTCACGTCAGGTCTATGCATAATAATTCTTGTTTAAATATTTTATTCTTGAAAATTTGACTTCTGTGATTAATTATGTATTGTGTTGCCATTTTATGATCGCAAATATGACTTTGGAAATTGATCAGATTTCTCACAAATTATTTGATTAAATTGTTTTGAATTGATTTTGTGTTCACACTTAGCAATGACAGTGCCTTATTATTCCTCCTCCATTTATGGAGTGAGATCGATTATTTTTCCTCCCTCTCTGGTTTACCAGTTGAGGTTGTAGATCATATGAGTACTCATTAGCTAGCTAGCCACCTCCCTCATTGATTTCAATTAGTGGGGTTGTAGATTGCTTTGTCCTAGCGTACAACACGGCATTGATCGGAAATTTTATGTCATGGCTTAAGTTGTGTATGACTTGGCAACACTGTGTTTATTAAATTATTTGACTAAATTGTGTTATTATGAGTTTTGATAATTTGTGAAATGTGATTGAGAAATATTTAAATTGTATTTTGTTAATGAATGATTTATATATTGTATTTAAAATTTTTATTGTGCACCACTGAGTATTTTTATACTCAGCGATAGCTTATTTTGCTGTCGCAGATAAGAGCAAGGAGAAAGCAGCAGAGTTAGCTGCTATTGAATTGAGGACCACGCTGATCTTTTTGTACGGGTATTATTTTATACCCTTGTAGTTAATTTTGATGTAAATATTGTAATGTTTTATGTATCAATGTAAAGTTGAGCAATTGTATAATAAATTGTAATAATATTATTTTTGAATTTCCTTCTGTAAATTAAGATTTGTATTTGTGAATTTCATATTATATGCACTGTGGATGGAATTATGAAATATTTTAAGTTAATAAATTTTTGGTTGAATTGTGGAATGATTTGAACTGTGTTTATTTGAGATTAATTGGAGGTTGGGAGTTGTGGAAAATTATTGGAAGTGTTTTTCTCAGGTATTTGAAGAACTATTTTCTCAAAATACAGACGGCACTCTGCCGAAATTTTTATAAAATTTGCGAAAAAATAAAAATGGATTAAAACTTTTACTAGTTTATGAACTTTGAATAAATGATTTTAATTCCTACCAAAATGCTCACCATTTCCAAAATGCAAGAAAATAGTTTAAAAATCCCTTGTAGTGTACTTAATGAATTATCGGTAGGCGAAGTTCGATAGTTCATTAGGTATTCTACGGGATCATGTTATACCTTACAGAGGGGTAAGGTGTGACATTTGTGGTTAAAGAACTGTCCATTATACAGACTTTTTCTTTTTCTGAGCATGAAAAATAGATAGAGAATTTATTTGAAGAGCCTGTCATATGCTTGTTTGCTCCATAATCTATAACTTAACATGATTTGTCAAGATTGGCAAGGCAAGCATTACCTGATTTAATAAAATTTAAAGATTCAACTGTGGAAGATTGAGATTCAAGTCAAGACAGCAAACACCTTAGGGATTAAACTTTTTTATTAGACAAAAAAGTCCAATATCGCTTGTTCTTTTAAAGTAATCTACTGGTTCAAACATATTCGCTTATGGTCAAATCAAAGATAAGGGTTGGTGGAAGCGCAACACACGAGGAACATTTGGAAAAAGCTTTAAAAAAAATATTCATGTGCTGTGAACAGTAATGCATATGAACTGTACTTGTGAACAGTGTGAGTGAACAGCACACAATAAAAAAGTGTACATGAACAGTACTAAAGCCTATCCTAATGAATAGAAAGTTCTGATACTATATTGAAAGTAATGTATTTAAGAGAAATCTCTATGTTTTTCATATATAAAACTCTTTGTACATGCTTTTATTTATATACAAGAGACTTATCCTAATAAGAAAACTAAGATAAATAGGAAAAAATAGTGTAATAGGAAAGAATAATTAAATAAGATGCTAATAATCTGCTACTATAATAAATCAGGGATTCCAACATTTTCCCATGTTCTTTAGCTTATAAGGCCCTGAGCAAGGCATCTTTGGTTTGAGTGGGGTGTTTGAGCACTCCTATATTGGCAATGTTGCTTTTCCTTATTCGGTTGAGTTCATTGACATTCAGCGGTCCACTCTTGACGTCCAGTGGTGAGCTACTGTCAAAGACAGGTGGTGACAATTATTGTTGCAGAGTTGAAGACAAGTCTCAGTTCATACCAAGTTTTATCCCTAGGGTTTCTATCTTTGAGCTTGCTTGGGTTAAAGTAATTGTAGCATAGTTAATGTTTGAGGATTCGAGCTTGTATTTTCATCTAATGAAATGTTTCTGTTAAAAAAAAAACTCAAAAAATTCTTAATATATAAATTTTTGAAAATTTTTCCATTTTTATTTTATTTTATTAAAGTTTAAAATTTTATTTATGTAAAAATTGCATGCCCTGTAAAACAGGAAAAGAATTTTCTTAAAATTTTCCCATATTTAATTAAAAATAATGAAAAATTAATTAAAATTAAATATGCCTTACAAATTAGAGAATTTAATTACTCTTACCCTATAGTTTGAGAATTAAAAAATTCTTCTTTATTTTCATGTGTCTAAAAATATTTCAAATTGATCATTTCAATATAATAATAAAAAAGAACAATATTTTACATGTTTTATTTGAGCAAAATTTTTGAGAAATTTTAATTTTCAAATTTTGATCAAAATGGTCAAATTTCTATGTAAATAAAAATATAAATTTGATATTTGCAAGTAAAAGTATATATAGAAAGGTTTAATAGATATTTTAGATAAAATTTAAATTTTAAATTATATATTAAACTTAAGCCGGTAAAAATTAAAATGATACATAAAAGTATAATTGATTGCAATGAGTGCTTAATTCTGTATATGTGTGTGTGCGTGTGTGTGTGTGTATGTATATGTGTGTGCGTGCGCGCGCGCGTGTGAGCGTATGGCCATGGTTTGATTTTGAATTAAAATCAAATTGAAATTGGTTCAGTTTTAGTCAAACCAGAATTAATTTCAAATCAGACTGAAATTACTCTCCTGCGATTTAGTTCAGGTTTACTTTTTTAAGAACCATGAACCAAAATGAACCGACAGTATAAATAAAAAGAACTCTTAAAATACCCCATTCCATTCTAATTCATTTATATGAATATCAAATTCTTTACAATCTCTTTAATTCTCAATACTCTCTTAATTTTTCTAAACAATTATTTTATAACTCTCTTTAATTTTCAATAATCTCTCAATTTCTCTACTCAATTATTTTATACACTTACTAAAATTTTCAATACTATCTCAATTACTTTATTATTATTTTCTATCCTCAATAAAATTTTCAATACATTCTATATTAACCTTTGCTTTGTCTTTTATTTTTTTTAATTGTCAAATTTTATCATATGATTTAAAAAAAAAATGACAAGCAAGAGAATTGGAAACTTTTTCCCTCTAAATCGCAAAAGGATTATAGGACAAAATTAAGTTTATGCACTTTTTTTTTAATTCTTTAAGAAAAAAAATTAATTTTATCTCTATTTATTTCTTTAATTTTTTAATTAGGTTCAAGTCATTTCTTATTCAAATTTTCTAAAAGATAAATTAATTTCATTCTCTTATTTTTTTATTTTATTTTGATCAAAAGATTTTTGAGAAAAATTAAAATATTTTTATAAATATAACTTGATTCCAAATCAATAAAATTTTCTTTCAATTTTTTTGTTCAAATTACTCTCAAACCGCTCCTAAATCATCCTCAAACCGCCCAAATCGTTTTGAATTGCTTTTCTTTGAATCATTATAAACTAAAACTCAAACAGGAATCGGACGATTCCTGAATATATATATATATATATATATTATTCAATAAAGTTGAGCTTTAAACTTGGCTACACAAGATTGTGCTACCTAGTTTGATAGAGTACTTAAAAAATTGCAGTGTGATATAGCCTCTTGTTTTTTATCTTGATTTTCATATTTATATATAAAAGATTTAATTTATCATATTAAATATTAACTTTTTATTTAAATATATTCAAATTTTAACTTCTAAAATCTTATTTAATACAAGAAAAAATAATTATCTAAAATTTTATTTATCACATCTTTTAAGAATTTTAAAATTTTTTAGTTTATAATTTTAGATATTATAAAATTCTGCTCATCATTTTATATATCTCTAAAGTAATAATTTTTAATTAAATTTTCCATTATATTATAAAAGGGTAAATTATTTTTTAAAATAATTATATATATAATTATTCAATAAATAATTTTTTTTATTAAATCTTAAAATTAGTTTTAAAAACATTTCTTATATTAAAAGTTTAAAAATTTTAATAATGATACTTTATATATTTATATTAAAATTTATGCATTTGTTATACACACTTTAATTAATTATATATAAATCTCGAAACAAATATTTGTGGAAGCATCAATTTCATTAACCATTAGGTACACAGAGCTGCCCAAGACTAACTAAGGCTATACATGTTTAACTAGGAATGGGATACATGAAGATAATCCTTATCACACTCCCTCAATTCTATTTGAAAAATTTTACATTTTAAACATTTAGGATGCTTAGTTCAATTATTAGATGTAAATAAGCATTTAAAAAATTAAATTAAATTAAATTCCTTTTATTTTAAAGGGTAGTAGTAATCGCATTAATTATGAGGTTAATAGAGAAGTAAGGGTAAATTAAAAATAATTACTATGTGGCTCCATGCAATTTTTTTAAGGTCTTGAAATTAATTTTTTGACGAAAAAGTACTATTGAACTTTCTCGCCATTATTAAAGATGGAAACTTATTTAACCGCCGTCATGAAAAATTAAGATAAATTAATCATATTTTTAAGATATTGTTCTCTTTTATGTGTATGGAATTGGAAAAACTAAATCTTTTTATTAATTAGTAATTATATCAAAACATTAGAATTTTAAACCACATATCCCTACCTTTAAGATTAGAATCATTTGTAGTCAAAGTAAGTGAAAATCAATTTGGGGAGATTTTAATTTTGTTAACAATAAAGTTGAAAAAACAGTTTATAGTTAATGCATTTTATTGTAGATTATAGCAAAATAAACTTAAATAACAATTTAACAATTTAAAAAGTTATATTTTGCAACTATATATTTTGAGGTTTGACTATAATTATTACAATTGATTTGTATATATGGTTCAAAATTAAAACTTTTAGATATAATTGACAGTTAGCGAAAAGCTTGACTTTAGCCTATTGTATTTATTTAATGGAGCTTTCATTAATTAATGAATAAAAAAGTCAGTCAAAAATATTTTTCAAACGTTTACAATTTGGATATTATTTAGGTCAAAAGATAAAATATATATATATATATATATAAAATTAAATGCAAAATTATTAAGAAACTTGTGCAAAGAAATTTTTGGGCAGGTTTACCATAATTAGCCGTTAAAGAAATTTGAGAAATGTAAGACGCAGAAGAAGCTACCGCGCGTTGAGAATTTTAAACGCGTGATGTCGTGATGATGTATGAACAACAGAAACTAAAATGTGACAAGCAAAAGATAAAGGTGACGAAAGACGACACAAACGAAAAGCAACATAGAAGTATTGGCACACGAAGACGATAAAATTCAACATAAATACTATGCTTTTAATTTAATTATTTTTTTTACATTTTACATTTTTACTGAAAAATCAACAATATTAGATGTGATTAAAAATTTTAAGAATACTGTTTGCCACGACTTGATTAAGGGATTGTAAATATTTAACTCGCTTAGTAAATTTAAATTTGAGTTCCACCCCTAAATTTTCTACTTAAAAATATTAAGATTAATTTTTATAAAAAAAATTTAAGATTAAGTCCTTAGTGAAGCAAAAATGCTAGGAAAAATATTAGAATTAGCAGTATAAATTTTACAGTGATAATAATTTTATTATTTATAAAGCTAATATATTATAACAATATGAATAATTGCTGCTAATAGTACATAAAATAAACATAGCAATAATAATTATTATTATTAAAAAAATTTTATAGTAATAATTATAGTTACGGATAACTTTTTTTTGTAGTAATTCAATTTTAATATAAAATATCTACAGTCATAATTTTATGATAGTAATATGCAGTAATTCATATGTTGCTGCCATAAACTTATGATAGTAGATTTTATATATTTGGTATTAAAAATCACTGAATGGAGAGAACAATTGGTATATATAATAAAAAGTGAAGAACATTTTGAAAATATATGGATTAAGTTATAGTTTTATCAAACTTTAGCGATCATATTATAATCTATCCTTTAATTTTTCCAAATTTAATTTTGTCTTTTAACTATATTATATTCAATGTCAAAAATTGAGTTTTATTGTCCAAAATTAAATTATTTAACTATAATCAAGAAATAATGTATACATCTAGGCTTTAATATTGGATCTTTTTAACATAACACATTATTTAATAACTTTAAATTGAAAATTTTTTTATGAATTCGAGATCCTTCTAACCAATAAAATACCTATAAATATGAAGAAAATTCGTTTAAGTGAATATTGAGAGTTTCCATATTCCCACCATGATGATTAAAGTGATAGTGTTTACATGAAAAATCAGTAACTGTGTACAGTTTATACATAAGGAATTATTAAGTGCAAGTACGGCTTGAGTTTTTCGCTGACACAGGTTGAATTAAAGAGAGCTGTATAGGAGATCAGCTCCCATATATTTATGATTGACAAATTACCTTTTTGCTGTTATGATGTGAAAATATTGTTGATGTTGCATTTCACTCTACATGGTGTATTAGCTTTAGATAGTTATAGAAATTATGGTTAAAATTGATATTTTACTCTCTGAGTCGAACGCTCACTCCTATTCAATATTTTTCTAGGTTACAGGAGGATATTGTTGAGGTTAACATGCTTTTCTCCCTCGCAGGTCGTTTATTAATGTTTGTATAATTCTGTTAACTTCTAGAATTTTCGCATGTGTTAGAAATATTCATTGGATTTGGGTTTGTAATATAATTACCATATTGGACTTGTAAACTTATTATTATGTGCGTGTATGTTAGACTGGATGAGGGAGCTGAGCTCCCATTTATTTTTATGACATTTGAGCATGTGGAGGGTGAGCTGAGCTCCCCAATTGATTATATATTGTGTTTACAGGTTGGGTGAGTCAAAAACTCCCCGTTGAAAGGTCCACTTGATGGCCGGACTCTGTCCGGTTGAATTCTTGAAATTGGGCCCAAATGGGCCTTAGAGTTGAGTTAAAAAATAGTTATGCTTATTATGGGTCTCGGGGGCTTTAGGCTGGCTCAGGTCCTAGTGCCGGTCCGGCCCATAGATTGGGTCGTGACATTATCACACTCCCTCAATTCTATTTGAAAAATTTTACATTTTAAACATTTAGGATGCTTAGTTCAATTATTAGATGTAATTAAGCAATTAAATAATTAAATTAAATTCCTTTTATTTTAAAGGGTAGTAGTAATCGCATTAATTATGAGGTTAATAGAAGTAAGGGTAAATTAAAAATAATTACTATGTGGCTCCATGCAATTTTTTTAAGGTCTTGAACTTTCTCGCCATTATTAAAGATGGAAACTTATCTAACCGCCATCAAGAAAAATTAAGATAAATTAATCATATTTTTAAGATATTATTCTGTTTTATGTGTATGGAATAGGAAAAACTAAACCTTTTTATTAATTAGTAATTATATCAAAACATTAGAATTTTAAGCCACATATCCCTACCTTTAAGATTAGAATCATTTGTAGTCAAAGTAAGTGAAAATCAATTTCGGGAGATTTGAATTTTGTTAACAATGAAGTTGAAAAAACAGTTTATAGTTAATGTAGTTTATCGTAGATCATAACAAAATAAACTTAAATAACAATTTAATAATTTAAAAATCTATATCTTGCAATTATATATTTTGAGGTTTGACTATAATTATTACAATTGATTTATATATATAATTTAAAATTAAAATTTTTAGATATAATTGACAATTAGCGAAAAGCTTGACTTTTTCTTCAATTAGCCTATTGTATTTATTTAATGGAGCTTTCATTAATTAATCAATAAAAAAGTCAGTCAAAAATATTTTTCAAACGTTTACAATTTGGATATTATTTAGGTCAAAAGATAATATATATATATATATATAATTAAATGCAAAATTATTAAGAAACTCGTGCAAAGAAATTTTTTGGGCAGGTTTACTATAATTAGCCGTTAAAGAAATTTGAGAAATGTAAGACGCAGAAGAAGCTACGGCGCGTTGAGAATTTTAAACGCGTGATGTCGTGATGATGTATGAACAATAGAAATTAAAATATAACAAGCAAAAGATAAAGGTGACGAAAGACGACACAAACGAAAAGCAACTTAGAAGTATTGGCACACGAAGACGATAAAATTCAACATAAATACTATGCTTTTAATTTAATTATTTTTTTTACATTTTACATTTTTACTGAAAAATCAACAATTTTAGATGTGGTTAAAAATTTTAAGAATACTGTTTGCCACGACTTGATTAAGGGATTGTAAATATTTAACTCGCTTAGTAAATTTAAATTTGAGTTTCACCCTTAAATTTCCTACTTAAAAAATATTAAGATTAATTTTTATAAAAAAAATTTAAGATTAAGTCCTTAGTGAAGCAAAAATGCTAAAAAAAATATTAGAATTAGCAGTATAAATTTTACTGTAATAATAATTTTACTATTTATAAAGCTAATATATGATAATTGCTGCTAATAGTACATAAAATAAACATAGCAATAATTATTATTATTATTATTAAAAAAATTTTATAGTAATAATTATCGTTACCAATAACTTTTTTTTATAGTAATTACAATTTTAATATAAAATACCTAAGGTCATAATTTTATGATAGTAATATGCAGTGATTCATATGTTGCTGCCATAAACTTATGATAGTAGATTTTATATATTTGGCATTAAAAATCACTGAATGGAGAGAATAATTGGTATATATAATAAAAAGTGAAGAACATTTTGAAAATATATGGATTAAGTTATAGTTTTATCAAACTTTAGCGATCATATTATAATCTATCCTTTAATTTTTCCAAATTTAATTTTGTCTTTTAACTATATTATATTCAATGTCAAAAATTGAGTTTTATTGTCCAAAATTAAATTATTTAACTATAATCAAGAAATAATGTATACGTCTAGGCTTTAATATTGGATCTTTTTAACATGACACATTATTTAATAACTTTAAATTGAAAATTTTTTTATGAGCTCGAGATCCTTCTAACCAATAAAATACCTTTATATGAAGAAAATTCGTTTAAGTGAATATTGAGAGTTTCCATATTCCCACCATGATAATTAAAGTGATAGTGTTTACATGAAAAATCAGGTTACTGAGTACAGTTTATACATAAGGAATTATGGAAAATAACTCATCATTAAATAATCCATCCCTTATCAAATGGCCGGAGATAATAAGTCTCCATTACTTATCTAAACTAATTTATCAAAACTTAAAGAGTAATAATGGAGAAATTATCTTTGAATAAGGTTTCGAATTTGAAATTCAATTAAAATCCTGTGAAAAAACATTTTATTGAACAAGAAAGTACTCCTCTAAATAAAGTCTAAGGCATTATAATATTGTAATTAATGGAGTTGGGGATGGGAACAAAGACATGCAGAGCATGGTTGTCATCAATTATTTCATGAAAAATCGTTATCCAAATCAAGCCTATTGAATTCATTGGTGCTTTTCCAATGAAATTGCTCCAACTAGCATGAGTGTCTCTTTTGAAAATTTCAACTCTATTTAACAACCTTTATGCAATTTATTAATTACATGCAATAGTGACAAAACGTGAATTTTATGGACTTTACACGTAAGATTTAACACAGCATATATTATTGACAAATTTTTAAATAATGCCTGTGTCACGACCCAACCTATGGGCCGGACCGGCACTAGGACCTGGGCCAGCCTAAAGCCCCCGAGGCCCGTAGTAAGCCTAACTGTTCATTAACCCAACTCTAAGGCCCGTTTGGGCCCAAATTCAAGAAAACAAACGGACAGAGTCCGGCCATAAAATGGACTTTCCAACGGGGAGTTTTCGACTCACCCGACCTGTAAACACAATAAATACTCAATTGGGGAGCTCAGCTCACCCTCCACATACTCATATCCTCATAAAAATAAATGGGAGCTCAGCTCCCTCATCCAATCCATCAAACATGCATATCATTATACGTTTACAGGTCCAACATTATAATAATATTACAGACCATAACCAAATAAATAATTCTAACACATGCGAAAATTCTAGGAGTAAATAAAATTACACAAATATTGATAAACAACCTGCGAAGGAGAAAAGCAGGTTAACCAAAATAAAAGCCTCCTGTAGCCTGAAAAAATATTGAACAAGAGTGAGCGTTCGACTCAGAGAGTAAAATATCAATTTTAACCATAATCTCTATAACTATCTAAAACTAATGCACCCTGTAGAGTGAAATGCAACATCCACATCATTTTCACATCATAACATCAAAAAGGTAATTTGGAGCACTCACGCACCCTGTAGCATCAATCATAACATATGGGAGCTGATCCCCTATATAGCTCTCTTAAATCCAACCTGGTGCCAGCGAAGAACTCAAGCCGGACTTTCGCTTAATAAGCCAAATCGAGGGTCCCAGCGAAGAACTCAAGCCGTGACTACCCCTCGAAGGATCGGGTCCCAGCGAAGAACTCAAGCCGTGACTACCCGTCCTATCCATAGTCCACACCACATCACACGCACGCCAACGCACGCACACTGCTCTAAATTACCACAACAACATCATGGCACTTTAACATTTATCAATGCATCATAAATCGTGCCTAGAGTTTAACTACATAAATATATGCATATAAGTGATGCATGGGCATGCTTGAACATATAATAATAGTGAAATTACAATTAAAATTAATATTTTACTCACAGACTTGACGACAATCACTGTGGCGGCTGGGCGGAGGAAGAAGGCTGTCCCGGCTCACCTGACAATTATATTACAATTATTTAATATAATCTGACTCAATACAAACAAAGAAAAAGACCAATTACGTCCTAAGTCGTGCCGAAAATCCGGCAGAGTCTCCCCTATACCTAGGACCTACCCAACCTGCAAAATGGCTCAAAACACACTTCTATATTCACAATCCATATATCCACAGTTCAATCATATCACATAGCCCCTCCTGGGCCCATCAAATCAGTCATCCATCACAATACGAAAAATTTCAATTTAGTCCTTATTATTGATCATTTTTGCAAAAACTGCCCAAATAAGCTCTAAAAATTCTAAAACTTTGCCCCGCGGTCCTTGGCAATATTACTAGGCTATTGCAAAAAGAATCATAATTTTCTAAGCTACCACGAATATTTTATGGATTTTTAATCCTATTTAAGCACTAGAAAATTACGAAAAAGCAAGGTTCGGGTTTACCTTTGCCAATTCCGACTTTGGGAACGCGCTCGGGACGTCTGACAATGGGGGGGTAGCCAAAACCTCGGTCCAATTCGGAGACTTTTCCGGTAACGGGTCTGTCTGGCCGGAATTTCGCAGACCCGGTCAACTGTCGAATTTCTGCGAATCGAGGATACCTACACGAAGCCCATAACACGGGGGTTAGTACATAAATTTTTCAGAATTTTCTAAGCTCATTAAATGCTCGGAAAAACACTGCGAAGTTCCGTGGGACCCACCGAAAAACGGTGTCGGAAAAATTCGAAATTTATGTCGCTAAGGCTCTCGACGAGTGGAGCGTCTTGGTAGCCTTGGTTTTCTCGTGATTCACGGTTTTGAGAAATCTAGCCCAAAAGTCGAAATGGCTAAAATCTTCCCGAGCAAAAATCGGACAAACCGCTCGATGGATTTCGGCGTTCTTGGTGTCTATGGAAAGCTCACGAGTAGATGATTTTAGACACAAGACCCGGTCCAATTGGTGCGGATCGGCGGATTTGGCCGGAAGTCGAACGGCGGCGCGCATAGGCGTTACAGCTTTTTCGGGCCGTTAGCTGGCCGCAGTGGGAGGGCTGGATCGCGATCGACCGCCTACTGGGGTCAGGCGTGGGTCGGTGGGGTGGGGAGGAGAGAGAAAAGAGAGAGAAAAGGGAGAGGGACAACGCGCGCGGGGAAGAAAAAGGGAAGAAGGAAAAGGGCCGGTCCGATTCGAACGGTCCGATCCGATCCGGTTCGATTCGGCCGGTTCGATTCAGAATACAAAATTTTGAATTTTTACTCTGCCTCGGGACCGAAAACGAGGTCCAAAAATTTCGAAAAAATTTCAGAAAACTCAGAAAAATACGTAGACTCTAAATATATTTTTAGTTTTGCCACGTGGTCTTTAAATTAATTTTTAAAAATCATCAAAGTTTATATTTTCGGAAAATCGAACCTGATTTTTAAAATCCGAAAAATCTCAAAAAAATTCCAAAAATTTAATAAAATTAAAATACCAAAAATGCTCATAAAATTAAAAATTTTGGGGTGTTACATTCTTCCCCCCTTACAGAAAATTCGTCCTCGAATTTTACACAAGGCAGAATAAAGCACATGATTATATATTGAACAAATAAGGGTACTTGCTACGCATGTCCCGTTCTGACTCCCAGGTGCACTCTTCCACTGACTGACTCCTCCACAAAACCTTAACCATAGGGATCTGTTTGGATCTCAGCTGTCTCACTTGGTAGTTCACTATGGCTACAGGCTGCTCCTCAAATGTCAAGTTCTCCTTTAGCTCTATCACATCCGGCTGCAGTACATGAGAAGGATCGGGAATGTATTTCCTGAGCATGGAGATGTGAAACACGGGATGAACGTGAGAGAGGTTGGGTGGTAGCTCCAACCGGTAGGCAACTACTCCAACTCTATCAGTAACCTCAAAAGGTCCGATATACCGAGGTGCCAACTTGCCCTTCTTTCCAAATCTCATGACTCCCTTCATTGAAGAAACCTTCAGGAATACATAGTCGCCCACTGCAAACTCCACATCCCTCCGTCTAGGGTCTGCATAACTCTTCTGTCTACTGAAAGCTGTCCTCAGTCGTTCCCTGATTAAAGGAACTACCTCTGAAGTGTACTGCACTCGGTCTACATCATGCACCTTCACTTCCCCCATTTCTGTCCAACACAGAGAAGACCTACACTTTCTTCCATATAATGCCTCATAGGGTGCCATCCCTATGCTGGAGTGGTAACTGTTGTTATAGGCAAACTCCACCAAAGCTAGCTGCTCATCCCATTGACCTCCAAAATCCAAGACACTCATGCGAAGCATGTCTTCCAGTGTTTGGATTGTCCTTTCGGACTGTCCGTCTGTCTAAGGGTGGAAAGCCGTACTGAAGTTCAACTGTGTGCCAAGTGCCTCCTGCAACTTTCTCCAAAACCGAGAAGTGAACTGGGGCCCTCTGTCAGATATTATGGAAGCCGAAACTCCATGCAATCTGACTATTTCTCGAATGTAGAGCCGGGCATACTGTGCCACAGAATATGTAGTCTTCACAGGTAAGAAGTGAGCTGATTTGGTCAAGCGGTCTACAATTACCCATATCGAATCATATCCTCGCGTGGTACGAGGCAACCCAGTCACAAAATCTATAGTGATCATTTCCCACTTCCATTCTGGGATAGGGAGCTCTTGCAGCTTCCCTGACGGTCTCTGGTGTTCAAACTTCACCTTCTGACAAGTCAAGCACTTGGACACAAAGTCTGCTATGTCTCTCTTCATGCCATTCCACCAGTAGCTATCTTTCACATCATGGTACATTTTGGTGGAACCTGGGTGGACACTGTACAGTGTGTAGTGTGCCTCTCGCATGATTTCATTCCTAAGGTTGTCTACATCGGGCACACATATCCTAGAACCTTGCACTAGGGCGCCATCATTGGCAAATCCAAACTCACCACCTTCACCTTGCTGTACTTTTTCTATGATCTCCATCAATTGTTGGTCTCTGTGTTGGGAAACTCTAACTCTATCCCTCAAGTCTGGCCTCACTGAAAAGTGAGCCAACAATACCCCCTCATCTGAAAGATCTAGGATTAAACCTTGATCCATCAACTCATGTACCTCCTGAATCAATGGTCTCTTCTCTACTGAAATGTGCGCCAAACTGCCAGAAGATTTCCTGCTCAAAGCATCTGCCACAACATTGGCCTTCCCAGGGTGGTACTGGATGGTGCAATCATAGTCTTTCAGAAGCTCCATCCATCTCCTCTGTCTCAAGTTTAAATCCCTCTGTTGGAAGATGTACTTCAAACTCTTATGGTCGGTGTATATCTCGCACACTTCACCATACAGGTAGTGTCTCCAGATTTTAAGTGCAAAGACTACAGCCGCCATTTCCAAATCATGGGTGGGGTAGTTCTGCTCATGCCTCTTCAGCTGCCTTGAAGCACAAGCCACTACCTTTCCATTCTGCATCAAGACACACCCTAGGCCAACTCTGGAGGCGTCACAATACACGGTGTATCCTTCACCACTCACAGGTAGTGTCAACACAGGGGCAGTGGTTAGACACTCCTTAAGCTTCTGGAAACTCACCTCACAGTCATCTGTCCAAATGAATGGAACATTCTTCCTGGTCAACTTAGTTAGGGGAGCCGCTATCCTGAAAAAATCTTGCACAAAACGCCTATAGTAGCCAGCTAAACCCAGAAAACTTCGCACCTCAGTGACTGTTGTAGGCCTAAGCCAATCAGTTACAGCTTCAATTTTCTTGGGATCCACTTGAATGCCGTCACTAGAAACCACGTGTCCCAAGAATGAGATGCTTTCTAGCCAAAATTCATATTTTGAAAATTTGGCATATACCTGGATCTCCCTCAAAGACTGCAACACCATTCTCAAGTGCCACACGAGTTCTTCCTCGGTCCGAGTACACCAAAATGTCATCTATGAATACGATGACAAAGCGGTCCAAAAATGGCTTGAACACCTGCTCATCAAGTCCATGAAGGTCTTTGGTGCATTAGTGAGTCCAAAAGACATCACCAAGAACTCATAATGACCATATCTTGTCCTGAAAGCCGTTTTGGACACGTCCTCATTCCTGATTCTCAACTGATGGTAGCCTGATCGCAGGTCTATTTTGGAAAAGAATCTAGCCCCTTGGAGCTGATCAAACAGATCATCGATCCGAGGAAGTGGATACTTGTTCTTCACAGTCACCTTGTTCAGCTGTCTGTAGTCGATACACAACCTCAATGACCCATCTTTCTTTCTCACAAATAGAACAGGAGCGCCCCAAGGTGAAGTGCTCGGACGTATAAAACCCTTGTCCAAAAGCTCCTGTAGTTGCTCCTTCAGCTCTTTCAATTCTGCTGGTGCCATCCTGTAAGGTGGCATCGATATGGGGTTTGTACCCGGCACAACATCAATGCAGAACTCTATTCCCCTTTCTGGTGGCAACCCTGGAAGCTCCTCTGGGAAGACATCCATAAATTCTCTGACAACAGGAACATTTCCCATGCTGACACCTTCTACAGATGTATCTCTCACCAATGCCAAATACCCTTGGCATCCACGCCTCAACATTTTTCTAGCACTAATTGCTGACACCAAATTATATGGAGCTACGCTCCTGTCACCATCAAAGCTAAACTCTTCCACACCAGGTATGTGGAAATACACCTTTTTGTTCCTGCAGTCTAAGGTGGCATAGTGAGTTGCCAACCAATCCATCCCCAAAATTACATCGAAGTCCATTACTGGTAGAGGAACCAAGTCTGCTGGGAGGATCTTTCCATCCACTACTACTGGGCTACCCGGAAAAACCATATCTACATCTATGTTGTCACTAAGTGGGGTAGCTACTGACAAAGGGCATTCTAAGGTTGTAGGGTTTCTACCCAACCTCATGGCAAACACAGGGGAGACAAATGAGTGCGTAGCACCCGGATCTATCAAAACACGAGCCTCATAAGAATAGACCAGAAGAATACCTGCCACAACTGCATTGGAAGCCTGAGCATCCTGGTGGGTCAGGGTGAAAACCCGAGCTTGACCCCTACCCTGAGTGGCGTAACCACGACATCGACTTCTACCTCCTAATCGCCTCCAAATCCACGTCCCCTTATCCTAGCCTTGGCTACTGAATCGATCGCCATGTTGGAAGTACCGGATACAATCGGCGAGGAACATTTGCAATGTAACCTGTGACCCCATCCGTGGCTCATCAAAACGGGGCATTCTCTAGCAAAGTGACCCGGTTGGCCACACAAGCATACTCGATCCCATCAAACAAGGTCACGAATGTCCTCTTCCACACTGTGCACAAGGTGCCAAGGAGGATCTGAACAACTGGACCAGGCTGCTGCACTGACTGCTGGACCACTCTGGACCACTGATCCGCAGTGTCTGAATCCTCGAGTTTTGTGTCTAAAACCACTCTTCTTGTTCCTACTTCTTCCTCTGTAATTATTCTGGCCACCACTGTCTGGAGTACCCATGGAAGGGACACCTGAGGAACCCTCTGCTCTGTTTTTCTTGGCTCTCCCGCTGTCATCCGCAGCATAGCTGATCTCTATCTGTCTAGCTCGATCAACCACCACATCAAAAGACTGATTTGACATCATGGCCAGGTTCGCATACCTCCTGTCAAGCCCCTTTAGGAATCTCTTCACCTTCATAGTTTCTGTAGCTACTGCTGCAGGGGCATATCTGTTCAATTCCAGAAATTCTGTAGCATATTCATCTACAGACCTGCCATTCTGTCTTAAGGCCTCAAAGGCCCATTGCCTCTGATCTCTGAAGCTTTCTGGCACAAACCGATTGATAAAAAGTTCCACAAATTGAGCCCATGTCAAACCCTCCATCCGGGGTAACACGTAGTCATTCATCCATTGTCTAGGCATAGGCCCCTTGACATGCTGCATACACTCTATCAATCTTCTATCAGTCAACTGTAATTCTGTTCCTGCCTGTCTGCAGGAATCCAAAAACTGATATGCATCGTCTGACACATCATAGGTACCAGGCACCAACTTCTTGAAATTTATGATCTGTTTGTAAGATTCCTCTCTTGGTGCAGTGGACTGCTGCTGCTGTGGGGGGTGGACCATATACTGCGCCATCATGTCGATGGTTCTCTGCAGACCAGCTAGAGTAGCTGCCATGGGGTCCATGGGACCCTATGCCATAAAGGCCCGATCTGTCTTGGGGCGTTGCTCCTACTTGAGCGACTCTAGGCCTCCTACCCCGTCTCCTCGGGCGGCGCCTCATCTGTCGACACCTCGTCGGGCACATCCAGTTACAGTGCGATGGCAGCTCTCCTGCTTCTACGCATTTTTCTGAAATTCAGCAGCATTAGCCCACAAAAATTCAAAACTGCTCATTACACAGCTCTATAGACTCATATTTATACATAACATATGGAGCAGAAACTAGAAGCAAAGATGACAATGCAAGACGAATGTGGACCCTATATTTCCGCATGTGACTCCTAGTAGACTCTTTCCAACACTTTAGACAACATTCCCTAAGAATCTGGAGCCTAAGCTCTGATACCACATTTGTCACGACCCAACCTATGGGCCGGACCGGCACTAAGACCTGGGCCAGCCTAAAGCCCCCGAGGCCCGTAGTAAGCCTAACTGTTCATTAACCCAACTCTAAGGCCCGTTTGGGCCCAAATTCAAGAAAACAAGCGACAGTGCGGCCGCCATAAACGGACTTTCCAACGGGGAGTTTTCGACTCACCCGACCTGTAAACACAATAAATACTCAATTGGGGAGCTCAGCTCACCCTCCACATACTCATATCCTCATAAAAATAAATGGGAGCTCAGCTCCCTCATCCAATCCATCAAACATGCATATCATTATACGTTTACAGGTCCAACATTATAATAATATTACAGACCATAACCAAATAAATAATTCTAACACATGCGGAAATTCTAGGAGTAAATAAAATTACACAAATATTGATAAACAACCTGCGAAGGAGAAAAGCAGGTTAACCAAAATAAAAGCCTCCTGTAGCCTGAAAAAATATTGAACAGGAGTGAGCGTTCGACTCAGAGAGTAAAATATCAATTTTAACCATAATCTCTATAACTATCTAAAATTAATGCACCCTGTAGAGTGAAATGCAACATCCACATCATTTTCACATCATAACATCAAAAAGGTAATTTGGAGCACTCACGCACCCTGTAGCATCAATCATAACATATGGGAGCTGATCCTATCTGACTCTCTTAAATCCAACTGGTGCCGTGAAGAACTCAAGCCGGACTTTCGCTTAATAAGCCAAATCGAGGGTCCCAGCAAAGAACTCAAGCCGTGACTACCCCTCGAAGGATCGGGTCCCAGCGAAGAACTCAAGCCGTGACTACCCGTCCTATCCATAGTCCACACCACATCACACGCACGCCAACGCACGCTGCTTCGCTCTAAATTACCACAACAACATCATGGCACTTTAACATTTATCAATGCATCATAAATCGTGCCTAGAGTTTAACTACATAAATATATGCATATAAGTGATGCATGGGCATGCTTGAACATATAATAATAGTGAAATTACAATTAAAATTAATATTTTACTCACAGACTTGACGACAATCACTGTGGCGGCTGGGCGGAGGAAGAAGGCTGTCCCGGCTCACCTGACAATTATATTACAATTATTTAATACAATCTGACTCAATACAAACAAAGAAAAAGACCAATTACGTCCTAAGTCGTGCCGAAAATCCGGCAGAGTCTCCCCTATACCTAGGACCTACCCAACCTGCAAAATGGCTCAAAACACACTTCTATATTCACAATCCATATATCCACAGTTCAATCATATCACATAGCCCCTCCTGGGCCCATCAAATCAGTCATCCATCACAATACGAAAAATTTCAATTTAGTCCTTATTATTGATCATTTTTGCAAAAACTGCCCAAATAAGCTCTAAAAATTCTAAAACTTTGCCCCGCGGTCCTTAGCAATATTACTAGGCTATTGCAAAAAGAATCATAATTTTCTAAGCTACCACGAATATTTTATGGATTTTTAATCCTATTTAAGCACTAGAAAATTACGAAAAAGCAAGGTTCGGGTTTACCTTTCCAATTCCGACTTTGGGAACACGCTCGGGACGTCTGACAAAGGGGGGCTAGCCAAAACCTCGGTCTAATTCGGAGACTTTTCCGATGTGCAGTGCATGCAGTAGGAATTTCGCAGACCCGGTCAACTGTCGAATTTCCGTGAATCGAGGATACCTACACGAAGCCCATAACACGGGGGTTAGTACATAAATTTTTCAGAATTTTCTAAGCTCATTAAATGCTCGGAAAAACACTGCGAAGTTCCGTGGGACCCACCGAAAAACGGTGTCGGAAAAATTCGAAATTTATGTCGTTGCGAAGCTCTCGACGAGTGGAGCGTGCTGGTAGCCTCGGTTTTCTCGTGGGATTCACGGTTTTCGAGAAATCTAGCCCAAAAGTCGAAATGGGCTAAAATCTTCCCGAGCAAAAATCGGACAAACCGCTCGATGGATTTCGGCGTTCTTGGTGTCTATGGAAAGCTCTCGCCGAGTAGATGATTTTAGACACAAGACCCGGTCCAATTGGTGGCCGGATCGGCCGGATTTGGCCGGGGAAGTCGAAACAGCGCAGTATGAGGCGTTGCGCATTTTCCGGCCGTTTAGCGGCGCCGCTGGTGGGCAAGGTGGTGGCCGTGGTGGGGGTGGGGAGGAGAGAGAAAAGAGAGAGAAAAGGGAGAGGGACAATGCGCGCGGGGAAGAAAAAGGGAAGAAGGAAAAGGGCCGGTCCGATTCGACCGGTCCGATCCGATCCGGTTCGATTCGGCCGGTTCGATTCAAAATACAAAATTTTGAATTTTTACTTTGCCTCGGGACCGAAAACGAGGTCCAAAAATTCCGAAAAAATTTCAGAAAACTCAGAAAAATACGTAGACTCTAAATATATTTTTAGTTTTGCCACGTGGTCTTTAAATTAATTTTTAAAAATCATCAAAGTTTATATTTTCGGAAAATCGAACCCGATTTTTAAAATCCGAAAAATCTCAAAAAAATTCCAAAAATTTAATAAAATTAAAATACCAAAAATGCTCATAAAATTAAAAATTTTGGGGTGTCACAGCCTGTCTATCACGTCATCTATAATTAAGATCATAAGATCATTTTATATAACCTGAACATGCAATTTAATTTTCAAGTTTTTCATGTTTATATAATCGTAGGTATACATATATAATATATTGATTTATTCAATTAATAAATGATGTGGTAGATTGAGCTTGCTTAAAATTTCTCTTTATTATTTATAGAGATTAAATTCGTACGTATTAGTAATGTAAAAAACTCTATAATATCGTTTTTTTTTATTTTGAAGCCTTATATTGATTATAAAATTAGTTAAATAGTAATATTATAAAGAATACTTATATTTTTATAATAAAATTATATAATTATTTTCACTGATTTACAATAAATATGTATATCATATATGTTATTTAAGACATTCAAGATACTATGAGTAGGTGCTTAATTAGGGTTTTGATTAAGCTATTACATATAACTGATAATTATTATTTGAGTAATTTATTTTATTATTAAAATAAATATATAATTATTAATTTATTGTATCATATTATTTATTATATTATTGAAATAGATAAATAAAAAATAATCTTAAAAAATGTAATTTAATAACCTAAGAAGAAATTAAAAAAAATAAATATTACAAAAAAAAGTGAAATTAAAGTTAAAAATTAAAAATAAGAAGAATGAATTTTTCATTAATATCAAATAAATCATTTCATCTTTTACTATTATAAAAATTTTGTAAAAAAATGAAAAATAAAAGAATGTAATTATATATTTAATTTTTTTTAGATTAAGAGTTATTCAAAGAGCGTGGTGCTTTGCATTATTTTAATTTTTCAACATTTTCTCGATGTTGTTCTTTTTTAGAATTATGTATATGGGTATTTTTAGTAAAATAATAATAAAAAAATATTATAGCTTATACTATAGAGTTGATAGATAAGATAACTTATAGGTGTTTTGTCAATTATCAGTTACCTTTTTAAAAAATTTACTAAACAACTTGATTTAACTATTAAAATATCTATCAACTATTAGTTATATTGAGCAGCTAAATTAAACACTCCTTAATAATTTAATATTGAGTAATACTATAAGGATCAAATTAATTTGCATTTATTACTATGGGATCAATATTCTTTCTATTTTTTGAGCCTGATTATGATATTTAATTAAAGAGCAACATCTAAAAACATTTAAGGTTTAATGATAAAATTTGACAATACTACGAATGAATTTGATTCACGAAGCGTACTTGCTTAAGACAGAAAAGGATAGGTTGATTGTTGTGCTCCCTAAAGGCTACGGCAGACAATGAATATGGTGCTTTTTTGACCAAATTTGATATTTACGTTACGTGGATCCTATTTGGACAACTGAATCCATAAATGCTGGAAATGCCGGTCTTGATAATGCAATTTCTGGCACATTTGTCTGATCATTAGCTAATAAAGTTCTGATTTGCCTTGATGACTGCGTCCTAGCTGGCGGAGTTTGGCCTTTTAGATTTACTGGGTCTGTCAAGTCCTTTCCGCCAACGTTGAACCGCCGGTCTTTTAATATGTTTCACCTATAAATTTCAATAATTATTTTTAAATTTTAAGAATTATAATAATAATATTTCAAAAATTAAAAACATAGCATAAAATTCATTAAATTTTACAATTTTATACAATAAATTTTTTAAATTTTAGTAGTCAGCTTATAAGTAATACATTGATATAAACAATTCAAAATACGATTATATGATTAATTGTTATTATCTTTAGAGGCAAAACTCTTTTAATAAGTTGTTATAAATTTAATATTTTATTGTCAAGTATCGTTAAAATTTTTTCCATATCATCACTATTTTATATAGTATAAATCAATTATTGAAAATTTAAAAAATTTTACTATATAAAATTTTAAATTTAAAAAAAATTATATATTATATTTTTAAATTTATAAATAATTCTATTATAATCTCTAAAGTTTAGAGTAATCATTTAAATTTATCCATTTTTTAACAGATTAATTCATGATTCAGTACAATTTCATTGTGAAATCATTTGAATTGTATTTTTTTCAGTGTTTTAAAAAATGGATTTATTAGAATTATATTCATCTGTTAATTTTGAAAATCAGAAGCTGAATTAATCAATAATTCAGTTCAATTTAATTACATTTTATTATAACAAGTTCAACTAGTCGAATTGATAAATTGGTCAATAAACCGATGAAAAACTAATTCATATGGATTTAATCATTTTTTAATATTTTCTTTAATGATTAATTTGGATCATAATACGATATTTGAAATAAAAGATATTTAGATTCAACATGATTAGCAAACTTTGGTTCAAATTGAAAAAATTCGATTAAATTGACCTAATTTAAAATTTTATTTTTATTTTTTTTAATTTAATTTTTAATTTCGATTAATATATAAATTGACTCCTGGCATTTATATAAACGAAAAATACAGTGGAACTCTCAATTTTAAAAATATCTCACCTAACCCTTTAACTTTTGTCATTTATTAAATTTAAGAAGGCCGAATATGTATATTAACCCTTGACTTTTACCAAAGAAAAGTCTAGTAATACCTTTATTAGTTCAATTTTTTTAATTTTGATACTAAATAAAATTACAAGGTTTACTTAATTTCACTTTTTTAAAAGTTATGGTGTGAGATATTACATTTTTAAAAGTAATATTGCCACTAAACTTTTTAAATAAAAATAAAAGATTAAAATATATTTTCATCAATTTAATTTTAAAAAAATTTAATCTACTTGATTCGATTTGATTTTTTAAGAAAAAATAGTAGGATCAAACCAAATCGAAGCTAATTTCTATTAGGCTTCAAATTAGAGTTTAAAAAGGAAATATAATTGAAAATCGGTTTTAAATGAGTTTAAATTAAAAAAAAAAAAAGCTAAGATAAAACTTAAATAGATAAATCGGACGAAACCAATTCGATTTAAATTAAATTGATTTAATTCAATTCAATTTAATTTTAATCTATTAAAGTTTTTATTTATTTGATTTTTTTGTTTCAAATAAATTAAATTGACTGATGTTTACCCTAGTTAGTTTGATCGTTAAAGATGAAATTAAGAATTAATTTTTTATTTAAAACATAAATTAATTCTTTTTTATTATTTTGACTATATAATTATTTTAAATTTCTATAAAAAAAACCTTTTCATCAAATTATTTAATTTATTGCCGATAATTTCATGAATTAGAAAATGTAAGACAAATATTTTGTAATGCTTATCTTAATTACTTAGAAAAATATGGTTATTAGGCGTAAAACACAATCACTTATTTGTTAATCATGCCATGCACCTTAGGACTAATTATGAATTAATTTTTTTTGGTGAAAAATTATGAATTAATTTTAATAAATGAAATGATAATGGTTTTTGGTAAGGTGAGTCTCAGATGGTACGTGCTCAAGTATTCTAAGTTAACATATTTCTCACTAGAGACTTTATAAAAATAGCCAAAAATTAGATAATGTAATTTGACTCTAGTATTTGATAATGATAATGATAAATTGTCCTCCGTTTTAATTAGTTAAAAAAATAATATAAAAATTTATAATTATTATTATTATTATTAAAATAATTTTAATTTAATTGATTAGATTGATTTTTTCCATTATATATATATAATTTATTTTAATTTTTATGATTTAAATGATTTTTTTTTAACAACTAATTGTCAAAACTCAAAGTTTTCATAATTAAATTTATTAATTTACAAATTATTATATTATTTTTTTAATGAAATATAAAAATAATAATATTTTTTAATTTAATATTCATATATATATATATATATATATATATATATATATATATATATATATATATATATATATATATATATACACACACATATTATTATGAAATTATCCTAAGTGGAAGTTTATTTATAAAATATATTTATTTAATTTGATTAAATTTTTTCTATTTTTTATTAATTAATTATTTAATTTGTAACACCCCAAAATTTTAAATTTTATTATTTTATGAGTATTATTGATATTTTAATTTTATTTAAATTTTAAGAAATTATTTGAGATTTTTTAGATTTTAAAAATCGGGTTCGATTTTCCGAAAATATAAACTTTGATGATTTTTAAAAATTAATTTAAATACCACGTGGCAAAACTAAAAATATATTTGGAATCTACGAAATTTTCTGAGTTTTCTGAAATTTTTTCGGAATTTTTGGACCTCGTTTTCGGTCCCAATGCAAAGTAAAAATTCAAAATTTTGTATTCTAAATTGAACCGGACCGGATCGGACCAGTTGAATCGGGCCGGCCTTCTTCTTCCTTTTTCTTCCTCTCCCGCGCGCGTTTCTCCTCCTCTCTTCCTCTCCCGTTTTCTCTCTCCTCCCTCCTCCTCTTGCCGGTCGTCGCCTTCCTCGGCACTCGTTGGCGCCCATCCCGGCCGCCACCCATCGGCCGCTGCACGAACGCCGAAAAAGCGCTGAGTGACGCGACGCGCAAGCGCGCCGCTTCGTCTTCCTGGCCGAAATCCGGTCGATCCGGCCACCAATCAGACCGGGTCTTGTGTCTAAACTCATCTACTCGTCGAAAGCTTTCATAGACACCAAGAACACCGAAACCCATCGAGCAATTTGTCCAATTTTTACCCGGGAAGTTTTAGCCCATTTTGACTTTTGGGCTAGATTTCTCACAAACCGTAAACCCCACGAGAAAGCCGAGAGTACCAGAGCGCTCCACTAGTCGAGAGCTTCACGGAGATATAAATTTCAAAATTTTCTAACACCGTTTTTCGGTGGGTCCCACGAAACTTCACAGTGTTTTTCCGAGCATTAAATGAGCTTAGAAAATTCCGTAAAAATTTTATACTAACCCCCGTGTTATGGGCTTCGTGTAGGCATCCTCAATTCACAGAAATTTGACAGTTGTCCGGGTCTGTGAATTTCCGGCCAGACAGACCCGCTACCGGAAAAGTCTCTGAATTGGATCGAGGTTTTGGCTACCCCACCATTGTTAGACGTCCCGAGCGCGTCCCCTAAGTCCGAATCGGCAAAGGTAAACCCGAACCTTACTTTTTCGTAATTTTCTAGTGCTTAAATAGGATTAAAAATCCATAAAATATTTGTGGTAGCTCAGAAAATTATGATTCTTTTTGAAATAGCCTAGTAATATTGCTAAGGACCGCGGGGCAAAGTTTTAGAATTTTTAGAGTTTATTTGGGCAGTTTTTGCAAAAATGATCAATTATAAGGACTAAATTGAAATTTTACATATTGTGATGGATGATTGATTTGATGGGCCCAGAAGGGGCTGTGTGATGTGATTGAGTTGTGGATATATAGATTGTGAATATAGAAGTGTGTTTTGAGCCCTTTTGCAGGTTGGGTAGGTCCTAGGTATAGGGGAGACTCTGCCGGATTTTCGGCACGACTTAGGATGTATTTGGTCTTTTCATGATTTGTGTTGAGTCAATTATGTTAAATAATTGTAATGTAATTATCAGGTGAGCCGGGACAGCCTTCTTTCTCCTCCCAGCCGCCACAGTGATCGCTGTCAAGTCTGTGAGTAAAATATTAATTTTAATTGTAATTTCGATATTATTATATGTTCAAGCATGCCCATGCATCACTTATATGCGTATATCTATATAGTTAAACTCTAGGCACGATTTATGTTGCATTCATAACTGTTAAAGTGCCATGGATGTTGTTGTGGTAATTTGGAGCAGTGTGCGTGCGTTGGCGTGCGTGTGATGTGATGTGGACTATGGATAGGACAGGTAGACACGGCTTGAGATCTTCGCTGGGACCCGGTCCTTCGGGGTAGACACGGCTTGAGTTCTTCACTGAGACCTCGATTTGGTTATTAAGTGGAAATCCGAGTTGAGTTCTTCGCTGGCATCAGGTTGAATTTAAGAGAGCTATATAGGGGATCAGCTCCCATATATTATTATTGATATTACTGGGTGTGTGAGTGCTCCAAATTACCTTTTTGCTGCTATGATGTGAATTTATTGCTGTTGTTGCATTTCACTCTACAGGGTGAATTAGTTTTAGATAGTTATAGAGATTATGGTTAAAATTGATATTTTACTCTTTGAGTCGAACGCTCACTCCTGTTCAATATTTTTCCAGGCCACAGAATGATATTTTTGAAGTTAACCTGCTTTTCTCCCTCGCAGGTCATCTATTTATGTTTGTGTAATTTTATAAACTTCTAGAATTTCTGCATGTGTTAGAAATATTTATTTAAATTGGGTCTGTAATGTAAATTCTTATTTTGGACCTGTAAAATTATTATCACATGCATGTTTGATGGACTGGATGAGGGAGCAGAGCTCCCATTTATTTTTATGATGATATGAGTATGTGGAGGGTGAGCTGAGCTCCCCAATTGAGTATTTATTGTGTTTACAGGTCGGGTGAGTCAAAAAAACTCCCCGTTGGAAGGTCCATTTTATGGCCGGACTCTGTCCGATTGATTTCTTGAAATTGGGCCCAAATGGGCCTTAGAGTTGGGTTAATGAATAGTTAGGCTTACTACGGGCTTCGGGGGCTTTAGGCTGGCCCAGGTCCTAGTGCCGGTCCGGCCCATAGGTTAGGTCGTGACATAATTACTTTAAATTATAAGTTATTAATTTTTCAATAAGTTATAAATTATTTAATAGTTATCCTCTTAATACTATAATAAATAGTCATTGTTATAAGGTAAGTTATAAAATATTAACATATATTTATATTATATATCTATAATTTTATATATTACACATATATAATTTTTTTTTTCTTTTACACTATTCTTATTCTTTTCAAATTATTAATATTATTTTTAAAATATTGTTAAAATTACTAAATAAAAATAATATTTTAATATATTATATTCTTTAATATATTTAGAGGATATAAAAAATGAAAATATCATATAATTTAATCAACTTAAAATTATCCCATATCTTTAATCATTATTTCTATTATATTGTTATATTTTGATTATTTTATTATGAAATCTTTAAAAAAATAAAAGTAAGAAAATTTAACTTACATAGAAAATAATAAAAATAAAACATAAAGTATTTAACAATAAATTTAAAATATTATTTAATTTATATATATTAAATTAAAAAAAATATATAAATTAAAATTATTTTTAGCCACATATAAAATACTACAAATAAATTCACGAAGACAAACCCCATCGGTTCGACCTTGTTCAGTGAAGCCCTTAAAATTTACATTCAGTTTTTATGATTGGTTGTTACAATTCTTCCATTTCCCTTGATGACAACAATTAGACGACAAGAAAATTAATTTAAGTTAATTAATTATTATAAATTAATAATATTAAACTAATTAGGAATATCTTAAAATTAAAAATAGAAGTCTTTTATACAAAACACATCACTAGTAATTAGTTCTTTTTTTTTTTTTAAGGAAATACATTATAAAGTTTTCATTAAATGGAGATAAAATACAACTATAAAGTATAAATTTTCATACTATTATAATTTTACATTAAAAAATTAAGATAAATCATTTATACAAAATATAATAGCAATTATTTTTATTTGAAGAACCTGATTATAATGACAGAGTATTTGAGTTGATAATTTGATGAAAAGTATGCTCTACTCAATAGTAATCTACTACTATTTAATTTTATAGTCTTTTTATGAGGTCGGTTTGAAAATCATCAAATCTTAATATTCTCATGAAGAGAAAATTAATACTTTCTATCATTGCATTCCTACTCAAAAAAATAATGCAAAACACATTACAACTCCATGATAAAAAAAGAAATCCTTATAATGAATTAAATAATAAATTCTTATAAATAATATCAAATCTTTATAGAAGAAGAGATAACAAATCATCTAAAAAAAAGATAAAACTCGTATTTATTAATAAAAATAGATATGAGGACAAATTAGATATATTTTAAAAATATATAAATATGAAAATTATTTAAAAAATATAAAAAAAAAGAAAAACAGTAATTATTAGTGAAAATATTCACTTATGAGAGCTCATAAGAAAAAAAAAAAAAAGAGAGAGAGAGAGAAAAGAAAAAAGAGAGAGAAAACTTAGAAAAGCAAGTAGGGTTGGAAACAATCTTAATCAAGACCACTTGAATTACTCTTACAAATTTTGATGTCTATTGAACGACCATTAATTCGTTCAGCTACTTAATTGGTGCTTATTCTATAGTTTTTCCGTTTGTGCCAAACTTTTTTGTGCTTTTATAATAATAACAAGAATAATAACAATGACGATGATGATGATGCCTCCTCTAGAAGCTTTATGTCCTTTTATGATAAAAAATTTTATTTTCTCCCTATTCGATGGATGAGGTTCAACGTCTCTCTGTCACAGAGTTGATTTTGAGGCACCGGCCTTCACATCCTCGTACATTGCAGGTCAAAAGTATTAGTATTGAATGGTCTAATTTTTATATTTACAAAATTTAAATTTAATTTTAATTATAAATGATAAAATTTTGCTTTTTCAATTATAAGTTTCATTTACGCCAGTATTATTTCTAATTAATTACCCCTATTTTATTAGTTGGATCAAAGTTTAAGTTGGATATAAGATAAACAACTCATATTATTTGGATTTAATTTTCAATTGGATTAAGGTCATCTTTCCTAAATGATAAACATACTTTAAAAAATTATATTTGATTTCAGAAATTAGGATGCTTTTATTATTTTTGAAAATTTATATAGTATGTATATTACTTATAGCTTTTAATCTAAATAGGAAAATATTTAAATAACAATAAAAATAAGTCCAAAATAATAATAATAAGAAGGGTAATAGTTTATCAAATTTAGACCAAATAAAACCATAAATATAATTTAATTAAATACATAATAATTTATAAATTAATAAATATTAGGGTTAATTGTAAAAAATATCTTGAAATTTAGTAATTTTTACAATTAAACCTTAAAATTTATATAATTACCAATTAAACTCTCATGTTTGATTGATGTCTTAAATTAAACCACTATCAAAAAATTATTAGTATACTTAACGAAAGAGTCACGTTAGCTGTCATATCATTATTGTTGAAGCCACGTTAGAAACTCAAAATTAGGATTAATTGCTAAAAAAATAATGAAGTTTACTAATTTTGTAATTAAATCCTAAAATTTGCATAATTACTAATTAACTTCTTACGTTTTATTGATATCTCAAATTGATCTGACTATCAATAAATCGTTGGATACATAAAAGTGGGAAGAGAGGAAATAATGTGATGGGAAAAAAAAAGATATAGTTGAATTTGATAATAAAAAATTATTTTGTATTTTGATTGGCTAAAAAATAATATATGAACTTATTATTATTTAAAAAATATTTAATTTAATTTATTAGATTGGTTTCCTAATTAAATCCAAATTATATTGTGATTATGTCAAACATATATGTTGCCCAAGGATTTACGTTAAGCATTGTATTGTGAACAAATCTCTTCATAAGGTATATTAACTTTGCTCAAGGTGATTTGTGTTTGAAAGTTGCTCAAGAAGCTAACATTTTCTTTTTGTAGGAGAACGGTGCACAGGACTATGATGCCAAGTACTGGAGGCAACGTTAACCTTAAAGAAGGAACCCCTACCTTCCTTGCTGATAATATTAACCACAGGAAAATACTTATATGTTATTAGAGAATGTGGGCACAATGTTCAGGTTTGCATATGGTTGTGCCCTGGCTCTATACTTGTGTTGATCTTTCCTTGCCCTGGATTAGATTATTATATTTAAGCTTTAGCTCTAACCATTACTATCTTGAATGCTTAAAAATAGCTTATGATTTTGCAAGCTGTGAACTCTTAAATCTCATTAAAGAAAAAGGTAAGCACTGGTTTTATATCACTAACAAATTTCCATGCATATTTCTTCCTTTTTTTTTTTTTTTAATGTGACTATAAATGGCAATTGCTTTCTATTTTGCCGAATTTCCTTAGTCTACTTTATATATATATTTATATATATATATATTTGCAGTACTATAATATGAAAGAATTTGAAATGTGAGATTTGAATTTAATAAAAATATATGTTTTATTTAATTGATTAGAGTAATAAATATACACATTAGGTTAATAAATATGTGGTAAACATTTTATTTGAGTGTGTATTTGAAATAATTTATAAAACAGTGTTTTTCAAATACAATCTAAAAAGTTCTTAACAAGTAAAATAGTAATGTTTGAAATTCACAATTTATTAATAATTTTATACTAAAATTAATTTAAATCCCTTATTTCAAATTTTAATAAATGAATTAATAAATTGAGATAAATTTAAAAATGAATTAACAATACAATTATTGTATTCAATTAATATAAATTATAATATTTATATTTTCAATTAATTTGTTTTACCATTCAGTCAACCGAGAATGGTATGAACACTGGAGAGAAAATCAAGAGGTAATTGCAGCCAACAATATAAAAGATCAAATAATCCCTTACTTGTGCATGGTTTTGTAACAAAAATATAATTAAATTATGGATTATTATAAATGAAAAGTTTGCAGTTCACAATTTTTTTTTGAACTAAGCTTTGTTTATAAACATAGATTAATTCATGTCATCTATGCAATATAAACACAAAAAGTTTAGTTAATTGAAAAATAATATCAAAAATAAAAATAAAAATAAAAATAAAAATAAACCTTTTTAGTTTTCTGGGCTCTTGAGAATAGAAAAGTTTAGACAATTTGAAGTAGTTTTTTTTTTTTATTATTTTCTAAGAAAATAGTTTTATATTTATATGTTTTAATTTTTTAAGTAGAAAATTGAAAAATCAGTTTTATAATTTTTTAAAATGTAATTAAAATTTGAAAAACAACCTAATTGTTTTATACTATTTTTCTTTATAATAAAAATTTTGTTCTTAAAATGAAAAATAATAACTTTTTATAAATCAGGATTATACTATAATTTTTTATATCTAAAATTGGATAATTATTTAGAAAATTACTTATTTATGATAATAAAAAAATTAATCATATTATCATAAAAAATAAATCAATAACACATATTAACAATTTTTTTAAATAAAATAAGTTTTAACATATATTTGACAATGATTTTTATTTATGAAAAATATCAATAATTTTTTATTTTTAAATTAGAAATTTTTTTATTATTTATAGGTGAACATATTTTTATATTTTTCCTTACTTTTAACAAAAAATAAAAGCTGAAATTTTTAACTATTTTCCAAACAAGCCTTTATTAGTTCAACGGTAAACATCTTTTTAGTTAAACAATGGGATTTCATTGAAACTTAATCATGAATGCCCAAATATAAAAAATCAGCAACTTGTGGAGGAACTTCCTCCATCCAAAGACACTCAACATCAAGAATCCTCAATGCTTATAATTTCTCCAAAGTATATACTACCTTATTTGCTGCACGAAAAACGTGAGCAACCTCAAAGCTGGAACACTGAAGGCTAAGTAAATTCAGGTGCAGCATCCTAGTACCACAGGAAGAATCAAGGAAAGTGTTTGCCTTAAGATGATTGACAAGAATCTCCAAGAACATAATGAAAATTCCAGCTACCGATGCTCAAGATAATGTGAAAGAGGCAGCTTTAACTTCTTCTTCTTCTTCTACCTGCAAGTGCAAATTATGTCGACGACATCTCGACAATAACATGGCTCCTTCATAATCTAGAATGTACTACAAACCCCAAGACCATATCCATTATCCCTATCCTTAACGGCGTCAACATTCACTTCCAAAATAAAGGCATCAACAAAACAGGAAAAAGATGAAAGAAAAATCTATCGCAAGAATCTCCAAGAAAGAGCGACAACCACACTTTTATTGAGGAATCCTTGTCACCCATGCAGGACAAACTTTCACTGTTGAAGAGAATAAGTTGTTGATTTCATATTTTTATCTTCAATGGTAAATCTTCTCTAAATGTGAGAGAGATCAAATTGTATCATCAGAAATGGATAATGGAACTAGGTCCAACACTAAACTTTCAAGTGATTGAATTTATTTCTAAATTTTTAGAAAATTAAGATTTTTAATTAATAATTTGACATGATAAAAGATTAATTAAATAAAAAAAATCAAGTATCAAAAAAGATATATGACATGCAACATACTATGATTTAATTTGATATGACATTAACACATTATCGTGTTTTGTGCTAAATGGGTTTTACCAATTGAATAACTTTGTTGTTTTTATAAATTTTTTTTTATAAATAATTTTAATTATATCTATAATGAAAATATCATTTTTTTAGGAAAAAAAAAAACCTAATTAGCCAAAATTCTAATATGATTATTTTTTATGATAATAGAATTAGAGGCTAATATATTTGTTGTTGTTTGTAGTTAGCGATAG
This sequence comes from Hevea brasiliensis, assembly GCF_030052815.1. NCBI lineage: Eukaryota > Viridiplantae > Streptophyta > Magnoliopsida > Malpighiales > Euphorbiaceae > Hevea > Hevea brasiliensis. The sequence goes on from NC_079495.1 coordinate 115,779,292, forward strand.
AGATGCAGTCATGCTATATATAAAATTAAAATATATAAGAAAAATTTTATTTGTTTTTGAATAACATTATTAGAGAGATATAAATTTATTTTTGGAAAAAGATATAGAGACAAAATAATTTATCCTATGAATTATTAAGTGCAATTTAATATGTTACAAGGTAAATTATAGAATACATTTGATGTATGTGCACCCTCACTCATAAAAAAATAATAAATAAAAATTTCTTAAATTATTGAAAACTAATGAGACTCACACGATTGTGAATAAGGACACACATGTGTTGGATGCCCTCAATAATTTTTACTATTTTAAAAATATTTCTTTTAAAGACAATTCTTGTTTTAAAAAGATTATATTGTAATGATCGGGCTCTAACCACTAGAGGAATTGTTCGCTTTGGCTATAAGCCCCACGGTTTTGTCCCATAGGTGGAATGGAGAACTTCCCAGGAGGTCACCCATCCTAGGATTTCTCTCAAGCGAGCGCGCTTAACCCTGGAGTTCTTCCAACTCTTCAGGCAATTCCACTAAAAGGCGCTTCTAGTTATTAGTTCCCCCATTTTATATATCATTACTTTTTGAACCCAAGACCATCTCCGTGCTTTGTCAATGTGGGATTTGCCTAAGGGACCTTTCTCCCCCTCTTTCGGGACTCAGCGTCCTCACTGAGGTTTGCCCCACCATTGCTCAAGAGGACATGCGAGCGGCTCTGATACTAATTATAACGATCGGGCTCTAACCACTAGAGAAATTGTCCGCTTTGGCCATAAGCCTCACTGTTTTGTCCCATAGGTGGAATGGAGAACTTCCTAGGAGGTCACCTATCCTAGGATTTCTCTTAAGCAAACACGCTTAACCTTGGAGTTCTTCCAACTCTCCAGGCCATTCCACCAAAAGGCACCTCTAGTGATTAGTTCCCCCATTTTATTTATCATTATTTTTTGAATCCAAGACCATCTCCGTGCTTTGCCGATGTGGGATTTGCCTAAGGGACCTTTAAAGGATGGGTGACCTCCTGAGAAGTTCTCCATTCCACCTATGGGACAAAGCTGTGAGGCTTATGGCCAAAGTGGACAATTCCTCTAGTGGTTAGAGCCCGATCGTTACAATTAGTATCAGAGCCGCTCGCGTGTCCTCTTGAGCGATGGTGGGGCAAACCTCAGCGAGGACGCTGAGTCTCGAAAGGGGGGGAGAAAGGTCCCTTAGGCAAATCACACATCAGCAAAGCACGGAGATGGTCTTGAGTTCAAAAAGTAATGATATATAAAATGGGGAAACTAATCACTAGATGCGCCTTTTGGTGGAATGGCCTGGAGAGTTAGAAGAACTCCAGAGTTAAGCGTGCTCGCTTGAGATAAATCATAGGATTGGTGACCTCCTAGGAAGTTCTTCATTCCAGCTAGGGGACAAAACCATGAGACTTATGGTCAAAGCGGACAATTCCTCTAGTGGTTAGAGCCCGATCGTTACATATATAGTGTGAATATTTTTCGCAATGAATTATTATTAAAGGCATTTACATTTTCCCACTAAATATTGTATTAGTGGCTGATATTTATTTGCCAAAAAAAAAATCAATATTTTATTCCTTTAAAAAATTCTAAAGACAAATAAAAAATATTTTAAGATAAATATATATATCTAGATAGTCCTAGCAATTAAGAATTCATTTTTCAATATTCATATAAAATTGAAATTTTACTTACCACTATTAGAGTTCCTTACGAGTGCACGATACGTAAGCTTATTTTAGATTTTTAGTGGTCTATAGGCTCCCTTTGACCCTCAGATGTGAATATTCCAATGCTAACGGAATTCAGTATGTTTTTATATTTTTTTTAATGGTCCCATTTGAATAATTTGTGTTAGATATTCACGTGCCTTTGAATTGGTGGTTGTAATTTTCAGCTTATAATAAAAATATATAAAATTGTACATATCAAACCTTAATTATCTTGTGTTGTTACTACAAGTTGCAATGCGTACGCTGAAATTTCTAGTCATGAGAGGCACCACAGTGGTGACCATATAATGTATTTTCCACAGCAGATTATCGATGTGAACTCCTCAATGTGAAAGATTGGCTGTGTTGTACAAGGTTTTCTTGCCAATGAACTGGGAACAGTGTTTTCTCTTTTTACTCGCTTCATATTATATATCAAAAGGCAAAACCCTTCCATGCAACTCAAGAATTATTTTAATTAAAAAGTTAATTATAATTTGATGTTCAATTTATTTTAATTTATTTTCCTTCCTTATCACCTTTTTCATATCCAAACAGAGTGTTATATTATCCTATGATCAATAATATCGAATAAATAAACTTAATATTACGAAACCCAGTTCTTAATATTGCTAACTGTATTGCAAGAGAGAAAAAAAATATATTAATTCAATAATATTATAATCACTTTTAAAATTGTGAAATCTTAAATTTAAAATTTCATAAAAATAATTATTAAAAAAAATTGAAAAGCTGAGCAGTCAAGATGATTGAACGGAAAAATAGGCAAAGTCAGATAAACGTACGGCTATGTTTTAGTCCTGAAGTGAGATGTATACAGTCGCCGGTCATGGGGGGACAGATTTATTGGGTTTGGACAAACTCTATTAAACGACAACATTAGTTGTTGAATTATATGTATCATTGTGGTACCTAATACCCTTATCTCATTGCCATGCATGCGGTGGTGGTAGAGATGGCTAGTGTGATAGCGAGTGAAGGCTAGCCTCCATACATACACATGACTGTCTCTTTCATTATTTGTGTTCATAGTGCTAGTGAAATTCAAAATCTCATCTTTCCATACAATTAATGTCTTTGATATTCCAAGATATCTTATTTGGGTGGCCGCCACTGATGTCTCATTGGTGACTACCCCAAATCAATTTTTTTTTATTTGTTTTACTTTTTTATTAATAATATTTAAGGCTTATTCCTCAATACTACGGTCATGTACTTCTATTGAGATTTTACTCTCTTTTTTTCTTAATTAATATCATAACTGGTAACTAATAAAATAATTAATAATTATTAAAATAATATATTTAATTTATGCTTCATTTATTGTGGAGAGTTTTATCTCACATCAGGGGTCAGTGCATAGTACCGGCTTTATTTATTTATTGTTGAGTGAATTTTATAATGAATTACCCAAAATCATTTCCTCAAAATTTGAATGTTGCTCATCCTCTTTTTGTTCTTTCTTCTATAATATAATTTCTAGTTGCTTTTAGGGGTGAGCAATAGATTTAAATCGAATCGAATCGAATCGAATCGAATTAAATTATAAAAATTGAACCGTCAATTTTAGAAATCAAATCAAATTAAAATTGATGAAAAATTGAATCGAACCGAATCGTTTTATTTCAGTTCAGTTCGGTTTAAACCGATCGGTTTGATTTTTTATTGATTTTTTAATTTAGACTTGATTTTCAAGTTATTTGATCTAATTTTAACTTTGGTTTGAACTTAATAACCATTAATCAATGAAATTAAACAATTAATATATATGAAATTAAATATAATTCATAAATTGTCCATAAAAATAAATTAATTCAAAAATCGATTCGGTTCAATTTGACTATATAAATTACTATTCGGTTCGGTTCGGTCTAACCGATTTTTTCTCTTCAAAATCGAACCGAACCAAAATAACTAAAATTTTTATAAATTAAAACCGAACCGAACGGATTAAATTTTAAAACCGAACTGATTAAATCAAATTGACTCAATTCGATTCGATTTTTCGATTTGAACCGAATTCTGCTCAGCCCTAGTTGCTTTCAAACGTGAACTTCTTAGGTGCCTACAATGTACGTGAACAACATGCATCTTTGTCAAGGAAATATTGTGGATTTGGAAAGTGACAAAAGGAGCATATATAAGCCATCTCTTTCAGACGAACAAACAATTGCGTACTTAAAATAATCACTCAACTCGATCCGTATATGAATTTTTAGGTGAATGTTTATTGTATTGACAATGATGTTATTTGAAAAAACTAATAAATGGTGGCTTTTCTTCTCTTCAATGTATGTATTTTCTTCGCTTTCAATTTCAGAAAATTTTATTTTGATTATTTCACCTAATTCGCCTATTGGGTATGGCTTACATTTATTTTTTATTGATTGAAAATAATAAAAATAAAAAATGTTATATCAAAATAAATATAAAAATATTATTTTTTTAATTTACTTGAGTATCTTTTTATATTCATTTTATGATTCATCAAAGATTAATTTTTTTTAGGTTTCATGACTACTCTTTATAATAATATTTTCTTCAATAATCGAATAAGTCTTACCTTTATACTCAATACATATTAATTAAAAATATTGAAATTTAATCATCTCAAGCTGTATATTTTTCAAAGAGGTCGAATCATGTTATTTCATGTTATTAATATCCCTATGGTTTTCAAATTAAATTTTTATTTTTCATTTAATTTTATATTGAAGTTTGTTGATTGAATCAATTTAAATGGCATTTTGAATTAGATAATTGGAATTGATGCTTATTCAAACCTTAAATTTATAAATTAGTTGAATTCAAGTTATTTCAAATTTTATATGAATGCAAATGAATTATGAATTATTAATTCAAATCAAAATCATTCATTTCAAACCCTAATCCTAGCTGGATGAATTTCATGTTTGATCCCTCAACAATTATTTTTTTTTATTTTACACAATTTCTAAGTTAAGTGAGCTACATACACAATAAATAAACTAAAATTTTCAAATTCAATCACTTACCTCAATTAGAGCTTTTCCCTCTTCCCAAACCTTTGATTCCTTTCTTCTTTTTGCTTCTAGGTTGCTTAGCAAGGTCCAAAGAAAAGATTTAATTAAGAAACCTACAAGTTTTATGGCTAATTTTTGGGTTCACAAGAGCTTGGAGATGGGGTTTTGAGAGAGAAGATGGGGACTTTTTTTTGAAGAAGAAGAAGACATTTCCCTTTTTTTTTTCTTTTTCCTTTTGTTATTTTATAGATAATTAACTTAATTGACTTGGTCAATATTTGTAGGAAAAATAAAATTGGATTTTTTTTTGACATCACCCATGATGTCATCCAAGTGATATAAGCATGATGTAATAAACTTTTTCAATTTTCTTTTTCTTTTACATTTATTTTTTCATTAATTCTTTAATTTAATTTTTTATCCTGAAATTTCTTTTGTCCAATTTTATTGGACAGTTAAGTCAGTGTCAGCTCTAGGGGTGAATTGACTAAAATTGCCCCTCGCCGATTCAATCCGGTTTGCAAGTTATTTAATATTTCTCCCGGATCCCTGACCTAATTATTTAATCTGCTTAACAATTCTTTTTCATAATTTTCTCTTTTTCACTGTGTTCACAATGGTTCTAAGGACCACGGCGTCATATTTTACGGTTTGAAATTTGAGTTTAGACTGACCTCGCAGTCACTTCCTGAGAAAGTCACTCATCGCTGTGACTCCCGACTCATTTAACTTTTTGTGTTCTATTTTTCTTCTTTATACTTAACTATTTAGCAATTACTAATTATTTGTTTTCAGGGCTTAACTATGTGTCTTAAATGTGGTTCTAATTCTCTTAATTATCCGGACCGATATCGGTCACCGGAACAGTAACATATACCAGGCTATGCAAATAGGGGTGTTACAGATTCACTATTCACCTGTTTGAAATTCAATAATATTTTCAAAATAAAATATTATCCATGCTAATCATAATTATCTCATCAATCATTCTTGTAATTTTCTCATATTTCAAATCTCATATATATATTTCAATTTCATAATCATTTCCATACATTTCTATTCATACTCAATTCATATGTAAAAATGTTCAAATTACATAAATTTACATGATTTATAAACTAATTACACAAGTTCATAATTTACATAATGTACAAAATATATAAAATAACTTATATGGGCCCTAACTACATGCATTGCTGAGGATGTGACAACCTTGAATACTTCAGGCACTTCTGCAGATTAGAACTTCAAAATCTCTGTTTAATATTCGCTGGGCTTTACTTTCAGTACCTGCGCGAGGAAACAAATTCATCGCGCTAAGCATTTCTGCTTAGTAGTGCAATAATATAACAAAGAAAATAATATACAAAATGCAGATGAAAATAAAACAAGGTTCAGATAATTTAGATCTAATTATGCTTCAATAAGGTTTCTAACATTTAATATCCTTTTCTTTTTCCCAATTTAGTCCTCTTTGGAGGTGCTTATTTCATAAAGTTACGGTAAGAATATACAATATACTAATATTCTAATAACATTATTCTTAACTTAATATTATTATGAAAGGTACATTTGTAACATTTATTTAAATTATATTTCTATTATTAATCTTTTTATATCCTTTAATTCAAAACCTTCTGGGTTATCTTAAATTATTTCATAATAATTAAAGTTCCCAGTGCATTCAATAATAGATAACCTTTTTTTTTTATCATCAGTCCAATTCATTTCAATTCTTTCTAGCATTTTATTAATCGTTTTCTTGATGACTTTGAGCCTCTTTTTATTGTAATCATTTTTGTTCTTTATCTTGATATTTAATTTCCTTACTTCCTTTAATAATCAATTCAATTACATTTATACTTTTTCATGCCCAAGTAACCTATACAAATTGACCAGACTAGATAAACAGGTAAACTGGCATTGGGTACCAGGTAACTCAGGCCATCACACCATCAGTCACAATGTGTCTCCCAGTGTGCAGATAGAATGGCTAATAAGCCATAAAAGCAATAAGGCATAAAGCCAAGTATAACATCATAATCAGTATAGCCATAGGCTATCATATCGCAGAATGGCATGGAGCCATATATCATACGCAGTACTGCTATCAGAACCCTATTAGCATACCAACCTATCTAAACCAATCACATTAGGCCTACTAGGGCATATTACAAAGTTATTTCTTGAATATTTGTACTTAACATGTAAGGTTACTATTCATTTAGTCATTAAAGTCAAAATATTGACTTTCTCATATATAATAGTTACATGAGTTTTAATCACATAGATTTACCACATTTTGGTTCTCAAAAAGTGTTGGCATTAGTTGCCAATCCATACTTCTAATCAATGGAAAATAAATCAAAAATTTCAGTTTTGGGTGCTAGAGTTCACTGTTCTATTAGGCCATTCTACAATGAGAATTTGGCTAAATGTTCTCAATCAAAGTTGTTCTTTATTGTGTTTAGTTACATTTCTCTTTTTGAATCACCCCATTTGGAGTTTTCTAGCTCAAGTTATGGCTATTGCACCATAGCTCAAGTTATGGCTATGGCAATTTTTGGTTCTGTCAGATTTGGTAGTCCAAATTTGGCTAGCAATTTCATTTAGTTAAGCCAAGAATTTGAGTTTGTATTGTACATGAAAATTGTTCTAAATTGCCTCAGCTTTCCCTTGATATAAATTTCAGGTCAATTGGACCTTTCTACACTGAGTTATGACCAAATGAATGAACATTGTTCATTTGGTCATTTTGTCCAAGCAGAATGTGTGTTACCTGGATTTGGTCAATTTTTAGGGCATTTTAAGTTTGGTTTCTGGACAGGGTTCCTTCATCAAAGTTGTGTCATTATGTGTCTAATTTCATGTTCAATTGGCCTTACACCAATTGAACATACATAACTCAAGTTATAGCTGCCCAAACATGCTGGACTCACATCCAGACCTGCAGTACACACTGGACAGCATACATAACCTCAATTCCCTTGGCACCATTCACTCAATTTCCTACTCAAACATGACCAAATGGTCACTAATTGACCATTACAACCTCTTTTCACCAATACATAAACAAAATCCAAATTTTGGTGCTTAAACTCTAACTCCAACAATTTCAATTCTCTATATACATACAATCTATGAATTAAAACACCAAAATCATGTTCAATGGCAATCATCCATAACTATTATGCAATCAAAATTGATGAAACCCTAGGTACCCTAAGGCTGTCAAAATTTCATGGGGCAAGTTCATGCATCCTTAATTCATTTTTCATCAAATTTTCAACTTAACGCAATTTAAATTCATGCTTAGAAAAGAGTGGAAGCAAGAAAATTAGCACTAACCTCTTGGATGAATTTCTACCCATCACTTTCCTTCACTTTCTCCTCTTCTAATGGCTGCCCAAGTCTAGCTCTAGTGGTAGGGATAAATTTTTGTGAAGGGAAGATGAGGTTTTGAGGTGGTTTTGGTAGAGGTTTGGAAGCTTGGTGAAGCTTCAATGGTAGAAGAGAGGAAGAGAGTTTGTTACAGCTGGAATGAGGAAGAAGTGAGCAGATGGTTCTTTTGATTTTTCAGCCCATTTAACTCCTTTAATTGGGTTTATAATGAGGTGTCAAAATGTGATTGGGTGGGAGTGCTTTAATGACATCATATGATGTCATAATTCCCAATTTCTTTCATTTTTCTTTCCTTTTCTTTTTTACTCATTTTCAATTTAATTTTTAGCAATATTTATTCACATTTTATGTCATAATAATTATTTACTTAACTGGACAAATCGGCCAAAAATCCTCTTTGAAGACGAAATGACCAAAATGCCCTCCGTTTGGCTTATTGAGCCAAAATCGTCTGTACTGATCAAAAAATTTTTCTAAGCCTTTTCTTGGCATTCTAATGCTATAGAAACCTAAATGACTCTTCTCTGGAGTCCCAAAAATTATTTCACGAATTTTCCACTGGGTTTAGGGCTTCTAGCTGCGAAGACCGCAACTTCTCACTAGGTTATCCATCGTTAGGGCACCGGCTCATTTAACTTGGTTGTATTTTATTTTTAAAATTTTTTCTAAATTTTTCTTATTATTATTTGAGTTATTTATGACTCCTCACTCTAGTCTACATATAGTTTCAGTCATTCTAGCTGTCCAGACAGACACTGGTCATCGAAATAGTAAAATGTACAGAATTGCTATAGTGAGGGTGTTACAATTCTTTCCCTCTAACAAAAATTTCGTCCTCGAAATTTACCCAGTGTAAATAGTCAAGGAACTGCTACTTCCTTATTTCTTCACCTTACCCGGTGTAAAAGGTATGTGAACAACATGCACCTTTGTCAAGGAAATATTGTGGATTTGGAAAGTGACAAAAGGAGCATATATAAGCCATCTCTTTCAGACGAACAAACAATTGCGTACTTGAAATAATCACTCAACTCGATCCTTACATGAATTTTTAGGTGAATGTTTATTGTATTGACAATGATGTTATTTGAAAAAACTAATAAATGGTAGCGTTTCTTCTCTTCAATGTATGTATTTTCTTCGCTTTTAATTTCAGGAAATTTTATTTTGATTATTTTACTTAATTCGCCTATTGGGTATGGTTTACATTTATTTTTTATTAATTGAAAATAATAAAAATAAAAAATGTTATATCAAAATAAATATAAAAATATTATTTTTTTTAATTTACTATAATATCTTTTTATATTCATTTTATGATCCATAAAAGATTAATTTTTTTTAGGTTTCATGACTACTCTTTACAATAATATTTTCATCAACAATCGAATGAGTTCTTCTCTTAGAAGTGCAATAAGTCTTACCTTTATACGCAATACATACTAATTAAAAATATTGAAATTTAATCATCTCGAGCTTTATATTTTTCAAAGAGGTCGAATCATGTTATTTCATGTTATTAATATCCCTATGGTTTTCAAATTAAATTTTTATTTTTCATTTAATTTTATATTGAAGTTTGTTGATTGAATCAATTTAAATGGCATTTTGAATTAGATAATTGGAATTGATGCTTATTCAAACCTTAAATTTATAAATTAGTTGAATTCAAGTTATTTCAAATTTTATATGAATGCCAATGAATTATGAATTATTACAAATTAAATGAATAAATTATATAAATGATACCTCAAATTATGAATATTTAACGGTAAAATATCTAAATTTTAATTTCTAATATAAAACCTCACTAATATTTAATTTAAATAACATAAAACTTCTTATGACATTCTATAGCTAATTTCTATTTTATTTTTGTTAAGAGATATTTGGAAATATAATTTTTCATTACCACTCCTAATGACACCATATTTTTGCTCTTGTTAATGGACTCTATATCAGCCTATAACAAGTATTAGCTAGTTTAATTCATCATGCTTTTATCACGTAGTCTTGGCTTTTTTATTCTTTGGTTATATTATAATATTTTTGTTATTATTAGAGAGTGTGTGTTTCACCTTTTGAGTACAATTGATAGCTGAAAAACACTTAAACAGGTGAATGGAGATGTTTGAGAACTTAAAAAAAAAAATAGAGCTAATAGCTGATAGGCAACTGATATAATACCCATCGACTACAATTTATATCAACTATATTTTCAGAGTTATTTCTCATCGACTGATAGTTGATTTGATTTGATTTTTTATTTAGACTATATTATCATTTTTCATGTAACTCAAAAATTAATATTATTAATATTATTTACTTTTATTTTTTTTATTTACAATCTTAACACTTTCATTAGCTTATTATAAATTTATTAAAATACTTTCTATTAATAACATAAAATACAAAATACTTATTTATTATAAAAAATATTTTTTTTAAAACTTAAAATTATAATTTTTTCTTCATCAACAATAATTATTTTAATATGATATAATAAATCAATAATGATATTTTTTAATAATATAATAAATAATATAATATATTAAAGTAATAATTATATATTTATTTTAATAATAATATAATATAATAAATTTATAATTTTATATTTATTTAAATAATAGAAAAAATTATATGATATGTACTCTTATTAATCATTTTATATATTAATAGCAACAGCAAAATATAATTTTACCAAATATTTAACATAAATCCATTATTATTAGCTATCAGCTAACAACAACTATCAATTAACAGTTATTAACTGTATTTAATAGTTAAATTAAATAGGCTTTAATATTGTTTAATTCGTGTGTTAATTTAATTTATGTAACATGTTCGATATTAATTTAATTGTATCACATGTCAATCAATGATATTAAATATTAAAATTTTAGATTAAAATAAAATAAATAAATAAGTTTTAATAATTTATTAGTCTTTTTTTTAATCTCATTATTTAAATTTTGAAATTGAATTTAGTTTCTAATAGTAACATTAAGGTTTTTTTAACCGAATAAACATGGTTAGAAACTCATTCATGAATAATAGAATAATTTAATTTTAGTTTAATACTTATATTGTATTTATTAATAAAATATTAGAAAAATTATCTAATTTTTATTTATGCTATTTTTATATGTATAGTTAAATATCTATAATAAGTTCTAGACATGAATATGAGACATGTGAATATTAAAAATAGTGTTCCCTTGATAATAACTATAAAATATTATTAGATTTAGCAGTAACTGCTAAATATTAAATGTATAAAATTTATTATTTAAATTTATGATAATAATATATAAATTATTGCATGTTTATACCATAAAATTATAATTGTAATGCAAAAAATTTTAATAATAATAATTACTATTATATTTTTTTATTAATTATTAATCTTTTTAAAAATAATATTTTTTAAATTAAAAAGAATTAAATTTCTTTTATTTTAAAATTGACTAAATAAAAATTAATTGAACTGAATTTTTATAAAATTTTAAAATTTAATTAAGGATAAAAAATATTATTTTATTCATTGGATTGCTTATTGTAGATGGATTATTTCAAGCCCAAAGCCCATTTTATAAGGTTGGTCCATCAATCTCAACCACTGGGGTCTAAATGCATTACAAAGAGAAAAACATCCATCAAACCTACCTACGCCCAAAATTGGAACGGATGCTTTCAATTTTTTTTTTTTTTAAATAAAAAAAGGTGTGTTTGTCACTGGTGAAAAATTTAATTTGTATCTTTGAAATGATACGTGGTAATAATTTACTTTTTTTTTATTTTTAATTTTTATTTAATATAAATTAAGTAAATTTTAATTGTTTTAATTAATTATTTTTTTACATATTAATGAAATTTAATTATTATATTAATTTATATACTAATAGATATTGATTTATTGGTATTTAATTTAAACTGAAATAATAGACTGAATTAAATAAAGGTTAGGATAAATTTTATAAACCATTTTTTTTAAAAGAAATAAAAATATAATTCTTAGCTCAAAAGATAATTAGTAAAAAAATTTTTTACTATACCTAATAGTATGAACTAACAAAAAAGTATTAAGTAAAAATATTACTAATGTATTTTTCATCTCTAAGGAAAACCGCTCTGATGATGTCGTATCAGAAAATTTCTCAATTCTCATTTAATTGAATTTCTTTAAAATAAAAAAAATATAATTTACTAATATACTTACTAAATTATTTATAATAGTAATATACAAATAAAATTGAAAATGTCACATGAATTTAAAATTTAAAAGGGCTCTTAATTTATATATTTTCATTTCTTAATTATATTAATAGGCTTGGTAAAAACTAAATTTATAATTAATAAATAAATTAAGATAAAATTTTAAACTCAAATAAGATAAAATTAAGTTAAGCATTATTTAATATTAATAAATAAATTTATTTTAAAAAAATCAAATTTAGTTAAGAAAAAATTATTAAATTAAGTATTATTTAATACCAATAATTATATTTATAATTAGAAAAAGAAAACTTAAAAATAATTTTTAAATAAAATTATTGTTTTTTAATTATGTTAAGCGTCCATTATATATATATATATATATATATATATATATATATATATATATATATATATATATATATATATAATTAAAACAAACTGAAATTATATTTATATTAAATATATTTATTTTATTTTATTTTATATTTAAAATTTAAATAAGTATATATTTTAAAATAAAATTACTAGGTTAAGGATTATCTAATAGCAACGATTAAATTTATAATTAGAATTTTTTTTTAATTATATCGTGTATCGAATAATGGTGGTTACACATTTTTTTTAAGTATTTTTATATATTAAAAAATCAAAATTTGAAAAATTTTGAAGTTATAATAAATATAATTTTTATTTATATTCTTTTAAAATTATAATTTTTTTGATATTAATTATATTGTATATGTATTATCTAAAAATTAAAGTATTAATTTCTTATGTATATATAATAAATTTTTATTTATATTAAATATATTTTTAAGATAAAATTATTAAATTAAGTATTATATAATATTAATGATTAAATTTAAGAAGAAGATAATTAAACTAAAATGTTAAATATTTTAAATCACAATTTGGCATTTGAATGACATGGATGTAGGATATGTGGAGAGGAGAGGACTCTTTTACTATTGTTGCAGTCACTAATTAACAGCATGCAAAGGTATGGATATTTTCTATAAAAAGTTTATTTATTTGATTAATTATTAATTAATCAATTATTAAATTATTAATTATATTTAAATAATTATTTTGTTTAATAACTGATTATCAAAATTTAAGATTTTTTTATTAAATTTGTTATTTAAAAATTATTATATTACTTTTTTTATAATAATAATAATAATAATAATAATAATTTAATGATCATACATCCTACCATATACATATATTTTTCATAAAAATAAAACAAAATTTATTTACATAATCATGATAACTGAGAAATTTGTTTTAATATTCAATTTCTCATTATTTTCTTTGATATTTTTAAGTACAATTAATAAATGATAAATATTATTATTTTAGTTAATATTAATCATGTTATATTGCTCACATACACATATATAAATAGATTTATATCAAGTAGTAATTTATTTGTAAAATATAATATATTTAATTTCAATAAATTTTCCTTATTTTTATTAATTAGGCATTCAATTGTTTTAAATTATGATTAAGTTATAAATTTTATAGTTATATAATTATAAATGTAAGTTACAAATTATTTAAAAATTACCTTTTTAATAATATAAGAAATTATTATTATTATTATTATATAAATTATAATATATTAACATATGTTTATATACTTATAATTTTACCCAGTACATACCTATAATTTTTTTTATATAATTTTCCTTTAGCACTACTTTCAGATCTTTAATATTATTTTTTAGAAAATTATTAATGTAACCAAATAAAAAAAATGTTTGAATATATTATATTTATTTAAGATATTATGAGAAGATAAAAAAATTTTGAAATTTTAAAGTGGTGAAAATGATTATATGATTTAACTAATATCAAATTATTATATATCTTTAATTAATTTTCTATTATGTTAGTATATTTTTATTATTTTTAATATGAAATTTTCATTAAAAATTTGAGAGATAAAAAGTAATGCAAATAAAATATGGAGTAATAATAAATTTAAAACATTTACTTTCATGTATTAAAATTAATATATATATATATATATATATATATATATATTAGTTATTATAATTTTGGTTCATATTGATTAAATAATAAATATAAATTTTATATTATCATTACCAATTTAAACATGCTCTAACTTTTAGAGAGAATTTTACATCATTATTACAATTTTACATCATTATTACAATATTATCTCCTTAAATATTTCCTATATTAAACCAATTTTCATATAATTAATATATAATTTACATAATATTATTTAAATAATCTCTTATTATTACACACATAAATATTATTTCATTTATTTCAATTTTTTAATGAAAGTATATTTTCCTGTTTTATTTTTTGCTTTTTAGTTATATCATTTTTTAATTATTTAAGATATTATTTTGACGTTCTGTATATTCTTAATTCATTTATGTCTTTGTTTGTTAAACTCAACAATGATACTGCGTTACCTACATCTTATGCATGTTTGATGTTGTGGTAGTGGAGGATTTAGCAGTGGTCTATGGCCTATCGATTGATCTTGATTGTGGTTTTCATTAGGTGGTGGTAGAATCAGATACTAAACGACTCGTTGATGCCATTATGTTGGGGAATAAAATGTTAGTAATGAATGAATAAGTATCTTATTAAATGAATAATGGACCTATGTGAAAAACTTAACAGAACATCCTAATTATATAGCGTCGTATTTTGTGTTTATTGCACAAAATAAGCACCTTTAATTAATGGATTAAATCTATAGAATATCTCAATTTATTATGTCCACAATCATATAATTACGTCAAATATAAAAAAAAAATCATATAATTATGGAATCAAAATATAACAAACAAATAAATACTAAATCAATGTTGAATTGACTTCAACATTTTCTCCCTTCATTTAACATGGTTCATAAAAAAAAAAAAAAAATCTTTGATTTATTTTTGTGTTTGACCACTTCTTTTCTGCTGATGATTTTGATGTACTGCTCATTGATTGCTGATACACTTTTCACTAACCACTAATTCTTATTATTTTGGAGTGCTTCTTTTCGATTGTTGATTCACTTCTCACTCACTTTTGATTATAAATTATCTTGTAATATTTCTCGTCAATTTAAGTGCACAAACTGCATCACCTATAACTCCACATTCCTTCATTTTGATTCCAGCGATTATTTTTTTTTTTATATTAACCGATTCTAAGGTTCAATGAAACCTAATGACAAAATTTTTTAAATCCAAAAGCTTTATTCATTGAGTCAAATATCCTCTAAAACCATATATGGTCGTTGCTCATTTAATGAATATTAATTACTTAAAAGAGATAAAACTACAAAAATTTCATAATCACATATGTACAATATTTTTAAATTTTCAAGGTGTTACATGACAAATACTTAAGGTTTAAGTTTTGTTTAGTATTATTGTTGAAATTGTTATTGAGAAAAGCAATTTTCTAAATATGTTAGTTAGAGGAAATTAAAAATTGAATTAAAACTAAATTTGATATGTTCTAGTTATAAGAACTCTAGAATAACAAAACAACTTTTTCAAACTACTTTTTTTCAACAACATTTAAAATGGTGCTTTTTTTTAAAAACGTTTACAGATAATAGATAAAAATTTTAATTTATTTAGATTATTGGTTACCTAACAGAATTAATCCCAAAAAATTTCATTAATCATATCTATAAAACATTTGGATTTTCAAGGAGTTACAGTTCTAAGGCACAAATGACGATTCTAGGACTTGTGTCCCTCATTCAATCTCTTGTCACTTTGAGCTCTTACCCATTGTGTCAATATGGCCTAACTTAATATCCATAATTGGGGAGCTCTACTCAACCCACATTATCACATCCAAAATCCTCATAAATGTCATAAAACCATATAAAATATATAATATGTTTTACATATTCTGTTGCAACCTTGCTAAGAATTCTAAGAATTTATAAATATTAATATAGATCAAGAATGTAGTCAAGTCCATTACAATGCAAGAATACAAGGATCACTCAAATTTTTATAATAATCTTCTCCCTTTCACTTAAAAAATAGTTGAATAAGAATGAACATTCAACTTATAGAGTATAATATTAAATATTTAATATAATATTTATAACTAGCCTGAGTCTAGTGTAATTCTATTAATGGAAATTCAAAACATTCAACACATCATATAAATAAACATTGCACATAGGAATAAATAGACCCACTCACACACATAGTATAATACATAATTATTTATAAGAGCCAATCCCTAACTCAACCACTATAATCTGACCTTTGCCCAAAAAATCATAGCTCAAGCTAGACTTTCTCTATATTCCAATTGTGGGTGCTGATGAATCACAACACAAGTAAGACCTATCAGATTAGCTGCTGGTAAAATTTTGTTGAAGCTACTCCTATCCTTTCAAGATCACACACACCCACATACCTAATTCCTTATCACCACCTATGGTAGCAAAACATAATAACTAAGCGTTAAAATTATGTAGTAAGAATTTTATGTCCTATTCAGTATGTAACTAAGATAAATTTATTTAATGATACATAAGCATGCCAATACATTATAGAACATTATTTTTGTTCACCATGTTTCCTGTTCATAGTACAATAACTACCCCATGGCAAATGTTGTAAATATTTCAACTTTCAAGTATTCTTTCCCTTTTCTTTGTCCCATAAGGGGAAAAAAAACACCATGGAACCACCATGTTCCACTGGTAAACACACGCTCTGTATGAAAAACAACGGTGTTTTGATCTTCAACATGCCATTTTTAGCCTTCCTTTCTTTCACACTATATGCATGCAGCACTGCTCTCATATTCTACTTTCCACTATCTCTACTCATTTGTATCCATTGACTTACTTCCTCTCTTTCCATTGACTTACTTCCTCTCTTACCATTGTCCTTTTATGCCACCTATGTTTCTGTAATTTTTTCACATTTCCTTGCACTAGCTCACCATTTTCTTCAACCAGCTTTTGTACCTTTCACTCATAAGATGCTTACACAATCCTTACAACATTTCCTTGCACCAACTCACCATTTTGGAAAACAGCGTCGTTCCACCCAAATGCTTCTGGGTTCTCTTACTTTCTTCCCCTCTTTATGATTTTTTCTTCTTTTTTCCTATTTTCTTGTGTCCATTTTGATTTTCATTTTCTTATATTGCATGCAAAAAGGATGATGTTTTGTCCTATTTACTCATCAGCAGAGTTTTGCATGGACAAAGATTCTCCTTTTCATTAATCCTCCAAGTTTTGCTTTCCTTTATTTTTGCTCTGTTGACAGTACCCAAGCATTTATAGTTTTTCTTGCCATGGAACTGAGTGATTTTAGGCAAGGGTAGAATCGGCAGCTCCACCTCTTATGTTGTTGTTGGTAGATTTTGGTGAGCAACTTTCGTGAAATATTTCTGGGTGCAATATTGAATCTACCTTTTTTTTTTGTTGTATCCTTACTCTCACGTTAATTACTGCTCCTTTGTTTATTCTAATTTTCTCTTTGTCTAATTTCTCTAAAGCAAAGGTACTTTACATATTATGCCTTTTAAATCCCTAAATTGTTGTTGTATATGCTGAAAATGGACTTTAATATCATCCATTTTAGCTGAAATGAAAAGTTTCCACTAATTTGATTCTCTCTTTTCTCAATGGAAATGAATTAGTTACTTTTTTGAAAGTATTAATGTCCTTATGCATATTGTCTTGTAATGGGTGCTTCTTGAATTTCAAGGCTTTTCAAACTATGTATTCGGAATTCCTTTGCTATTTGGAATGGATTCATCACTGGTGTGATGCTATTGTTGAACATCTTACTTAGATGTTGCATGTAAATGAATCTTCTTTCTCACTATTTGTATCGCAACCTTTATTCCCCTTCTCTTTGTTCATTACCTATTAAGATATAAGAATTAGGCTGAGTTTTATTTTTTATTGCTTTTTTTTTTGTAAGATTTTGTTTAAGGGTTATCTTTATTTTTTTTTTTCCTTTTTCTTTTCCAAGAGCATGCTAGAGAGAAGCATATCTTCGTACTTGGCCTTTCATAAACCATAGGAATTTTACATGAGGGGTCAAATCAGTTATGGCTTGAGGCATGGGTATTGTTGTACTTACCTTTTATATTTTTCCAATTTATTGTACTATTTTGCTCTTCCAAATGACTTTACTCCTATTTCACTACTGTTTTACTACTTCTTATGAGTTTCCAGAGGTCAATTGAGTTATGGGTATTGTTTTATTTGCTTTTCGTATTTTTTTAACTTCCTTTACTATTTTGCTTTTTCAAATAACTTCCTTTTTTTTTCATTGCCTTTCGTTTTTTCATGGTAATTATTGTTTTCTTTAGTTTTCTCTCAATATATATGCTTATTTTTATGTAATTTTCTCTTTTCTTTTTTATTATTTTGGTTTGGATTGCATATTTGAAATATTGCTTTATTTTATTTAATTGTCTCTTGATTAATTAATTGATTTAATAATTTCTAATATTATTCATGTTTTATAGGTGGTTTTGGGTTTTTGGATTCTAATTGCTTTTTAATTAATTTAATTTTTTATGGTAGCAATGTTTGAAATTTCATACTATCTCTGTTTAAGTTGTTATCTTTGTCCTGTGATTGTTGAATTCATTTCATTGATGGTTGGGCATTGAGGTTCTTTTTCTCTTCTTAGCATTAGAGGGTTAATAAATGAATTTATGGGAATAGGGGATCTCAGTTTGCTTTGCAATAGTTCGGGTTTTATTTCACACTACAAGAAAAAAGGAGATTTGAAACCGAATATTCGATTTCAAATTAGGGCAAATCGGTTTCTAAATGAATTTAGAAACCGATTTGAAACCGAAACATTTGGTTTTAAGTCCACATGTTTCTAAATAAATTAGAAACAGAATATGACGTTTGTTCCAAATTCTGAAACCATTTTGAAATCAATATTCCGTTTCAAAATTTATAAACCACATTATTTCAGTTTCAAAATATGTTTCAATTTAGAAACTGATACTTTCGGTTTCAATTTATCTGAAATGAATTTCTGTTTCCAATCAGTTTCAAAATTGTAAACACAAATAAAACACTTTTTAAAATCAAAATTAATTCGGTTTTTAAATAGAAATGGAAATTCCGTTTCAAATCTGTTTGTAAATTTTTTTTCTCTGAAACAAAAACGTTTGGCTTTTGGATTAGAAACGAAAATTTCTGTTTCTAATCCATTTCAAATTACTAAGAAAAATTTTATTTTATTTTATTTAATACGTTATTTCCTGCATTGAAGCATATAATATAATATTAATTTTAAATGCTCAATATCATAATATTTATAATATCAGGCTATTAAATATCAAATATCAGTCAATATTATATATAGATATGACAGTGATAGGTTATGAAAATAATGTACTATATGGAAAAATAAAACATCACAATAATATAAAAATAAGCTACTTGTCATCAACAATATCATCACTTATCACCACTATCGGCCTCTCGACCATATGAGCCGCATCAGGAGCTGGAGCTGTAAACTGCGCACCCTGCATCATTTGTGCCATCATGTTTTGCATCATTTGTTGCATGCAATCCTTCAGTGTTTGCTTGCATTGTCAGTATCTCTCCTCGAATATCAACTCGCGCTGTCGGTCTCTCTCCTCCATTGCAACTAGATTATCTTTTGGCATTGCGATAGTTTGATGCAATTGTTTAATCTCTTCCTCTATTGCCTCTGACTAAGCATGATGGGATGCAGTAGAAGATGATCCATGCGATGAGCTAGGGTAGAAAATTGATGCTTGGGATCTAATTCCATAAACCTTGTTCTTCTTCTCCCCCCCCCCCCCTACAACTTGATAATATAGTGCCACCTCATCCAGAGTAGGAGAGTTGCTGCACCCTTCTTGTGGTTGAGACAACTGCTCTTTAAGCGCCAATAATGCATTCTGCAAAAGTCAATACACATGTTTTAAATACATTTATTTTGGCAATTGAATATACAAACTCAATTATTCATTTTTTTCCTACAACTGAAAGACAAATAAAATTCTTGTTTACTTACCTTAATTGATTATGCTCGTGCATCAACCATATCGGAGGTGCCCCTCCTAGTGTGGGTCTTATGGAAAAGATCTTTGGCCAAGCTGGGCTTCGTAAGAAGATATAATGATTTTAATGATATTTATAATAATGTTGAATTAATCACTATTATTATGTAGACAGACACTAACAAAACCAGTAAATATGAAATTATTACCATTCTATCTGCGTGAGTAGCATGTGAAACTGAACCCCCTGTGTCTAGAAATGCCTGCCCCAACTCCCCCTATCTCACTACAGCGGTTAGCAATGAACTGATGGCTCTTGGCTTTGAACTCTGGGCTACTTCATGCCTCCTTCCATTTTTGCATTGTACAATCGGGCACGATGACCTTGGATTTTCCTTTCCTGACATCAGTTTATTTAGGAGAAATTTTAATGAATTTATGTAATTATTTTGGTTAAAACACAATTTCAATTATGTTTCATTCTTCAACTTTGAAGTTTGGTTTTCCATTTTTGTTTGTTATTTCATGCTTTTGGGTTTTTGGATTCTAATTGTTTTTTAATTAATTTATGTTTCTTACGGTAATAATGTTTGAAATTTCATACTATCTCTATTTAAGTTGTTATCTTTATCCTTTGATTGATGAATTCATTTCATTGATGGTTTGGCTTTAAGGTTCTTTTTCTCTTCTAAGCATTAGACGGTCAATAAATGAATTTATGAGATTAGGGATCTTAGTTTGCTTCGCAATAGTTTGGGTTTTATTTCATTCAGTTTATTTAGAAGAAATTTTAATGAATTTATGTGATTATTTTGGTTGAAATACAAATTTAATTATCTTTCATTCTTCAAATTTGAAGTTTGATTTTTCATTTTTGTTTGTTATCATTGATTACTGTACTACATTTAATAATACGGACTCCATAGAGGATGCATATTTTTGGTGTTTGAGAATAGAGATACATTGACACACAAAGTCACAGGGGTAGCCATAACAACATTTAGTAATTTTAATTTAATTGTTAACCTATTATATTCAGGGCTTTTTGTACTAATAAGAGACCTTTGGTTGGAGCAGTATTCTGCTACGCTTTTAAAGAAGCTTGATCATTGTAGAGAGCTATTTATGTGTGGGCACACCTCTTGTGGGTTGATGATCAAGATAACTTGAAAGATGGAGAGAGGTGGGTACCAAGCATTTAGCATTTATAAAGGCAAAAAAGGATCAGCATGGTCAGATGTTTGCAATTTGGCTTTGATAGCAACATCTAATCAACCTGTGATTTATTGTTCTTTTCTTTTTTTTTTTTTTGCTTATTTAATATAATTAGTACATATATACTTTATCAGCTATATATCTTTGTTTTACGATTGCCATTCTGTTCTCTATGTTGCAAATTTCTTTTAATCTATTTATTTTGATTGCTCTTTTCTTATCACTAGAATTGATTAAGCAGCAGTAGAGTCTCATCAAATCCCAAGCTCAACCATAGCAGACTTAGTCAGGTCCCTCCCTCCCTCCCCCCTCCTCTCTCTCTCTCTTACAATTTTCAATCATAAATTTAGCTAAAATGGGAGCAATTGATAACTATAAATAGAAATATAAGATTTTTGTGAAGTCATATATTTAATTATTAATTTTGTGTTTGGTTGCCCAAAAAGAAATGAAGTTGGAAGGTGGGAGCGGCTGCACTTTCTGAAATTTAATCTATTTATTGGAAACCAAAATGTTCACTTGGAGATATTCTACACCTTTTATGCTTTTGTGTTATTAATACTAAGTTATCTAGGATGTGGATGTCTTTATTTAGTGCAGTTGATAGGGAGGAGGAGATATGCTATTCTAGATAAGCTGGAAGTTGATTTGATGTGGGTAGTCTTAATTAAGTCATGCATAGATTCCTAGAAGTTTGATTGAAGTCAGGTAATCTTAGTTTAAAACCTCTTTCATCCTAATTAATTTGTACCCTATAAAGTTTTAGTGCATACTCTGCTTCTTTGTGAAAATAAGCAAAGTAGAGCATAATTCCAAACTTTAGTTACCCATGCAGAAAGAATATTAGGTTCTCAATTGGTATCTAGGACTGCTGTTTGTTTGAGTAGTTTTGGGTTAACTCTGTGAATCTCTTTAAGCTTACTTCAAAATATAGCATTAGACCCTGTTTGGTTCAATTCTATGATAAAATTCATTTCGTTTGCAAATGAATAGAATTCATTTATAAATGAATTTCTTTGTTTAGTATATTTTATATTAAATATGAAATTCATTTCGTTTGAAATAAATTTTGAGTTTGGAATAAATAAAATAATATATAATAAGATGATAATTTTGTCACTTGAAATGCATATGATTTTAAGTTTGGAATTCATTTGCAAATTCTATCAATTTTAATAGAATTTGGTTTAGTTATAATAAATTTCATGGAATTGATTATTAAGAATTCTAAATGAATTTTTATTTAAACCAAACACTAAAATTTTAGATTTACAACTGCATTCCACAAAATTTTGTGGAATTCATTTATACCAAACACTACCTTAGTGAATTCAAAGAAGGATTTGTTGCAAACATGTTGGATGAGTAACAATTTTCATGCACTTTGTTTTCATATTATATGGCTTAGTACATTTAGTTTGCAAGTTTGTGATCTTAACTTGATCTTTCATTTGTCAGTGAGATCAAGTCTTTTGCATCCAAATTTGCTTTGAAAGTAGTTCCAATTCATGTTTTGGTAAATTTCCTTCCTTTCTTCAATAATTGTAATAAGCATTTTCTTTACAATTTCATATAATGTTTGGACAATCAGTCTGGTTGGAAATGTAAGATTATGCAACCTAATTCTTACAATTACTCCAACAATGTATTTGTCTTCCATTTCTTGAAACTATTTTTAACTTTGGGAAATCTATTGAGTTTGATATATCACTATTTGTGGTAGAATTCCAAATTTTGCTTCTTTATATATTTTAATTGCACTTCAAATTTCATTACTCTTGCCTGTGACTATTGGTCCTTCTACTAGTCTTGCCTAGCTTAATGGAATTATAATGCATATAATGTCTTTTTCCTAAATTGAAACTCCCATGCATCTGGCTTTGTGTAGTGAACACTCATCTTAAATAAACACCAAATCTAATTATTATGCTATTATTTGTGTGACTATTAAAATAAGTTATTTTTGGACCTTTGGGTTTGTATAAAAAAAAAAATTAGCTGCTTTACCACAGGTTCCCTAACGTTGCTTTTGAGTTGATTGCTACTGTGTCTCATGTATTGAGAACAGAGTTATTAAAGGGGACCGAGGCGCTTGAGTGAGGCGCTTGAGTGAGTCACTAAGTGAGGTGAGGCTAGGTGCGCCTGGCTTGTCTTCTGAGAGGCGACGCCTCAAGTAAGTGAAGCGAGAGACGGTGCTTCTTTAAACTAACTGTATTTTTTTTTTTACTTTTTTTTTTACTTTTTTAAAACAAATACAACTAAAACCCTAGCAGCCCACTTACCTCACGCCAAAAATAGAAGAAAAAAAGGTAGCAGCTTGAGCTCTCTTCCTCTCTTTCTCTCTAACAACTCTCTCTCTCTCTCTCTCTCTCTCTCTCTCTCTCTCTCTCTTTCATCTTCTTCTTTCCTCTCTTCTACTCTGTTTTCCTCTCTCTCTCTGTCTCTCCCTCTCCTCTTCTTCTTCTTTCCTCACGATATAGCAATTGTCTTTTTTTTTCTAATTTTTTTCTTTTTTTTCTCTCCTCCTTCTCCATTCTTGGGTATTATTAATTAGTTATTTATTTGTTGTAAATTTAATTATTTTACTTTTTATTCGTGTTAATTAATGTTTAAATTTTATGGGTATAGTTAAATGGATTATTTTACTTTGTATTCTTGTTAATTAGTTGATTAATTAATATGAGTATTGTTAATTTGTTAGTATTTAATTTAATTTTTACTTATTATTCTTATTAATTTGATTGCTTTACTTTTTGTGTTGTTAATTAGAGATTAATTGTTAATTAGTTTTTTTATTTTATATGGTTATTATTAATTTATTTTTAATTGGATTATTTTACTTTGTATTCTTATTAATTAATTGTTTAATTTATATGGGCATTGTTAATTTGTCGATTGCCTTTTTAGTTGTTATTCTTGTTAATTAGTTGTTAGTTTCATTAGTTTTACTTTTTTTTTCTTATTAATTAGACATTAGTTGTTAATTAGTTGTTTATTTTATATGGGTATTATTAATTTATTGTTAATTTGATTACTTTGCTTTTTATTCTTGTTAATTAATTGTTTAATTTGTATGGGCATTGTTAATTTGTTATTAATTAGTTTGCTTTTTACTTGTCATTCTTGTTAATTAGTTGTTTAATTTATATTGGGTATTGTTAATTTGTTGTTAATTTATTTACTTTTTATTCTTGTTAATTTTTGTGATTAGATTATATATGGGTGATTAGGGTAATACAACTGGATTTTCTACTGGCAGTAGAAGAACAGACCCAGGATGGGTGCATGTAATTCAAATTAGTAAAAATAATACCAGTGATCTTTAATGCATAGACTATAAGAAAGTTTATAAAGGAGGGGTTAATAGAATAAAGCAACACATTGCTGGAGGTTACAAAAATGTAGTTTGGCGTCCAAAATGTCCAAAATATGTAAGGAGTCAAATGCAAGAATTCATTACTAAAAAAAGAGAGCAAAAATCAGTTATGAATATGGAAAGACCATTTAAATTTGATGATTTTGAAGTATTAGGAATTGATGAAAATGAGGAAGAGAAACAGTTGATGCCAAAAATTGGTAGTGGAAAACAAAGGCAAACAATTAATGTTAGTGGCACTGGTACTAGTGCTTTAAAAAAACCAAAAGTTCTACCACCACAAAGCAGTAGAGGCTCTATTTACGATTATTTTTCCCCTAAACTGGCTGTTATGGGAAACAATATAAGGCAAACTACTATTGATGAAAATAGTCCAGCTACGAAAGAGTTAAGGGAGTGTGCTTATGTTGCCATTGCACGATGGATGTATGATGTGGGAATAACTTTTAATACTATGAATTATGATAGCTTCGGGAAAATGATTCGAGCAATTAGAAATTATGGGAGGGAAATAAAACCTCTAAGTTTTCATGAGGTTAGAGTTTGGTTACTTAACAAGGAAGTGCAGACCATGAATGATCTTCTTGAGTCTCATAAAGAAGAATGGGAGAATTATGGATGTTCATTGATGTGTGATGGATGGACGGATAGAAAAGGGAGAACCTTGATTAATTTATTGGATAATAGTCTAAAGGGAAGCTTATTCATTAAATCAATTGATGCAAGTGATGAATCAAAGATAGTGGCATTGTTGGATGGAAATTGGTCCTAAAAAAGTGATTCAAGTGATTATAGATAACAAATCAAATAATGTTACAATAGGTGAAATTTTTATGTAATATTTTCTATTAATGAAAAAAATCATTTTATTTTTATTATCAATGAAACGAATTATAGGGAGAATGTTGGAAGCAAATTTTCTTCATATGTATTAGACTCCATGTGCAGCCCATTGGATAGACTTGATGTTGGAGGATATTTTTAAGATCCGTGTTTTTAAAGAAACATTTCGCAAAACTGTTGAGTTTACTAGTTTCATATACGACTCTTCAGGAGTTCTAAATATGTTGCAAAAGTTTACTAACGGAGCAGAATTACTACGGCTAGGGCAAACTAGATTTGCTACTAATTTTATTATACTGGGAAGGATTCATCTTCAAAAGGCCAACATTAGAAAAATGTTTACTTCGGAAAGTTGGACAACCAGTAAATGGACTAAAAGGGTGAAAGGCAAAAAGTGTGAAAGAATGATTTTGAGTCCTGCATTCTAGAATCATGTTGTTTATGCTCTTAAAGTTTCTAGTCCTCTTGTTCGTGTGCTTCGACTGGTTGATAGTGAAAAGGAAAAAACCAGCAATGGGATATATTTATAAAGCCATGGATTAGGCTAAAGAAGCCATTGCCAACTCATTCAATGGCAACAAGGAGAAATACAAGAATATTTTTGAGATTATTGATGCGAGGACCATTCAATGGTATTGTCCTTTGGATGCTGTCGGATACTTTTTATATCCTGAATTTTTTTATCCAAACAAGATGAGAATTAAGTGTGATGAAGAGGTGAATACAGGATTGCTTTTGTGCATTCATAAAATGGAAAAAGATTCAACAAAAGTTGACATGATTCTTGATAAAATTGAGAGATACAAGGCAACTACAGAGACCTTTGGTTTTCCTTATGCTATTAGAAAAAGAACAACTAAATCTCCAAGTTATTAATTAAAATTCTTATTAATTTTTCATCTTGCTCATTTATTAAATTATATTATGAATTTAACAATCATTGTTTCTATATTTTAATAGCTGCTTGGTAAAAAATATATGGTTCTTCAACTCTAAATTTACAAAAGTTTACTGTAAAGTTCTGAGTCTCACATGTAGTACAAGTGGTTGCAAGAAAAATTAGAGTGTATTTGAGCATGTAAGTAATATGTGTGTGTGTGTGTGTGTGCGTGTGTGCGCATTAAATATAATATTCTTACTTAGTTATTTTATTTTGAACCTTTTAAGTTTGAAGTTTAACTTATTTGTTACTGTAACATTGATGACAACTTCATAATAAGAAAAGAAATTGACTATTTTAAGAATGCTTGGACAATTTGGTAATGTAAAGTACAATAGAGCATTGCTACGCCGACACACTTTTGGGGATATCACAACACCTATTAATTTGGCAAATATTGATGAAAGTAATGAGTGCCTGCTTAGTGAATTCAAAAAAGGCGATGGGGATGATGATGATGATTCTCTTGATTTCATGGATGATGTGTTGACCTGAGGTGATGTTGGTAGGGTAGTTGGAGTTTCTAAATCTTGTTATGAATCAAGATCAGCAGTAAGATGAATACTAGTTGAAACTCCATAAATTCGAAGGCCTCATCCAATGAGAGGTGCATCCTCTTTGCAAATTGATGATAATGAAAAAAAGGAAGAATTTGTGATGGCTATTGTTGAAAATGAAGATGATTTTGGAAATCTTGATGATGAGTGGTTTTAGTTGCATGTTTTTTATGTACTTTTTGCATTTTGTTTGTTACAACTTATAACTTATTTCTATTTATTAAAGTCTGAACTTCTACAATTTACATTTTCTATTCTATAACTTATGACTTATTTCTAAATTTATATTTATTATATATAATTTTATAGCATCACTTTTATCTTATATATAAATTGAAAATGCGGGTATAACCTATTTCTTTTTCTAACATCTCTTATTATTATTTGTGTTGTTGCTTGTACAATAAATTTCAATTTTATAGTCTTACTTGTATCTGATACTAAAGCTGAAAATGCAGGTACGCATTATTTTTAATTTATCTTATATTACATATAAATATAGTGCAAATAATTTTTTTTCTTTTTAATAAGCTTTTTTACTTATCAAACTAGCAAAAAGTATGAATTTTTATGTTATAAGTACACACACACACACACACACACACATACACACATATATAATGTAGGCAATTAAGGCTGCGGTGTCTTGCTTCAAAAAGGCCCTTACCTTGCCTCTCGTCTTTCGCCTAAGGCCATAGGGTAACCTGTCACCTTATTGTCACATTTCACCTTGACAACATTGATTGACAAAAAATAGTTCTAACCTAGCCGCAAGTGTGCTTGCACTAAACAACTTAATCAATTGGAAACTTCTGATGCTCATGAATTAGGTTTTGCGTTTTAGGAGCTTGATTGCAAGTTCTAGAACTTAGAAGGTACCTCTTAGGTGAATTGTAATTACACTCTAGAGAGAAAATCGATATGCCAAATGTTACAATTAGCATTTGTTATTTTGCTCAAATGCTTAATGCAATTGATGGAATTCACTTTCCTTTTTTAATTATGATTAAAACAGTTCTAAAAAAGCAAAAAAAAATCATTTTTTTCTTTCACAACTAATAACCTTATAGACTTTCTTCAAAATAAATTTAAAAAAGTCACCCGCAATAAAGCGCGAGTATATACGCAGTTTACATTAATATTGATGTCATGATTCAATATTCAATTTCTACTCACATATTGAATAGCAAATACAACTCATAGCCTTGGATATAAGGAAGAAGGGAATATGTTCTAGTTATTTGTAATACTCATACATGACAAATTTATTATATTCGAAAGAATAGTTGAATATCTTTGGGTGTGTTTGATAAAAAGTTAAAAAAATAAGGGTTAAATGTTATCCTTGTAAGTTTTAATCTTTAAAGAGGTAATTATTAACTTCAGCTCTCAGGTTAACATTTAACTCTCGATAAAGCTTAAATATTTATAAGGTGAAAAATTAATCTAGCCTCTTTAAATATCCAAACAACATTAATGAGATGTTAAAAGTTATAAAAGTAATAACTACATCTTGTTAACCTCATATCAAACAACCCCCTTAGTGTTAAACTTAAATCTTAACCTTATAAAAGTTCAAATTTTATAAAGGGTTTAAAACTTAGAGAGAGAGAGAGAGAGAGAGAGAGTAATAGTAATAATAATAATAATAGTCAGATAGTTTAGTCTTAAAGTCAAGCTTAAATCTTTTAAACATTCAAAGTTTAGAGAAAGAGTTTGTTTCGAAGGTTCAACATTTTAAATCTTATCATCTAAAAAATACGTAGTTTTAATTTATTTAATAAAATAATTATAATTCATTTTTTTATATAAAATTCAATTTAATTACTATCTACTATTTTATACACCTAATATTTTAGTAATTAATTTGTAATTTCTCACTTTATGGTTAAATATTTGTATTTAAATTATATATATATATATATATATATAACTTAAACATATAATAATTTATAATAATTTCAAATAATATTTATTAATATATTATTTTATAAAATAATTATAAACAAAATTAATAAATTTGTAACCATAAGAATACAATAATTAATATAAATGAACTTATAAAAGAACAAGCTCATAAGCCTATTTAATGAGTTAGTTTATATTTTGAAAATCACACTCACACAAAATAAATAATATAAAATTTAATGTAGTTCATCGTAAGCCTATTCCACCAAATAAATCCACTATAAAAGAAAAATAATTACAACCACTAATCATTTTCCTTACTCTTACAAGTCACTCAAACAAAACTCACAAAACTCGATACACCTGTCCACTTCGTGAGCTCTCTACAATACAATATAATAGTCAACTAACTATTCATATATATATGCCACAAAAATTTAGTCATTTTGAGACTTTAATTATTAAATTTCATAATTTAAATTCTATTAAATTTCCTATTTTATCTAATTTCCTAATTCTAATTTAACTTTAACTGTAGCAATCTTCACCTCTAAGTCAAATGGAAATAGTCTTCAACACTTCTGCAAAAGTCAATTTTCTCTTGAGTATTTCTTTGCACTCTTGATTGTTGATGTTGCTTCTTATCTTAACTTGCATTCTTTCAATCAATGTGCTTCCTTCTAATTTGTAGAGATTCTTTGCACCAATTTTCTCACCCTTCATGATCACAAGAGCACGTCGACTAACTTTCATGACTCCACTGTGAATTGAATACCCATAACCCAAAGAATCCAACTTATCTAAGGAAATTAAGTTCCTGTTGAATTTAGGAACATACCTTATTTCATTAAACAATTTTACATGATTACCATGTAGCTTGATCTTCACTCTATCAACACCTTCAACTTTCATCTTATTCCCATTAGCTAGCTTACTTTTCTCCTTTCTTCTCTTCAATTACATCGAACCACTCTTTTTTTAAGTAAATATGGAATGGGCGAGCAAAATCCATTAACCACTCATTTTGTAATAGATCTTTTGCCTTTTCCTTATCATCATCCATATTTAAACATTCACTATTAATACCATCATCAATTATAATTGCAGCAGTTTCTTCTTTATTCTTCTCACGATTCTTCTTGAATTGTTTAAACTTTGTAAGATCTTTCCTCATCTTCAAACAATGGTATTGAATGTGGCCCTTCTCATGACAATGGTAGCATCCTTTATCTTTAAGGTCTACTCATGGCCTCGAGCTCAATCTACTATTCATTCTCTAATTATTTCCATGCGGATTGCTTTTAGCATGACTAGAACCAGCAACAAAAGCTCCACCTTCATTGCTACTATCTATCTTCTTGATGAAAGGGCTCTTGCCTATATAGTTGAAAATACCTTTGTGGTGGTGTAGTAGTCAAAGTAGTAAATATATTATGTTATGTCTAAAGGAGACTGAGAGGACTAACTAATATATTTATTATAAGTAGTTATGTAGTAAGAGTTCTTTTGGGTGTAATTGGATTAATGAGTAGTCTAGTTTTAAACTTATAATTGATGATTATATTTATTGATGATAGTGGAAGATGGCATGCCCGTGGATGTAGTCCTATATTAAGAGGGTGAACCATGTAAATATTATTATTTTGTGTGTTTATTTATTTCTTTGTAGCTTATACACTTCCACGGTGCACAACAATTTTTGAACCTATTAAATGAGCCCATTCAATAGCTTTCAAATAAGCTAATTTTTGCAAAGCTTGTAAACAAATTAACTCGCAAATCATAACAAGTTAAATACTAGTAAATTTAAATTCTACTCATTTATTAAATGAGTCTTAAAAAAAGGTTCTAGCTCAATTCATTTAGAAAACAAGCGAAATTAAATTAAGTTTTTATTAAGTCGAGCTTCAAGTTGTAAATAGGTTGGCTCATAAGCTCTAACAAATCGAACACTAATGAGTTCAAAATCAGCTCATCTATTAAATAAATCTAAAATTAAATTTGAGTTTATTTTAAAAAAAAAAAGTCTAACAGGGAAAAAAATGTACATGAAGTGTCAAATTGCGAACTAGAAGGTTTTTTTTTTTTTTTAAGTTTATTCTTTATTTTTATCCCAAGCTTCCATACTTTACTTTAAGAATGGTATTATACATATTCTTGAAAGTATAATCCTTATATTTACTTCTTACATATAAACTAAAATTTTAAATAAGTTAGGCTATGTTTAACACTATGTAATGTAATCAATCGTGCAACGGAATCATATTTATAATATAATATAATATATTAAGCATTATATTACTTTATTTGGAATAATAAAAATGTAATGTAATTATTATTACAATCTCATATATGTATATATATGTGTGTTCAATTTGATATAATATATAAAAATCAAAATTTAATTAAAATATATTAAAATTTAGTAATTATTTAATTATTTACTAAAGAAATAACTTGAAAATCATTAATAAGATTTTTATGTTTAACAATTACCTAATTATAGTGTATGAGCTGACGTATAAAAAATAATATTTAATATGAATAAATTATATATATATATATATATATATATATATTGATTAATAATTAATTATTAATATTCATATTTAATATGATTAAAAAATATAAAAAATAAATATATAATTATTTTTTATCAATTTTTTTATGAAATATAATAAATGATAAAATTGAATATTATATCTTTCATCTCAAAATAAAATTTAATAAACTAAAATTTTGACATATTTATTAAAAATATATTTATTTATTTACCAATGGCACAATATTTTGTAAACAAAAAATATTTTATTTAAATATTTTTTAAATACATGAAGGTAAAATTTTTTGCCTCCACCGACCAAAAATTCTGGCTCTAGCACTATGTTGATGGAATTTCATCAAATTAGTAATGAAATTTTAATATATAATATTATTTTATTAAATATTATTTTAATTTAAAATTATTAATATTTTCGTTACTACCACCATCATACCATGATGGGAGAGTGATGATGATGGTAGTGACTAGGTGGTGGTAATAATAAGTAAGAGTGGTAGTGGTGATAGTAATGATTGGGTTGGGGTGATGGTGGTTGTAGTGGGGTGATAGTGTTTGTTAGTAGCTGAGATGAGCGGGGTTCGTGATGGTATTGATAACAAATAAAAAAAATATAAACAAGTCATAATGTTTATATTTTTATAATAATTATTATTATGTTATTTAATGTGTGATTAATTATGTTATGTAAATGTCATTTTATTATATTAATTATTTTTTATATTATCAAAATAATTAAATATATAATATAATTACAATTAGATGACACATTTAATTATGTCATATTAAATATTGAGTTTTATTTTTTGTCAATTAATACTTTAATAGATTAATAATAAAATTTAATACAGACTAAACTTCTTAATGATAGAGCTAAAGAGAAATAATCTAGTATTGAATAAACGAAAAAGATAATTAACAAAATGACTAAAAATAAAATAATTTAAATATTTAATATGTGAATTTTAATTTGGAATTGAGAAAAAAAAATATTTGGAATAAAGAAATCCCAGTTCCTTTGATGTTTGCTTTCATGATATTAATAGGAGGCCCATTGGACCAAGCCTAGGTAGATCTGTATTTAATATCATGTTAATTAAAAAATAATAAATAAATATCCGAAAAAAAACTCAAAATCCAAGCTTCGCCCAATCGATCGTTAGCATTAACTGCTTCAGCATATAGAAAATGTTAAAAGCCAGAGCTCATTGTTGGTCTGAGCTCAAATTTCAACTTTCATAATGAAACAGCTACACAAGCAAGCAACCGCTAACCACCACCGGCGAGACGATGAGATCCCCACTTCCCAATCATCTCCTTACTCCCCTAAAACGCTTAAACACCCCAGATCTCTCCCTCGATCCATCAACTACCTCTTCAGAGAACAACGTCTCCTCTTTATTATCGTCGGAATCATCATTGGCTCCACCTTCTTCATCCTCCAGCCCTCCCTCTCCCGCCTTGGCCCCTCCGACTCCCATTCATCTTCTTCCTTATCCTTCACCCGTAACTCCCTCGATTCTTCCTCCTCCAACTTCTTCCGCAAAACTTCCTTCTCCGGACGTGTCCCGGCGGGTATTGGTCGCCGTAGATTGCGGATTGTTGTTACTGGTGGGGCTGGATTCGTTGGGAGCCATCTGGTCGATAAGTTGATTTCGCGCGGCGATGAGGTTATTGTGATCGATAATTTTTTCACTGGGAGGAAGGAGAATTTAGTGCATCTTTTTGGGAATCCAGGCTTTGAGCTGATTCGTCACGATGTGGTTGAGCCTATATTATTGGAAGTCGATCAGATCTATCACTTGGCATGCCCTGCGTCTCCTGTTCATTATAAGTACAATCCAGTCAAGACTATCATATCCTTTTATA
Organism: Hevea brasiliensis; assembly: GCF_030052815.1. NCBI lineage: Eukaryota > Viridiplantae > Streptophyta > Magnoliopsida > Malpighiales > Euphorbiaceae > Hevea > Hevea brasiliensis. The sequence continues at coordinate 115,812,968 of NC_079495.1, forward strand.
TTTAATTCGAGATGCTTGGATTGTGATTTTGTTTTGTCCTGAATGTGAATTGTCAATTTTTTTATGGTGAAATTTTGGAGTTTTTCTTGTATTCCTTGACAGTGAATGTTTGTTTACAAGACGAATGTGATGGGTACGCTTAACATGTTGGGTTTGGCTAAGAGGGTAGGGGCGAGGTTTCTTCTCACCAGCACGAGTGAAGTCTATGGAGACCCACTTGAGCATCCGCAGAAAGAGACCTACTGGGGAAATGTAAATCCAATAGGTTAGCTGCTAATTATGTCATTTATCTGTGTCATATAAGAGACAACGAGAGTAGTTTCTGATCGTGTTATTCGCCCTCATATTTGGAATTTAATTAGGTGAGAGGAGCTGCTATGATGAAGGAAAACGGACAGCAGAAACCTTGGCTATGGATTACCACCGAGGTGCAGGCGTTGAGGTAACTAGTGCTGATATTTAACTGTTTCTATGCTATTGTGACCTGTCATGGTGTTTTATTTCACTAGAAATATTTGATATTTTTTCTGCCTCTTAGTCTTTTGCTGTTGTCATCCATCTGAAAAAATCGATGAATTCTGAAACGTTATGCATCCTTACATATTGTGTGTTTGTTTCAAGTGCCATGAGGGCTCAGTACTCAGTAAGCATTTATCTAGTAGCTAGTGTCTCCGTAGGTACCTATATCTGCATATCAAACAATCAACTCTATAAACAATTTAAGGTCATTGATTCTGGAATGTACCTTCTCTGGATTATTGTGTTACCTTTGTGCGTAAAGTATGCAAGACTTGTGTGACTTGTGCTCGCAAGAAGCACCCATTTCTTGAAAGCTTGAATAATTTGATTCCACGCATTAAGTTTGATGGAAGTATTTGACATTTACTTTGTTATTTAATCTTATAGAGGGCAATTAACATTCTACTAATATAACTTGGAAAAACTAAAGATTTGTGTTCAATTTATTTTTGGTATCCATGATGCTTGAACTATTAACTGTAAAGGTTGAACAACTATGCATAATGTGCTTAACAAAAAGTATCAGTAACAATCTGTTGTTAAAAAAAAGGGTTACAATAATTTTTCACAAAATGCACTTAATTTATTATGCGTTGCACACATATTTTGGAAACTCATCTTCTTGGAACACTAATTGAATGAATCACGAGCCATTGGATAATATATATATATATTTTTGTTTGAGGCACATATTTATCCACGTTAGTTTCCTATTCTTTCTTCTTAAAAATTTAGAAGCTGGAGTCTATTTGTTGATGTTTCCTTTATTATGTTTATTTTTCCCTTTATGGGATGGGGGGGAAGACCTTGGGGCGTTTCTTTCTCTTCCTAATTCCTATCGCCTTGAAAAATCTCCATTTGCAGTAAAGGTTATCAATTTTCTGAGCCATTTGAATATGCTAAATTCCATGCACCTATTTAAATGACATGCTAGAATTCTGTACACCTGTTTAAATAACAAGAGTGAGATTTATGATATCCTAATTTAGGTTGTTCTTTTCACCACTTGTAATTTTCTCTCCTTGTTTGGATTGGAAAAAAATTGGGAAGTTAAAATGAGGAGAAAGTAAATCTCTACTATTTAATCAAAGGAAAATGAGAATAAAGAAAATTGTAAAATGCAAATTACAAATTTATCCTTCATTTACTGGATAAGAAATAGAGAGCGTGAAAATGATTTTCCTGTAACATTAAATTAGCAATTAGAATGAAAGAATAGTAAAGTAAAATATATAAAGAAATGTTGTGCACGGGACATATGGAAATGAAATTAATAAATTCTTACATGAGGCTGCCATTGCACCAGCTCGATATTCATTTTTATTATTCTACTCAACTCAATTCATTTTTATTATTGTTGGTTAAAAAGTCACAACTGACTTTCGCACACAGTATGCTAAGCTCTTTGGTTTACTGTTAATTTAATTATTATTGTTTATATTCTCATTATCTTTCACCCTTTTCGTCATTCTCATTTCATAATTTGTTTATCATTTGAGATTTCTTTATCTCACACAGTATATTTTCAGATCTTGCCACTGCTGGCACAGACAATAATAGAGATTCTATCTTCTGTTTCTTTCCCTTTCTTTTTTTCATTTAATGACAAACTATTTTTTCCCAATTCCCCATTTCATTTGGGCATGATTGAATTGAAATGGTTATAGGGAGACAGGGAAATTCAGACAGAAAAATAGATTGGTGAAAATAAATGCAGATGACGTTGTTTCTGTGTGGAGTGACATTCTGAGGCTGAAACGAGGGCAAATATGTAAATTTGAGAAAGTTTGCTGTTTGATGTTGTACTTACTCCTCCCTTTTCTCTTCAATTTGAAGAGTGATTTTTGTGGGCCCAAAGAAAAAAATAATCTCCCTTTCTCTTCCTTTGGTCATCCCAAAACATTGAGTTAGGTTCAAATCTGACCTAATCAATAAGACGAATAAGTTGTATTGAAAAAAAAAATTTGTATGTCATGGAAAATCTAGAGGTGCAAAGTGGACAAGCTGGGATGAGCTGCTGGAGCTTTCGTAGTTTGTAAGACCATTTTCCCTTTGCAAGTCAAAAGATTTTGCTTATCTGTTTCTGGAAAAATTATCAAGTTTTAGTTCTTCTAAGCTTCATTTTGGTTCTGTTATCATATTTCAATGGGGCCCTCTGTGCTGTACAAGATCAATGTTGGGGTTGAGTAGAAGTGGACTGGATTATAACTGAACCAATCAATTCAGTGTCTTTTTTTTTTCCTTTTAGAAAAACTTGGTTTTTTATTCAGTTAGTTTAGTAAAAAGAAAAAAATGAACTGATTGAACCTTTTAAGAAAATGGACCGGTTCTAAAGGGAAAAGAGAGTCCAAAGCCATATAAAAGATATTATTCTTATCCTAAATTAATGAGGATTTTAACATATTCCCTTGCTTTCAAGATAGGATCAAACACCTAGAAATCAAAACACTTAGCTACAAATATTAGTTAAAAAGATTGTGATACCAAGAAAATGGGCTGAATATAATTTATTCTCATAAAGCTAGCTCAAGGGGGAAATACTCAAGCACTAAGAGTGTCCAAGCCCTATAAAGTACATTACCCTTTATCTCAAGTCAATTATGGATCTTAACAGAACTAATCAAAGTTTGATGCCTTATGCATGTTGATGTTGCTGCCTGCTTTGTTTCTGTACGCAAATCCAAGACTAAAGGCGTGGTTTTGTTTACCCAAGTTCCAACCCTAATTTCTCTCATCTAATCATCTTTTGTTTCACGCTTTCACTCCCTTGTCCCTTACTTCCCCTTCACCGCCTCCCTTTCTCAATTCTCGTCTCAAAGCTCTCTCCCTCTCTCTCTTAGGCTTTTGTCTTCTTCTATATCCAAAAGGAGACGACATAAGTAGAAGAAGGAGGTTCATGTGAGGAGGAAGAACATCAAAAGGAGACAACAGCAGAAGACGAAGACTCTGGCCCCTTTCCTCGCCTCACCTCGACCATCACACACAACTCTCTCCTCTTGTTGGTCTGCTCTTGTTCTTCCTGTTCTGGTTCTCGTTCTTGTCTATCTGGGTCTTGCTACTGACAAGATATCTCCTCGTTACGGCTGAGTGCTAATACTTTTGCTTCCTGTAATGTGCTACGTGTTAGCTTTTAATTTCTTAGTTTTTTTTTTATTGTATTTTTGTTTAATTCTGTATTGTTGTTTATGGGTTGATTCAATATTTTTTATATTTTGTGTTGTTGGCTTTTTGCTCATGGGTTGATCCTGTAATGGACTAAGGGGTTAGACTCTGTATTTCTTATTATATTTTTGTTTGATTATTGTTCATGTCTTCTTGCATTTGCAAATTGCAATTAAGGATTTGAGAGAGTTGAAAATTTTGCATTCTGTGATTTTGTATTTCTTTCAAGAGAAAATGGCCCGCAAGCGATTGAATGGACAGATTCTGAAGAAATTTGGTTCATTTCAATTTGGTTATGCAATCTATTCAGTTCAGTTTATATAATTTTCCTTTTTAGTTTTTTGGTTATTTTGATTTGGGTTGGAATCGTATCGATTTTTTGCATAGCCCTAATCAATGTGATGTAACTGATCTAATTTTATATGAAAAGGGGTGGTGATGAAATGTATCTTTCTTGTTTCCTTGTAGTGGTTAGTCCTTCCTATATTCTCTCAATTACCCTTTGGGTTAGTGATAACTTTTGTGGTTTGCAGGTCCGCATTGCACGCATTTTTAATACTTATGGACCTCGTATGTGTTTGGATGATGGTCGTGTTGTCGGCAATTTTGTTGCTCAAGTATGATCTTCCATTTAATAATTTGGGTTCGACTGGTTGCAATTAACCAATATGTTGATTATTATGAGATACTTTTATAGAAATTTATTGTTTCTAATTACTTTATGAATGTTTCTTAGGCCATCCGCAAACAACCATTGACTGTTTATGGTGATGGGAAACAAACCAGGAGCTTCCAGTATGTTTCTGACCTGGTATGGCAGATGATTACCTATGAATTTTATACATGATGTGTCTTTCTATGTTTTATTGCATTTACACTAATTGTAAGGTAATAAAACTTTTGACAAGGAATTTTGAAGTAACAGGTTTTTAAATTCATAACAAAACCTCTTATAGTACGTAGAGTGTAGGCTATCTTGGAATTTTAAATTGACATGGTATTTCCAATGACAGGTTGATGGACTGGTAGCATTAATGGAAGGTGAGCATGTGGGGCCTTTCAATCTTGGCAACCCAGGAGAATTCACTATGCTGGAACTTGCTGAGGTTTGCATTTCTTTGAATATGTAAATTTTTTTTTCTGTTAATGGACATGGCGTACTGTTTCTGAGTTCTCATTTATATTGTTCTTTCTAAGATCCAAATGAAGGTTAATACATAATTATTATCTTATCTTGACATTGTTAGGGTTCTTTGTGTGTGTGTGTGTGTGTGTGTTATGAGAGAGATTAGAACTCTTTTAGTTTGCATTGGCATACTAAAATTTGTTTTTCCTTTTAATGTAAAGGTTGTCAAAGAAACAATTGATTCAAGTGCAACAATAGAATTTAGACCAAATACTGCTGATGATCCACACAAGAGGAAACCAGATATCAGCAAAGCAAAGGAGCTGCTGAACTGGGAGCCAAAAATTTCTTTGAGAGATGGATTGCCCCTCATGGTGAATGATTTCCGGAATCGCATTTTGAATGAAGATGAAGGAAAAGGCCTTAAATAAAACAACAGTGAAACCAGTGTGTATAGTGTGAAGAGCATATCTGTGCCTTGATTCTTTTCATTATTGTCATTCATAATCCCCATTACCCGGGAAGTTATCGCAATTTGCCCCCATGAAGATGCATCTATTATTTGTCTACTTGTGCTTTTTAGCACACAATTTGTTCATTTAGTTTTTAATTGCACATTCTGAAGCTTTCCTTTTCTTTTTAGGGTAAATTACAATAAGGTCTCTAGGTTTTTACCATAATTACTAGTTGATCTTTGTACTTTTACAGTTATATTAATGTATATCTCTAACTTTTTACTCCATCTAATTAGTTTTTCCCTCTAATTTTAAAGGGTTTTGCCTTTTGTCCAAGAGCCACCAAGCCGTTTCTAGTTCAAACCGGATTGGAACTATTGGTTAGCCAACAGGGTGAACCAGAACTGGTCTGGAACCTCCTACTAAAAAAAGAGGGGGAGGGGGGTTGGGTTTCAATTTTGGTTCAGGTTTTGGTTTGATCTAGTTTGATTCAAATCCAACAGTCTAGATTTTTTTCAATTTTTTTTTTGAATTAAAAAAATCTGGTTTAGCTTGGAATAGAACCAGACAGTTTTGATTTAATTTTGAATTGGTTCATTCATGGTTCAACTTGAACATGGGTTTGACTGATTCTGAACTGGCCCATGGCTGGGTCGAATCCAAGCTAAAAAAAATGGGTCTATGGAGAGAATTTTTAAAATCTAATTTTACCATCATTTCTTCATAATTTATCTCCCTCTCCTTTATCATTTGGTCCTTCTCTCCCCAGCGTCTCTTCCCCTCTCTCCCCATCTCTCTCTATCTCCCTCTCTGCCTCTTGCGAGAAAAAAGAAGGTGAGCAAGGGAGGGAGCTGGAATTGCCTCTTGCTAGAAAGAAGAAAGTGAGCAAGGGAGGGAGATGGAATTTGAGAGAGAGGCGAAGGAAGATATGGCAAAGGAGAAGATTGATTAACGACAAAGGAGAAGATTGATTAACGACAAAAGGTTAAAAAATTTGACAGATGAACTAAATAATTGATAGAGTAAAAAAGTTAAAAAGATATATAATTGTAAAAATATAGGAGATCGACTAGTAACAATGGTCAAAACAAAAGGACCTTATCGTAATTCACTCTTTCTTTTTTTTCTTTTTTTTGAGGCGTTTGTTCTAAGCTATGAAAGGCTTGTATTGAAGTGCAATTTTTGGTATCATAAGAAAATGGATAAAAGAAGATCATTAATGAATACAGCAAGCTGCTGGAATCTGTTGGCAGTCTGGGTCAGATTTGAAGTTCCTTTGCTGTGCAATATTCGTTCTTATTTAGCTATCCCTTCTTTAATTGAGAATTTCATTGCTCCAAAAGATTAGAAGATCAAATCTGCTCTATTTGAGCACTAAGGGGGAGTATGGTTCAACCTGCTCTACAAAATCTGAATTCAATCAACAACACATTCAATATAAAATGCCCTTGGAGATCTCTTTGAAGGACGCAATCTAACTTACGAAGCTTCGACATCCCTTTCAGCCACTCAAAATCAAGGCTTCATTGACAGCAAATTGGCAAGATTTGCCCCTCGAATCTTACTTCAAATGAGCACTTACCCAACTTTCGTAAACAAGAGGACAACGTTTTGAAGAGCTCTGCGGACCCATTTGTGAAGAGAAAAGATGTGTCAGTTTAGTGCTTTTGCTTTTTGGCAAGTAAAAATGGTTACGGAAGTCCAGGTCTGATCCATCTTGGAGACACTTGCCTCGGGGACCATGGTCCATGCCTCAAGTGAAAGAAAAGCTGCCGTCTTAAAAGTTATCAATTTTCTGAAACATCATTAAAAAAAATTATAAATATTTTTTTCAAGTGTGTCAGTATAATGATTTAACTGGGATTTCTTTAAAAAAATTGTTTTCAGAATTATAATAATTATTCTATCAAATTCAGATTGCCCAATTAATTCAAATAAAAAAAAAGAAAATTCAATTTTTTATCAATTCAATTGACCATTGAAATTTATTTAATAAAAATTCGTTAAAATCCTATAAATTCTATTCACACTATTTTTTTTTATTATTATGATCAATTCCTCCAAACCCTCTAATTTTAATATTTTTGACTATTTAAGGCTTGCTCCAGAAAAATTTTCACTAGATTATAATGTCTCCATATGCTGTTTCAAATTATCGGTTTTGCAAAAAAACAATCTATTTCATTATTAAAATCTCTCCAATTGAGATTTTTTTTTTAATTTTATCGTAATTTTTAATTTTTTTTAATCTATAGAATATTTGATAACTTTTATTTAGCAAAAATGAAAAAATTTAATCATTGTGCTAAACATAAATTTAATTATAATATAAAGCTTACATTGTTCATTAGCCACTTTCCTTTTAAAAAAATAAATTGATTAATTAATAAAACATTTTTTTAGCAGGCAAATCAAATACTATCTTAATTGCCCATCTAACTTTAATCCAATGATAAGGGCACAATGAATCTGGAGTTGCATCTCCGTTGATCCCCTCCCTATGTACCTATCGATAAAAAAATAAAAAATAAAAATAAAAATAAAAATAAAAACTATCTTAATTGCATTGTTCCTTAATGTTAAAGCTTTTCTGCCATCACTAGTTTGCGGATATAATCACAACAGAGCAGCATCGACCAGTCCTTTTATACTCTATATATTCCACCAAACAACACATAATATCATTGAATACAAAATTGTTATGGTCAATTCTAAAAATTCATAGATAAATATAAGATGAAATTTTAAATAAATAAAAAATATTGAGAATAATAATAGAATAAATATTTTCTAATTAAATAATCATTATCAATTTGTGAAGTCTCATCATTGATATATCTCTTTAATTTTTTTTATATTTAATTAGATGACATTATTTGTCAATTTTTGTTTGCTAAAATAAAACTTGAATCTTCCTTTTCTATCAAATTATAAGCTAACCATTCATAATAAGATTGCATGGCAGATTTGCCAGAATAGCATATATTTAAGCAAATATTAATTAGTTTTTTAATTTTATATAGAGTGATAGTTTTAAGTTCATTTTTTTCATTTGCTAATTTTTATTTATTTATTTAGTTTTATTTGAGATTTAAATTCAAGACTTTTTAATTCTAAAAGATGACTTCAATATTACTGAATTTTCAATTACTAAGGTTTCATTTATTTTGTAGAAAATAATTTATATATTAAAAATATTTTTCACAAAAAATATTTTCTGATAAAATATGAAATTATTTTTTATTATTTAGTTGTAATGTTATACTAATGATATATATTTATATCACATATATGAGCATTTTTGCATTTTAATAAAATTATTGAAGTTTAGAAAATTAATTTTTTTTTAAAAGTTATTTTTCTTAAAAATGTTTACTTTTTTCTTTAAAAAAAAATATTTTTCGTTGATTCATTTTCTTAAATGTCCCAAATAAAAAAATATAAATAATATTTTATAAAAAAATATTTTTTATAAAATAAACGGAATATAAATATTAATATAATTATTTATTGAATGAGTGAAGTTAAAAAAAAGAGGAATACTAGTTGCTTAACTTGGGCCATTGACTTTCTTGACGAAGGCAAAAGTTTAATTTTCTAATTAAGTGATAGAGTAGTATAATTTTCCAATTAAGTAATAGGGTAATTAATAAGATGCATATATTTAAATACAATCAATTAAGAGACTCAGAAGTTAAGTTCACTTTGAAAAATCATTAGAAGAAAACATGATGAAAAACAAGATAGAAGAGGGAGGTGAAGAAACTAGCTATCAAGAAAGAGAATAAAAAATTTAGGCAATAATGAAGAGGGTGGGCAGGAAAGACACATAAAGGAAAAGGAGAGAAGAAATAAAGGCAATTAGAAGCATCTGATTCCAGAGGAAGAGAAGGGGAAATGGAGGAGAAGGAAAATGACTTTGTGTCTCATCCATCCATAGAAAAGAGAAAAATTCCTAATCTTTTGCTATCTGCCAGCATATGTTCCATTCCATTAGAATGCTAAATTGATAATGTTTCTTTAATGGAATATATATGCCAAGTTGAGTACATCAGGCTCATCTCTCACTAGGGTTTAGAATTTTATATTCCAAATGTTTTACTATATGGTAATATATCGTCCATGTTTTTTCACTTAATATGTATTGTATTAAGTTGAATATATAGAATGCAATGGTAAAGCTAGAATTTTGCAAATTTTTTAATGAATAAAGTTTAAATTAATTAATAATTAATTAATAAAACGTTTAAAATATATAAAAATTGTAATTTTTATATTATATGCACGTATTGTAATAGTAATACTTTTATTTTTTTGGTAAAATACTTGTATTTTTTCTATCTTAATTTAAAGAAAAAAAATTAAATGAAATTTAAACACTACTGATTACTGAGTTACAATAATAATATTTTTTTAATAATTATTTTGGAGAGGCCAATTAATAAGAATATATTAAAAATAACTATATAATATTAAAATATACTATATATTAATAAATTTTTTAAAATTTTAAGGGAGGGCCATGGTTCTCCAGAGGCTTCGCCTCTGATAAAATGATTTACCGTTTAGTTTGATATTGTGGTGTTAAGTTTTTTTTTTTTTTTACTCTATTAATATTATTAATAAAAATGTCAATATATAAAATAAAATAATATTCTTTATCTATGTGTGACTGCTAATTATATTTTATTTTTTATAAATTTTTCTTATTTAGATGATTCATTATAGATTTGAAATATAATATATATAATAAAATTTTTCTATTAAATATATAAATTTTATATGTTTATGATTTAAATTTATAATCTAAGTAAAAATTTGCTTTCTGCATGAAAATTATTATAAGAAAGTGAAAAAAAGAAAATAATTTTTTTTCCACTCTAGTTCTTTAGGCAGATCGAGACTGACTTGGAAGATTTAAAAAAAAAAAAATAGAACAAAAGAATAATTGAGAAAAAATAAAAAACAAAGAACTGGAAAGGCTGGAAAACCCTAATCTTTGACCTAAAATATCACATGAATAAAATTGCGCCAGTGAGGTGTGCCTGTGCTGCTCAGAATTGTACCGTTGGTTTTGTCTGTGCTCGAAATGAATTCAGAGACAACTTCCAGTGGATATTGTTTATTAAATTAAGCATTAAATCTGTAGGCCATGCCCACCACAACCAACATCTGCTCCATTAATTTACTCTTCTAAGTATTAAAATTGTTTTCTTTTTCCTTAATTATAATCAGGCCAAACCATTTTTATTTGCAGATGCCTCGTGACCTCCTTTTTTTAATCCAAACCTTCCTCTCACTGGGCTCTAAATCCCATGCATGTTACCCATCATGAGATTATGTTTTAATTAATTATTTTTACATATGCCTGGTTATAGATTAACTCTATATATAATGGGGAGGAAAGAAAATAATAGAAGGAATATATTTTTTTTATTTTTTATTTTTTTATTTAGAAATAAAAAAATAGTAAGGAGAAAAAAATAAAATTTATTTTTTCATATTTGAGAAGAGATAAAAAAGAAAATAAATTAGTACTTTTTTTAAATTACTATTTTGTTGCTAATTTTATTAAAGTTAAAATAAAAAATAAGGTTATATATGTAATTTCATCAATTGAAGTATAAATTTCCTCTTTAATTAGTTTATTTTCTCTTTAAATAGGAGAGAAAATAATAAAAGCAAAATTATTTTTATTTTCCTCCCTCTCCTTATTTTCCCTTCATTCCCAAACAAAGAAAAGTGGCAATCTCAATTTATTTTCCTTCATTTATTTTTTTTCCTTCCCTTTTCAACATATCCAAATAGAGTAAGTTTTCTATATAGATTTTATGAAAAATGAATTATTGAGGCTATTCTCCTCTCTTGTGAATTTAGGATGATGGATTTAGATATTAGATCTGCAAGATAATAATGGAGAACACTAAATGTGTTAATTAACCATCAATCCAATACCAAGTCAATAATAGGAATTGGACTGTAAGTGAATCGGATTGATTAGTGATTGTTGTAGATACCTGATGGTCTTTATTTAGTGTTGATTTCTGTTATGATAGGGGTTTAAGACTGATTGAATTTACAACATGACTCTGGTGATTATCTCGAGATACTTATCTTTTTAGGAGATCTGAACATCAAAAGATATGCTTAGACGACTAATACCTGTGCAAGTATTGTCAAGGGTAAATATTCCAGCGCCTTGTGGTAGCTCGGACTTGGATTGTGTATCATTCACCCATTACTCACCTTTGAATACTGTTTTTAGTGACTATGGCATCAATTATTTATATATATTACGATTAATTAAAAATTTAAAGAAATGACATTAATTATATTAAACAAAATGTTGTTTTTCCTTTTAAGCTTCATAATACTTGAAAAAGGGACGAAAAATATAAAGGAATTGTTCTTCATCATATCATTTTCATTCAATAAAAACTATAACAAAAGGTGGTTGCATCTCATAAAGATCACCTTTTGGGGTTCTATTCCCTGGTAAAAGAAATGTACCACTACAAATTCTGGCACTGTTTACTTAGTTTTGTGTATTATATACCTAGCAAATTATATTTTAAATTTTAAAAATAAAAAATAAAAATCATCAAATAAATCATAGTGACTAAATTGGCGCTGATGATGATGATCGAACAATCATAAATCAATAAGCATGAGTAAGAAAAGTAGAAATTTCCACACTGGATTCTTGCCACTTATTATGATAAAATTCTGCGATCTCTCTTCCTCTATCCAATGTTCCAGTTAGTTCAAGCCTAAAAAGCAGAAAAAACCAAACCTTCTTTGAGTAGTTCCTCTCTCTCTTTCTTGCAGATGCAGATTCTCTAACCACTAGCTTATCATTCTCTTATCATCAACATCCAAAGATGAAAAGAATTGATATCTTCTGTGCTTCTCAAGCTTCAACAACCATATGCATGAGCATGGATCAACCCTCTTCATCCTCCACATCATCCTCTTCCTTGCCACCCACCATTCAACTTGGCGGCCGAGCCATCGACCGCCACAATCCTATAATCAGAGACCAGAGAAGAACCCCTAGATCTCTCTCATTAGCTCCCTGTACTTCTCAGTCACCACCCATCAATCCCCAACCTTACCATCTCCTTCGCAAGACCAAAAAAGATCTTGCAAAAGTACCAGCAGCAGCTACCAACAAGACTAATAATGATCAAACTAAGACAAAAAGCTCTAGAAAGCCAAACGAGCGAAAAGACAAGAAAAGCTCTTCTAAGGCAGCTGGTGATGATATTGCTGAGAAGTATTCATCTTCTCCTTCTTCTTCTACTAGTGTGGTTAAAGAAGATGTTTTTAGGAAGAGCTGGGCTAAGCGTAGTGATTTTATCACACCTCCTGGATCTTCTAGATATCTTTTGAGCGAGAAGGATTTTCTTGATGGGTTATATGATTATGATCCAGTATTGGCATTGGTTCCTGCTGAACCCAATAATTCGAAGCAACAAGAATCTACTTCTTCGAAAGCTTCTTCAACTTCCAACTCAGAGGGGCCATCAAACCAGGTTTGTTTTCTCTCTCTAAGAGATCTTCCACTGGTTCAAGATGAAGATTATAGCTAATAATTTAGTTTCTCTTCTTATGATGAATAGATTAAATTTTATAAAATGATATGAATTGGGTTGGTCCTGCAGGTTGTGGTTTTGAGAGTGTCACTGCACTGCAAAGGCTGTGAAGGAAAAGTAAGGAAGCATCTATCTAGAATGGAAGGTAATTGAACTCTGGTTATGATTAGATAAAACAGGTTAATCAATTAATTAATTAATTTCTCAATAATAATGCATGGTGTGGCTGATGAAATGATCAGGCGTGAGATCGTACAGCATAGATTTTGCAGCAAAGAAGGTGACAATTGTAGGAGACGTAACGCCATTAGGTGTGCTGGCTAGTGTATCAAAGGTGAAGAGTGCACAATTTTGGACACCAGCTGCAAACCCAGCTCCACCACTCTCTAATAACTCACAACCCCAGAAGTAATTTTTTTATAATAATAATTATTATTATGCGAGAACAGTTAATTAGTTTCAATTTGGTGCTTAATTTAGTGTAAATTCAGTCTTTTCTTTTATATATGTGATTAGCATGAGTAGCTGGAAAAGAATCTTTGCTTATTAGAAAGTTGGTAATGAAATAAAAGAAAAGCAATAGAGAGGGGCAATTTGGACTGTTCTTTCTAATTGCTAGTTATATGCTGTGGGTGTCGTTTCATTATGGCAAAAGAAAAAGAATAGTTGGCCAGTTTGGTCTTTTGGGCAGGCGCATACTAATATATTATACATACATAAGATTACGCATTGCTGTTTGAGATTTAAAAAATATTTTTTAAAATATATTAATTAAAAAATAATTTAAAATTAAATTTATAAGTTTTATTAATAAAAATATTAAAATAATAAAATAATTTTTTAAAAATTAATTTTTAATAGTATCTAAAATTATATTTAAAAAAAAACAATTTTAACCTTTTAATTGTAATGTTAAAATGATTTTTTTTTTCTGAAAAAAAGTTTTAGATTTATAAACTCAGTGTCAAAAGGCACTAAATATTTTGTGTTTTTTTCTATTTTAATTTAAACTAAAATTCAAATTCCTTCATTCACAAAGGACTCTTACAAAAGCAAAATGTTGTCAACATGTTTGACATCTCCCACAAGATATAACTTTAGCCATTTAACTTTGTCTCAATAACTTGGACAGGAATCTAAAGGTTACCCTTAAGTAAGTTTTAATCTTTTTATACTCCAATATTAATATTTAACTTTTAAAAAGGCATAATTATTAATTTGATTAAAAAATTATCTAATCTTTTTAAATATCTAAACAACGAAAAAATAAAAATCTATTGACCCGTACCAAACACCCCAAGTGTGAAATTCTTAGCAAAAGCCCATAAGAGAAGGTGAAATTTTACATTGTCTACTGGCTCAAGACATGCAATGAAAATGAAAGCAGGAAACACAGGCAAATACAAATCGCTTACGAATCCTTCTAATTCTTGGAAATTTTTCTGCTAATATCTATGATTATTATAATTATATATTTATTTACTCATCATCTGTGAAATAACTGCACGCTAAACAGATTAAGTGTCAGATCATAATCATTTGCTTAGAGACAATTCCAGACATAGCTGAGATTTTGTGCTGATTCCTCCTTGGAGTAGTACTCTCCTCGATCACCATTCTGGAATTTTGTTTTTGGTTTAAGGGATCTTATAAATTTATTTCGTCATCTCTAATTAAAATGAACATTCCATCAGTTCATCTTTCGTATACTCATAACTTCCTAAACCAAAAGGGCACTTGTGCGCAGAATCTCTACACTAACACTGCTTCTATCTCTTTTACTAACTCTTCTATCATCAGTCTCTCAATTTCCCTGCCAACTACATCAATTTCACCTCTCAAATCCAGCCACTGTGAATCCATTACCAGTACCTTCTCCACTGCATTGTTATTTGCTTTCTTTTCTTGGCTTGCCAGCAATTTGTGGATGCCATCCTCAAGTCCATGTTTAATCCACCTGGGAATGATCGCAGTTGCAGGCCTCACCCACAGGTATGGATCCGCAAATTGTTGGTTAATCATGAGCAGAGATGAATTTATGCGGTCAAATAGCAGCTTCCTTTCAGACCTTGGCCAAGAAGTGAGATTGCAATGCTTCTTCTCCAGTCCTTCAAATACCAGGGGATTCAAGGGGCACTCTGGACAGTGCCACGACGCCAAGAAAGAATCAGGATCAGCACTATTAATACCCGATTCTAGTAGTACATCAACTACATAGGAACGTTCCCTGCTCTCTTCAACAATTCCTTTCTCTTCTGAAAATCCAACATAGCCATCCTCAACATCTTCATCGCTTGAGATGTGTATGGGACCCTCTGCATATGCTTCCGACTCCAATTTGAGTAGCTGAAGCTGCATCCGAAGTCCTATGGCATAAAAAATTTTAAAGAAGGAAACAAAATTGATTAAAAGACAAAAATAAAATAAAAACTGTAAAAATTAATGGGGTATTTGTGCAGGAAATGAAAATGATTTATTTTGTTGTCCCTCCAATCCATGTGCATTTTCACCTCACTGTCCGTTGCTCATGCCCCACCCTTACAAGATGCACCAGCAGTTAATGTACATTGGTGAAGCCATGAGGTAAAGGAACCATAAATATTTCTTTTAACTCTCAAATAACGGAATTGAATTGGCTACATTTTACTCCAAAATATTACTCAGATCAGAGGAATAAATTTCACTCTTGACTATTGGACCATCCAATTTTTCTAGTAATCACATTTCACTCTTAACTATTGGACCATCCAATTTTTCTAGTAATCACATTCTGAAAGAAAATTTTATGGTTACAAGTCTAGCTACAAAATGCAATTATCAACATTCCAAGAGAAACCAAATCACAGATTAAAACAAATAAATAAATAAGTTTTTCAGATTACCATGTAGGTCAGCACTGAGACTCTCAAAGCATTCAGAACTTGAAGATAGATCATCTGGGAAAGGAGTTTCAAGAACTGAAACAGGACTGGGCTGTTCAGCCTCCTTAGAGCTTGCTGGAGATTGTAGCTCTGCTACAGAGTGCTGAACAGGAGCTGAACTTTCATCAGGTGGCCCATTTAATGGTTCCTGAAACATCAATAAAGAGCTTAGATTAAACCATCCCAAAAATAAAATTAAAGTACAATATATATATATATCTTGAAATTTCGCTCTTTGGCACTTAGAAAAGATCTCATGGTACCATTTTTGACAAAATGGTACTTTGAACTTTTCTCCATTTGCACTTTAAGAACAAATGCTCTAATGTCATTACTTATGATGACAAGATAACATATGATAGTTAAAATAAAATAAAACTTTTTCTTTTCACTAAAAATTATAAATTCAATTTTTTATGATTTTCATATTAGACATCTTTTAAAAAATATTATTTATTGGGTTTGTACTTCCAAGTCAGCAAAATTATCAATGTTAGAGCATTTGTCATTAAAATGCTAACGAAGTAAAGCTCATGGTACCATTTTGTCAAAAAGGAACCACAAGCCCCAAAGAATCTGTGCAAAACCTCAAGGTATCTTTTTATACTCTCCCTAAAATTAAAGTATCCATTTCAAAAAAAAAAATATATAATCTGATGACTTATGCAAGGTGTTATTGACATTCAGTGATGAGAACATCCTCATTTTGCCCCTGATTTTTTAATTATTCCAATAAGGGACCACATATAAGAAGATATATTTCAAAGCACCCAGGAAAGAAGAAATCATATATATATATATATACAGAGAGAGAGAGAGAGAGAGAGAGAGAGAGAGTTTACAAATAGCAAACCATGGGATCCATTTACAGGAAAGACATAAAAAGCAATTTAACCATGGGAAACATCAGGGAAGTCAGGCCACTAAATTTTTAGCTTTAGTCTAGCATAGTGATGATTTATATTTCTGTTATTACTTGCTATTTAGTTTAGCTTAATGGTTATTTTCTTTTTTTGTGTAATTGGCTCCGACTAGGACTCGAACCCAACCTCGCAGCCATAGAGACGACTAAAGTATCACTAAGCAGCTTAATTGCTATTTTCAGTTTATGCATTTGTTATTATCCTAGGAAATAAAGATTCAAGGACAACTATAGAATACTCTCTATCATTGGCCATAAAGGAAGAAAAACAATATAGAATAAGTCAACAGAAAATCCATATTTGTATTTCCCAGTGAACTGACCTGCGACCCAATCCCAAACCCAGGCCAGTAACAATATGATTTCGGTTCTCACTTAAAAGCTTATCTCACTGAGTCACTTTTCCCTTACCATTACAGTTTCCAAATAAAAGCCAAAAGATCAAGAGCAGCTCATACCTCTGCACATGCACTTTGATCATATATGAATTCTAACAACTCAACTCAACTCAACTCAACTAAGCACAAAAATTTTGAGGTCGGCTACATGAATTTTAACAAAACAAGAGAATTTTATGGTGCATAAAATGGTCAAATATCTCAAAGGAAATTCCATAAATTTAATAGAAGAAATGAAAGGATGTCCTTAAGCAGGCTGGCAGCAAAATAAGACCAAAATGTTGGTACTGCATCTGAAAATCAATAACAGGAGAAAACCAAAATCTTTTTCTGATGACAGAAAATTAAGATAGCAAAACAAGTAAAAGAAAAGAAATATGAGGTTATTCGCTACCCCAAGAATCTATATTTAGAATCAATGCTGATTCACATAAATCTGGCAAGAAAAGTTTTTAGCGATAAAACTGATGAAAGATTGCACATAAATCTGGCAAGAAAACTCTGATGCATGGTCTGTTTATGTTGATGCACATAAAAAGCACATGCATCAGACTGATTAATTTTCAAGACTATGTAAAAGTATTAACCAAGAGAATGAGTACTAGGATGCTGATCATAAATGTAGTGCACTCATAATATGATAACAAGAAGGATCATCTAGAAAAGATAAAATCAAACCTGTGAAATTAAAGCCTCTGGGTCACTAGAAGAAGAATTGCCTTTTACCAACATATAAGCTGGTAATTCTGAGTCAGTATTTTTAGAAGGCATGGCCACATTCTCAATTGCTACATCCAAAACATTCTCAGGAATGAAACTCATATCTGTGACAATTGAAGCTGACGTCTTGGAAACCATATGACATGGTTTAAATTGATCATCATCTGTGATACTGCTCTGCACTTGCTTATGGCTGACATTAATTTCTGGTGAAGTGTCACTATGATCAGTACAAGTGTACTCAGATAAATGAGATCTCTTAAGGCGAGATCTTGAATTTCTAGAAGATGAACTTTCTCGCTGATTGGGCTTCCCCTTAACTGCCTTGACGCTTTCCTGCTGCATTAATTCTTTTGGTAATATATGCTGGTCATTGCAAAGACTTTCATAGCGCATGCCTGTTTTCGGACTACCAATAGTAGTACATGAAGCAGGAACAGATCTTGATCTAGAAAGATTTCTAATGCATCCGTCTTTCCAGCCATCCCTACTGCTAATACCCAAAGGTTCAACACTCCCTGCCGGTTCATCATTGCCATCAAAATTGTGAATAAATCCTTGTCCAACAATCATGGCATCCACATTAGCTGGCCTTCTTTCCTTACCAGGCAAAGCAAGCATTTCACCTAGTGTGCTACCCCTACCAACCACTCCCATATCTACATACCTATGACTATGGGTCATCTTCCACCTCTCTGAGAGTCTCTTCTTGGCCTCCCTGCTCACAGATGATTCAGAAGAGCGAGATGATGAAGACCTGTATTGATTGCTCCAACCAATAGAACTTCTAGAAATCACTGTCTGCACATCTGAGTCATTTGCTGATTCATTGTCAGACCTGTTTGATGAACTCTCATCCCCAGCATATCCTCTAAATCCCAAGGTTGAGAACTTTATGGAACCACTTCCAAGACTATTTTTCATTTGCCTGGTGATCTCCTTCGCAATTTCTCTAGACTCTCTGGACTTATATCTTGGTAGTGCTACCTGATCAGGAAATTTTTCATTTCCAAATAAATCTGCCTCCCTATTCTTGATACTAGGAAGTTCAGTGTGCCTCTTACAATCTGAAAGAAAATCATGAGAAGAACGTGTTGATGAAACAATTTTGGTAGCATTATGCACTTTACCAAAGTTTGGTTTCAGTACAACAATCCGTGTAGGAAGAACAGAAGGTTGTTCTTTCCCTTCTAATTGAAGTTTTGATGCCTTGAGTGGATTATCAGCAGCTTGTTTACGGTAAGAATGGCTAAGAGGATTACTTTGGTGCTTCCTATGATTCTTCCATGGCATTTTTCTCTCTACTTTGCATCCCAGGCCACCGCCTTCATGCTCTGGAGCATGTGATGACTTCATACCTGATATGCGACGACAATGGGACTGAGGAAGGGCAGCTTGCAGATCATGTAGATGCTTTGCAAACAATGAATCCGGCTGCTCAAGAAATTTCAGGAGAAGATCTTTGTTGGAGTCTAGATCATCTATTGCATCCTGAAATTCCTTCAAATCATTAAGTTTTTCATCACTTGAAAGACATGTGACATCCATGAATTTCTGCTTAATGAATGTCATCTCAGCTTCAGTTAGCTTTGAGTTTGCAGTCCCCTGCAACAAGTACCTACTCTCTCTTTTTGATGCGTCTAAAACTTCAAATACATCTTTGAATTCTTGCTCCTCCTTTGAGCCTTTTCTGGATGAACTACGACTACATGATGCGCTACTTCTTTGGGACTTTTCTGTTGGCGCTATCCTCTGTAAATAGTTCTCCGATGACTTTTTATGTTGTTTATGAGACAGCTGCTGAGCTGGCAGTCCATCAAAGCCCATCAATCGGGCAATAACACTAGGAGACCTTGTCTTTGATTCAGCTTCTCTTGACATCTCTTCAGCTAATAACTTCTTCATTGGTGTTCCAGCTGCTTGTTTCAAAGATCTCCACCCCAATTCACACGTGAACTGCAAGAGCCAAATGATATTGATGACAATTGAGTGTCAATAAACAATTAAAAATATAAAACAAAAAGAAAGGAGAATAAGAAGAAAATCACAATTTGCATAGGTTAGAAGGATTGCTTTTCTATTGATTTGTACAGTGAAAGGACTTTATCAAAACTTATAATCAGTGAACAAAAACAAGTAGATCAGCGCACCAAATGTTCGCCTGTAGTATCACTATTTTGAGAATTAGAATCAGAGGCCAGTTTTGAAAAGCTTCTCTGTTTTTGAACCTGCCCGTTTCCTGGAAATGAATCCCTAGCACAATATTAGAATGGTTGTTCAAAGTCAAAGCAAAATGCAGGCAATCTGCATAAAAAATTTTTTAGAAAAAGGAAAGATAGTTCACTAATCCAGTCCATGAAAAAATGAGGACCTCACAAAGATCAAACACCAACCCACCTCCCCCCACTCCAAAAAAAAAAAAAAATATTTTCCTTTTCTTTTCTCTGTGGCCTGATGAAGCTAACTGAATAGACATGGTGAATTTTCATCGATCTTATGAGTATATAAATCGAGATTAGAGTATACTTACGAAATATATAAAGGGGAAAATGTAGAAATTGTCTGAGTTCAAATCAACTTAGAGCCTCAAACGTCAGAACTTAAAAAAGAGCCAGAAACACTTTTGTTTTCTTGTTTTGGTGAAACACCAGACAGAAGGCGAAAAGAAAATTTCATATTTTCAGAAGTCTCCACATACGAAATGCAGGAGCACACTACAAATGAAAGAGAATAGCATCAAGATTTACTATTAAACTTTATTACAGACCAAAAAACTGTAATAATTATTTCAAAAAAAAATAAGAATAAAGGATGCAAACAAAATCATGCCAACACCACTAAAGAAAAAGTCACAAAGCAATTCAAAAACCTACTTTAACTAAAGCAGAAGCAAAGCCAAAACATCTCCTGGTTGTTGACCTCTACAGAGCATAGACGATCAATGGAAAAATATTAAAAACATTAAAATATCCTTCAGTCGATTGCAAACAAAATCCCCACCCCCCCCCCCCCCCCCTCCCACAAAAAAAATAAAAATAAAAAAAAATAAAGCAGTAACTGTGAAATCTCTCGCCATCCGACACCAAAAAATCGTTGATAATTTCAGCTAATTAGCTTAGCTCCCGTGAAACTAGAAAGAATCCCAACGATTCAAGAGTTTATATGTCAAAAAATTATAATTTCCGTTGCATTATTTCCGTTAGAGAGCAATGGGAAAAAGGTCCGTTTGGATGCTGAGAAAATGAAAAGGAAAAAAAAAAAAAAAGAAAACAAAGATTTTAAATTTTTAATTATTTGAAATCCGAGTGAAATTACACTATCTACCTCTAGCCACAGTAAATTCCAGAAAACCTTGAATTACTAAAGAAAAAAGAAACAAAATATAAAACAATTTTCTTTCACTTTCCAACATTTTCTAGGCAACCAAACAATTAGAGAGAGTTATTACCTTCAGCAAACCTTAAATTGCTAAAGAAAAAAGAAACAAAATGTAAAACATTTTTCTTTCACTTTCCCAAATTTTCTAGGCAACCAAACAATTAGAGAGAGGTATTACCTTCAGCAAACCTTAAATTACTAAAGAAAAAAGAAACAGGATATACAACATTTTTCTTTCACTTTCCCACATTTTCTAGACAACCAAACAATTAGAGAGAGGTATTACCTTTTCTGAGTCTACGGCTGGGGCTGAAATCATCAGTGAAGGCTGCAATATTGGGCTTCTTAAGCCGAAATGCCTCCATTTTTACTCATTAAAAATGAGTGTCGGAATTGTTTAAAAAAAGAAAGAAAGAACACGTAAACTGCAAGAAATCTAGATCGGAAATCCCGGAAAGAAGCAGGAAATAAAGAGAGAGGAAGGATCCAAGAAAAGCATGGGCCTAAGAACCCTAAAATTTCAGCTTCTTTCAAAAAGAAAATTTGCACTCACTCACATTCTGTCTCCAGATCTTAGTCTGCAGATTGGGAGAGACTTTCTAGAGAAAGAGAGAGAAAAAGAGTGAAAGACGCACACCAAAACGGAGAGGGAGAGAGACAGAGAGAGAGATCCGTTAGAAGAATAAATGGGTAGAGAGAAAGAGAGTTTTGTACTCTGTTTGGAAGTCAAAAAAAGAAATAAGGGAAAAGAAATAAAGTTGAGGAAACTATTCTTTGTATTTTTCTGTTAAAAAAATATATTGATATTTTGTCCTTTCTTAAATAAATATCATGTTTTATTTTAATTATAATGTATGATTATAACAATTTTTATTAATTATTAGCAGATGAATTCTTCATAAGATTGAGGGTATAAAAGTATATTTTAATAATAAGCTTAATTTTTTTAATTTAAAGTAATTTCTTAAATTTGTCTTTTCCTAGTTATTTTTCCGCTCTTACTTTCTTCCCACCCTCTTTTTGTCTTTCCAAACACAGGCTTAGTTTTTGAACATTCAAAAAATACTGACAAGAGCTGAGCGTCTGCGCGGGCAAGTGGTAATCTGGTATGGCAAAGAGAGCCAAGCGATCGAGCCTTTTTGTTACACGTGTTTTGATCAAGAGTGGCCACGTCGACCCCTCTTTGGCCCTTTTCCTGGTAGGTCGTCATAGACTCATGGGTCGCTCCTCTCCTTCGCTTCTTTAGGCAACAAGAAATAATGTAAAGACTGTTTATTAAAGGGAAATTCCTATTTAATGTTTTATTTTTAAAAAAATAATTATTTTATTATTTTATTTTAAAAAATATAAAAATTAATTTTTATGTTTTATTTTATTTAAGCAAGTTATCATTAAATTATAATTATAACTAATTCTTTTAATTTCGTCCATTACATTAAATCTTTATGATTTATACAATAATTAAATTAAATTTAAAAAAGCTAACAGTCAAGAAATTTTATTTAATACAAAGTTCATTTGTTTAAATTTTAAATTTAAAAAATATATATATTGTATTTTTTATATATAAAATAAATATTTTTTATTTATTATATAAAATATATTTTATATTTATTTTTAATTAATATTTTATATTAAAAAGTATTTTTATTAATTAAAATTAACTTAATTATTTTTTAATCAAACCAAACAAATACAAGATTCAATAATAAAATATAAAAATAAATTTGTATTATTTTACAAAGTAAATTTAAATATATATATATATATATATATATATATATATATATATATATATATAATTATAATGAATATATTCCACATAAATTGTGGCATATATTAAATAAAATATACATATTAATTAGAGTGAATTATATATTAAATGTATGACCAATAAATATTTAATTATAATTAAAATTTCTTTTTTATTTTAATTAGAGAACAAATTAATTATAAAATTAAAATTTCTAAAAAATAACTATATTAATTAATAATAAATCAAAAAGTTTTAAACATCTAAAATTTTATGTCCTAAATTTTTATTTACATACATTTTACTAATAATCACATCGAAAGGTCTCTCTAACGCGTTCTTAAGTTTATACTTCATACTTTCTACTAAAAACGTACTAAAAATAATAATTATCATTAAAAAAAAGCCTATACTTTTAGCTTTTTTATTCATTAAGCTTTTAAGCGTTAATTTGAATTTTATCAACCTTCATAATTTTAAAATATAATTATATAATCCACCTATTTTTTAAATCTTAAACTATTTAATTTGTATAACATAATTTTTTTCCTTTGATTACATGGGCTAGTATAAAATTTGATTTAAACTATATAAAATAAAAGAATTAAATAGTAAATAAAATAAAATACAAAGACTCATTGATTGGATAATCTCTTTTATTTGAATATATTGACTAATATAAAACTTGATTTAAACTAGACAAAACAAAAGAACTAAAGAGTAAATAAAATAAAATACAATAATTTCACTAATGTACTTTTTAAAATAATAAAATTAAATAGTTAATTTTATTAAAATAAAGAGAATAAATAATAATTTTCCTAATTATTAACTACTTGTTTAGAAGATATAAATGGAGTCTTCTTTAAATGAAAATTTTAGTGTAATTCTCAATTTCAATTTGTTATCACTTATTTAATATTTTTGTCTGGAAAATAAATTTAAATAAGCCTATGAACTTTTTTCACTATGTTCAAATAAGTTTATTTTTAACCCTTTGTACCCAATAAACCTAGAACTTTATATTTAGGGTGAAATAGAACCAATTTTTGTCAAAAAAATTATTAAAGTAAACATTTTCCAAATTTTTATTAATAAAATTTTTATTTTATATATTAAAAATATTTATTATTTTTAATTAAAAAAAAAAACAATCCAAAAATCAAAGAATGAGAAAAACCCATCTTATTTCCTTCATCTACACATTGGCATAGTGTTTAGTTTAATTCTACCACTAGTTTTGAAATTTATTTCAAATGAATTTTACTGTTTGGTATAAGACAACTTAAAATGTTGAATTCAATTAAATTCCATATTTCATGTTTGATATAATTCCAAAATTGAAATTTATTTTTCTTTATTTCCTAAACTACCATAAAAATATAAAATTAAAAAATTATAATTTTCTATAGAATTAAAAAAACCTTATATCTAATAAATGTATAACAAACATATAAACCAACTAAAAATATAATAATAAATATAAAATAAATTTACATGTTTCATAATATAAGAGATTCACATAACATAAATATTGTCATTATTAAGTGTATAGTAAATTTAAATATTGAAAAATTAGAATAAATATGAAATATTTTATACTAATAATGATATTAACGGTATTTGTGACGTGTATTTTAAACAATAGTTTAAAGCATTTAAGAAAGAATTTAAGGAATGATGGAGAGAAAATTTTTTGATAAGGGCATTTTCAACCTATTTATCATTTTTATATATCAAATAACCATTTTTTTTCCATGTTATATTTACTAAGCATTTGGACTACCCGTACTAATGGAGCCATCCTCAAAATATCATTGGGTAAATTATTATAAGGGTATTTTTCTTTTTGTTTTTTTTTTTCCTTTGTACAATTGGAACCAATACGGTAAAGAAAGATGCTCTCAAAAGGAGGAAAATAATATATTACAAGTTAAATTTTCAGTATTATATTAAATTTATTTTTAAATTATAAATATCAAAATTTAAAAAGGAAATAAAAAATAATGTTTAATTATAAACTTGTTTAGCATTATTATTGAAATCGCTATTAAAAAAAATTAATTTTTTAGTATTTATTTGGCATTGCGTTTAGAAGATTGAAACTACTTTCCTAAATAAATTCTGGTGCCTATTTGATATTGCGTTTGGATGTCCAAAATTAATTTTCTAGAATAAAAGCACCATTTTAAATATCGTTAAAAAAAGTAGTTTGAAAAAAATTATTTTGTTATTTTAGTTTTCTTATAACTAAAACTTATTAAATTTGATTTTAAATTATTTTTTAATATTCTTCGACTAATATATCTAGAAAAGTAATTTTCTTAATAAAAGTTTCAACAGTAATACCAAACGAGCTCTAGGCTTGTTTGACGTTGCTTTTAAAAGATCAAAATTATTTTTCTAAATAAATATATCATTTTAAATGTTATTAAAAAATGCTATTTTGTTATTTTAATATTTTTATAACTAAAATTTATTAAATTTAATTTTAAATTATTTTTTAATACTCTCTAATTAGCATATTTAAAAAAATAATTTTTTCAATAACAATTTCAACAGCAATACTAAACAGGCCCTTAAAGTAACACTACATCAATATTTTCAATTAGACTATTTATTTGAGTCTCTTTGAATTGGCATATAAATCATTCAGACGCATGATTGAAGATGAAATAATTAATCCAATAAGTACAGACAATAATACAAATTGTCAACATTGCCTAATCTACACTCATCTGTGATTCCCCTTTAAGTGAAATGGATTGGGGGGTTTTTGTGTCCTGTGTGGTGACATTATTCTCAAATTCTTTTACTATTACTTGATCTAGATGGTTGTGCTAATCACATCTCTAACCTAACTCTACATTTAAAATGATTTTATGTTGCGTTTTCAAGTGAGAAAACTTCATAAATTGCTTGCTTTGCTTCAACTTCTAATAAATTAAGATGAAAAAGGGAAGAATAATAAGATAAGAAAATGACTACTGAAATTGACCCTAAAGAAAACAAAGTGAAAGATGATTTGGGAATCTCGAATTTTTCCTAACTTTCATCCATCAGAGCCAAAAACTTCTGTTTTTGTTCCATTTTTGTCCTTAGGAGGGAAGGTAATTATATTGATTGGGATTTGTGACATTATAACTGTATTATTCCACTCCCTCTCTTAACTTTTATTTACCAATTTTTTAAAACTTATTTTATTTATAATTATCTATCATTTTTTTAAAAAAATTAACATTTTAAAAAAATAAAAAAATATTAATTATTTTCTTTTAATTTTATCTGTATATTTACTAAATATAATAATTATTTGTATAATCTTTTAAAATTTATTTTAATACAATTTTTTCTTTTTTTTTATTAGATGAGATAAAGAATAATTTAGTAAAATTAAAAAATATTTTATTATAATTTAGATAATTTAATTATTTTTTTAATCACTATACAAAAATTTTAAATCACAAATAAAAGTACAGAAAGAATAATTACTAAAATGGAATCATTTTCTAATATTTATAAGATTCTTAAAATATTTTATTTTTCGAATTATAATTTTATATATAGTCTCCATTTAAATTTAAATTTTAGAGTTCATAATAATTTTAATACCATTAAATTAAAATTTATTAATTTTAAAAAGTTACAATTTTAATTGTCTAGTGCTTATCTAAAACTAAAATATTAATGAACAAATTGATATTTTACATTTATAAAAACATATTATAATAATAACAATGACAATAACTATCTATTATCACAAATTACTTGAAATCAATTATATGAATCCTTTTTTGTTATTCAGATTTATTGAACACAGGTCCGCACCAATATTTAAAACTTGTAAATCCTTTGATATTATTTCCTTTTAAGTCATCTTAGGTCTCCCTCACCTTTTTTCAGTTTCCCCTACTAACTTATCATACTTTCATATTGACATTTAATTCTCCACGTTGTAAATGTACAAACCATATTAGATGACGCTTTCTCATTTTATTTCTAGTATGTATTACACGTATTCTTTGGCAAATGCAATCATTATAGATACATATTATAATAAATCAAATGATTTTATTTTTGGTTTAGAATTGTAAAAATTACTAAGACAAAACATTTTCATATGCAAATTATTTACATGTAATATTTATTATTTGAGTTCGTATAATACCCTAAAATTAACCCTTTTTTTTATTCAAAAGATGGGAACATACATAATTGAAAATCCTTACTAATTATGTGCCTTTTTATTAACATGTTAAGTGAACATTAAAATTGCTTATAGTTAGATAAATTTGATCAATTTGACAATAAAATAAGTAATTAATTTGGGCAAAATGTTTAGTATGAAGACCTGTTTTTTTCCCATGCGCAATCAAAATTAGCTTCACAAATGATTTTGTGCAAGTTTATAAGTGAAGCAAGTTCTAATTAGGACCGTAATTAGGGCATTTATTTGGCTAAGCAATGCTGCTTTGAATGGTCAATTAAGTTGCTCAAGTATGCCTCCTAGGAGACAAAGCTTCTCCATTGTCTTGCTCTCTCATGAGTACTATTTTTCCTTCCCATGAAAAAACAAATTATACCAAAAGAGAAAAATTATAAAAGTAATGTTCTACTGATGCTGCCGTGAGTCCTCTAAATCAATGTCAATGACATGCAAAGAAAATGGGTGATGTAGATTGGCCTCCAATAATCCCTCCAATACTCTAGTTAGTGTTTTATGTGAAAAAACTTAAAGAGTAAATGTAGAATTGAATAGAGAATTTGGTAGAGTCAGTATACCTAAAAATGAAGTGGTGTTATCTTATAAGACATAGAGCCGTTGCAGGCAATTGTCCAATGTCCTTTTAATCCCAAGATAGAGTGAGTTGGATAATGGAGCCTAGGAGAAAGCATCTTCAAATCAAATGGTTTTAAGAGCATATTACATCAATCAATCACGAATAAAACTCTTTTATATATATATATATATATATATATATATATATATATATATATATATATATATATATATATATATATAAAATTAACTATTTTTTAAACAAAAACTCAATATTTTATAATTTTAAAAATAATTTGAATAACACTAAATTAAAGCTGGCTGATCCACTTATTAAGGTTTAAGTAGGGGAAAGCAGTTTTCGGTTTAAACCAAAAAATCGAATCGAATTGATTGAATTCAATTTAATTGGTTCGATTTTAAAATTCAATCGATTCGATTCGATTTATAATTTTGATAATTTTGATTAATCAGTTCGATTCGGTTATTTTCATAAAAAAATAAAAAAAAAACCGAACCGAATCGAAATTATTAATATATATAGGAAATCAAAAAAATCGAACTGAATTGAATCAAACCGAAATCAAAGAAAACCGAACTGAACCTTAAGATTTTTGAGTTTTGATTTCTAATTTTTTTTGTTTTTATGTTTTTATTATTTAGATTTAATGTTAAAAATATGAAATTTTTTAAATTTCAGTTTGATTGATTTAAAATCGAACCGAACCGATATTTATCAGTTCGATTCGATTTTCTCTTATCAATCGGTTTCATTCGATTTTTAAAATTTTTAATTTTTGATTTTTAATTTTATTGATTCGGTTTGATTCGAAACCGAACCGATTATTTGCACACCCCTAAGTTTAAGTATAGTATGAAGTTGTGATATTTTATATATTATTTTACTGTATTAATTTATATCTAGAAAATTAAGTTAATGCATCCTATAATTGGGTGAACAAAGGTCAAAAAGGCAAGGGCAAACAGTAGCAAGTGTGGCTATTCCATCATGGGACAAGGCCCATGTCTCCCTATAAATGCCTAATGTGTAGGCAATCTTGTCTATGTTTTGATATGATGTGGACCGCCAACCCAAATGCTTAGACTTTATTATTTTGCTTGCTTGGAAGAACCCTTTATTTCAGTGTACAAGAAAGAAATTATCGAAAGAGAGAAGGGAGGAAAAATCAAAAAAGGACATTACAACAACCACATCATGGTTGTCTCCAATCCCTACGTTAAAGTTGATTCATTGTTCCATTGCATTAAAATGATTAGGGTTTGTTTCTTTTTTCTTCTTCAATGCTTTTTCATTTGGAATCCAAAGGTTTTACTCATAGAAGCATGTGAAAGTTGAAGATTTAAGAGCCCCACCACTCTTTAATTTTTTACTACTCTTGTCTTACCATCTACTTGTCTCATTTTTTTAATTATTTTTTGTGGAGTTTTTAATTATTATTATTTTTATTATAAGTAAAATTTTGTTACTTTTAAACTTTATTTATTTTATTAAAAATAATTTATATATATATAAATATTTTCTATGTCATATATATAGTTCAAAAAATGACTTTTTTCTTTTGAAATGACTATTTTTTTTAGTATCCTAAACATTATAAAATATGAAAAATATTTTTTAAGAAAATAAACAGAGGTTTAAATAAAAAATTCTTCAAATTTTTTGTGGTAGATTTTCTTATAATAATAATAATAATAATAATAATAATAATAATAATAATAATAATAAGATTTGGAAATTCTAACCTTGGACTAAGAAATGGGAAGCCAATTTAACAGAGAACAGAAAGAATTGTGATAAGAGAGTATAATTACAGTTCAATAAATCAGGCCCTAAGAAAGTAAGAATGGCCAAGCCAACTAACTGAAATGAAATATTTTGGTTGAATTCGATTTATTTATTATTTTAATTCAGTTGGGTTATTAAAAGTTAATAATTTAATTTTAAATTATTTTAATTTAACAATTGAAGAAGAGTTGGAAAGGAAAAAGTTGAACGGAATGGCTCGACAACTACGTGAACAAGTCATCTAAATAGAACTTATTTTGAATATAAATTATTTTGAAATCTGACTTACAAAGAGAGGATGTGTGACACCCCTTACCCGTCTACAGTGTAGCCGAGCAAGTTATGCCACTCAGTGTGTCGGAACACCAATTCATGTTTCAAATTCAATTAATCCAATATTTTGGTTGAATTCGATTTATTTATTATTTTAATTCAGTTGGGTTATTAAAAGTTAATAATTTAATTTTAAATTATTTTAATTTAACAATTGAAGAAGAGTTGGAAAGGAAAAAGTTGAACGGAATGGCTCGACAACTACGTGAACAAGTAATCTAAATAGAACTTATTTTGAATATAAATTATTTTGAAATCTGACTTACAAAGAGAGGGTGTGTGACACCCCTTACCCGTCTACAGTGTAGCCGAGCAAGTTATGCCACTCAGTGTGTCGGAACACCAATTTATGTTTCAAATTCAATTAATCTCTTTTTATTCATTTATTTATAATTTTTGATAAATCTAAATTTTTTCGCAAATTTTATAGAAAATCCGGCAGAGTGCCGGCTATAAATTGGAAAACAGTTCTTCTGAACCTGTTTAAAAACACTTCCAATATAATTATAATCTCAATCTCAGTCAACCACCAATATTTTTCAACAATCTCTCAAATCAATTCAGTATCTCAAAATTCACATTCATCTCATATCACACCCAATTCAATGAGAAATACTCATATTTATTTCTGAACACAGCTCATAGGTGATTACAGCAAAAATATGATTACATGAGTTTATAATATACATAACAAAAGTTTACAAATACAAAAGACTTAGGTAGCCCAATGTCCTACCAATGCACTACAATTTGTGAGGTGACTTTGAACTCTGAGTGCAGATCTGAAAACTCACCAGATGAGGTCTGCTGGACTCCCGGCTATATCTTTCGCACTGCGTGGCAAAAGCGACGCGCTAAGCAATTCTGCTTAGTGATGATAATATAAAATAAAATAAAATAAAATAATAACATGTATGCAGAATGTATGTTTATATTTTTTTGGGTAGACTTAATTTCAAATATTTATTGCAATATTATTCGATTAAAGTTTGGTAAGATTTTTTAATATTGCCCGAGTAACCTATACTAGTTGACTGGACTGGATAAACGGGTAAACTGGTACTGGGTACTAAGTACCTCGGACCATCACACCATCGGTCACATAGTGTCTCCCGGTGTGCAACAGAACAGCTAATATATGTTAAGAAGATACCGCTCAGATCCTTCACATGTCATCTCCATGGAAAAAATTGAAGTACAACTGAATTTGACATATGAAGAAGAACCCATACGGATCCTGGCTCGGGAAGTGAAAGAGTTGAGGAATAAGCAGATTCCACTGGTGAAAGTGCTTTGGAGGCACCACAACACTGAGGAGGCAACTTGGGAAAGTGAAGAGACGATGAGGCAACAGTTCCCTCAACTGTTTGCATCAGGTAAATTTTGAGAACGAAATTTAAATTAGAGGGGAAGAGTTGTAACACCCTCCCTGTAGCAATTCCGCACATTCTACTGTTCCGGTGATCGGTGTCAGTCCGGACAGCTAGAACGTCTGGAAAAATATTTAAACTAAAGTGAGGAACCATAATTAACTCAAATATTAATAAGAAAAATTTAGGAAAAATTTTAGAAATAAAATACAACCAAGTTAAATGAGCCGGTGCCCAAGTGATGGGTAACCTAGTAGGAAGTTGCGGTTCTCGCAACTAGGAGCCCTAGACCTAGGGAAAAATTCATAAAATAATTTTTGAGACTCCAGAGAAGGGTCATTGAGGTTTCTATGGCATTAGAATGCCAAGAAAATACTTAGGAAAAATTTTCAATCGGTACAGACAATTTTAGTCTGTTAAGCCAAACGGAGGGCATTTTGGTCATTTCGCCTTCAGAGGTGATTTTTGGCCGACTTGTCTAGTTAAGTAAATAATTATTATGATATAAAATATGAATAAATATTGCTAAAAATTGAATTGAAAATGAGTAGCAAAGAAAAGAAAAAAAAATGAATTAAAATTATAATTTTGACCTCATGCTTATGTCACTAAGCACTCTCACCCAATCACATTGTGACACATGTCCATAAACCACTTAAAATGAGTCAAATGGGCAGAAAATTGAAATGAAAAACTGAATTCTTCTTCCTCATTTCCCGTCCACCATAGCCAAGAAGCTTTCTCTCCATTTTTTTCTTTTAAAGGTTGATTTTCCTAAGCTTCCTCACCTCAAAACTTTATCCTTCCTTCACTAAAAATTATACCCACACCAAGGAGAAGTGTTTGGCAGCCAAGAAAGAGTAATAATGTAAAGAAAAATTGAAGTCTTGGTTAGCTTGGATTTAAGCTACAAGAGGTTAGTGCATATTTTCATATCTCTCACTCTTTATTCCATGTTAGAGGCTTAAATTGAGTAAGAAATTATAAGGAATTGAAATAAAATATATGTGTATGAACACCAAGAAATTTGGCAGCCATGGGAGGAGTTTGGAAATTATTGATTTGTTTGAGCTAAATAGCTTAGAAATGGTTGTTGATAAGGATATTTGAGCTAGATGTTGATTTGGGTATGTTAGATAAAGTGATAGATTGTTAGGGTTAGGGTTTTGAGATTTAATTGAGGATTTAATGCTTAGATGTTTAAATTAAATTCTAATGGTCAATTAGTGACCATTTGATGAATTTTGACCTTAAATTGGAGACTGATGTGGTATTGGAATTAAAATGGTATGCTGCCCATGGCTGACTTGCAGAATTGGACATGAGTCCAGCAGGTTTGGGCAGCCATAACTTGAATTGTAGAGGTTCAATTGGTGTTTAGCCAATTAGACATGAAACTAGACACATAATGGCACAACTTTGGTGAAGAAACCATGCCCATAAGACCAAACCAAGTGGACCAAAAGCTTGCCCCAATCCCGGTGACCTGCAGTCTATTTCTGCAGAATGACCAAATGAACAGTATTTGGTCATTTAGCCATAACTTAGTGTAGAATGGTCCAATTGACCTGAAATTTTACCCACAACAGGCTGAGATATAGAACAACAACTTTCATGAAGAAACCTAACCCAAATTATGACTAGAACCTATCCAACAAATGAGTTGAAGTCACTGTTCACTGCACTGTAGATATGGTCAGTCCAGAAAAATTTCAATCCGGCTAGTTGTGGTTTTTGGACCATAACTTGAGCTACAAAACTCCAAATGGAGTGATTCAAAAAAAGAAATTCAACTAGACAAAATAAGGAACAACTTTCATGTTGATCATTTTTCCAAATTCCCACTGCAACAGTGACTAATGAAACAGTAAACCCAAAGCTTGAAAACTAAAAATTTTGTCCAATTCACATTAAGCTTAGAGATGGTATTGGCAACCAATACCAACAAGTTTAAAATACAAAATGTGGTATGTTGATGATATTTAAACTAATTTACCTATTTTCAATGCAAAAGTCAACATTTTGGTTGACCAATAAAATGAATAGTAATCATAAAAATTCAATTTCAAAGAATTACATAAATGAAAAGTGTTAAATGCCCTAGTAGGCCTAATGCGATTGGTTTGGATAGGTTGGCATGCCAATAGGGTTCTGTTAGCAGTACTGCATATGACTTCATGCCATTCTGTATTTCATGGCTTTTCATGCCATTCTGTGACATAATAGCCTTTGGCTATAATATTGAGTTGTTATACTCGGGTTTAATCCTCGATAATTATTACAGCTTATTAGCTGTTCTGTTGCACACCGGGAGACACAATGTGACCGATGGTGTGATGGTCCGAGGTACTTAGTACTCAGTACCAGTTTACCCGTTTATCCAGTCCAGTCAACTAGTATAGGTTACTCGGGCAATATTAATAAATCTTACCAAACTTTAATCGAATAATATTGCAATAAATATTTGAAATTAAGTCTATCCAAAAATGTAAACATACATTCTGCATACATGTTATTATTTTATTTTATTTTATTTTGTATTGTCACCACTAAGCAGAATTGTTTAGCACGTCGCTTTTGCCACGCGCAGGTACTGGAGACATAACTGGGGAGTCCAGCAGACCTCATACAGGGTAAGTTTTCAGATCTGCACTCAGAGTTCAAAGTCACCTTACAAATTGCAGTGCATTGGTAGGACATTAGGCTACCTAAGTCTTTTGTATTGTAAACTTTTGTTATGTATATTATAAACTCATGTAATCATAATTTTGCTATAATTACCTATGAGCTGTGTTCAGAAATAAATATGAGTATTTTTCATTGAATTGGGTGTGATATGAGATGAATGTGAATTTTGAGATACTGAATTGATTTGAGAAATTGTTGAAAAATGTTGGTGGTTGACTGAGATTGAGATTATAATTATATTGGAAGTGTTTTTAAACAGGTTCAGAAGAACTGTTTTCCAATTTATAGTCGGCACTCTGCCGGATTTTCTATAAAATTTGTGAAAAAATTTAGATTTATCAAAAATTATAAATAAATGAATAAAAAGGGATTAATTGAAATTGAAACAAGAATTAGTGTTCCGACACATTGAGTGGCATAACTTGCTCGGCTACACTGTAGACGGGTAAGGGGTGTCACATGGTGAGTTAGGAAGAACGAGATAAAACTCAATTTACCCTATGTACTTATTGGGGAGGTTTAATTTAGTCATTTTTTAACTTTTGATACAATTTAATCCATAAGTTTTGATTTATGTTCAAATTAACTCAATTGATTAATATGTGTCATTTTTTAATATTTAATTATTTTTTTAATATTAAAATATTATTTTTATATTGTATAATTATTTAAATAAAAAATAAAAATATTATTTTTATTATTCAATATTATTAATTAAACTGAAAATATAAAAAAATATCTTTATATTTTCATAAAATTAATTAAAATTTTAATTAATTTTAATTATTTAAATGAAAAAAATATGATTTTTGTATTTTATGCTTTTAATTTAAAATTAGAAAATTATAATTAAATGAAACTAAAAATATGAAAATATTATTTTTTGTCCATATTATTAATTAAGATTAAAAAAGTAAAATATAAAAATAACTAATTATAGTTAATTAATTAAGATTAAAAATAATTAACTAAGCAAATAACATTAAAAAATAATTAACTTTAAAAATATATAAAAAATTAAAAAAAAAGGCAACTCATGCACTAAAGTGGCTAGTAAATTGCACCTTTCTCAAAATTAGGCTAAATTAGACATAAATTAAAATTTCTAGATTAAATTGAACAAAAAATTAAAATTGGACTAAATTGAACCTTTCTAATAAGTACAGGGAGGCAATTGGACTTTTTTCCTAAAAAGACCTAAGGGGTGCCACTAGATGAAAAAAAAAATCTCTTTTACTACAAATTTTTATGAAAAGAAATATATATATATATATATATATATATATATATATATATATATGAAATTTTACTTAGGCCACCATAAAATTTATTTATAGCTTTGTCATTGATTAACATCTTACCAAAATTGACTCTTAGCAATGTAAAATCGTAAGATTAATCTCTACAAACTCTTTTAGTGCAGCTATAGTAGACCCAAATTTAAAAAATTTCAAGGGTATATGTGATGCTTCTTACCTGTCTGCAGTGTGGCTGAGCAAAGTGTGCCATATTCGATGCTGTAGCACCCTATCTTGTCTTATCATGTACATTGTAAATTTTAAATTTTATTTATTCAGTTTATCCATGTGTGGAGATTTTTTTTTTATATCACAATTTATTTTATTAGTGTCACACCCTACTCCTCGTAAGATGTAACATGTTCCTGTAGTACACCTAATGAATTACCATACTTTACCTACCGGTAACCCATTAAATATACTACAAGGGATTTTAAAATAATTTTCGTTCATTTTGGAATTGGTGGGTAAAATTTTTTTTTTAATTTTAAAAACCTTTATTTAAAGTCCAAACATAAATTAAATTCTTAGATATTTAAAATCTCTACAATTTTTACAAAAATTTCGGCAGAGTGCCGTCTATATTTTAAGAAAACAGTTCTTCAAAACCTGAAAATAAAAATACTCCCAATAAATTTCTCAATCACAACTCCATTTGCAACCACCAAACTTCAAATCAACAGCAATAGCAACACTTCAATTCAAAATCCAAAATTCAAATCAAGACTTAATATCTCAAAACATTTCATAACTCGTGCACATGGCATTTTAAAACATTAATTTACAATCATAAGTTAATTTATAGATGCAAAATCTCAAAAATAATATTATTACAATTTTATTTGTACAATTGTTCAAATTACAGAGATACATATGCATACTATCATATTTACATCAAACTAGACTACCAGGGTATAGACAAATACCCGTACAAAAATTCTTCAATTGTGCTCTTCTCTAATCAGAGTAGCTCGCTTTTGCTATGTCCTTTTCCCTATCTGCGACAGCAAGTTAAAGCTATCGTTGAGTATATAAATACTCAGTGGTGCACAATAAAGCATAAAATGCAAAATATAAAATATTTATGAACAAATCGTCATTCAAAAATCTCATAGTCGCATTTCACAATTTTTTTTTTCTCAAATCACATTTATAACAAATCATAATTTTCAAAGCTTAATATAGCACAACTTGATCAAACAATTTAATAAACATAGTGTTGCCAAACAATAACACAACTTAAGCCATGACACAAAATTTTCGAACATGCCGTGTGTACATCACGACAAGGCAAACACCCTCACTAATGGAAATCAATGAGGGAGGTGGCTAGCTAGCTAATGAGTACTCATTCACACTCACCCCTCAGACTAGGAAGCCAGAGAGGGAGGAAACTGATCAAATATCATACTCACCCCACAAGTGGAGGAGGAACATATTAATATTGTCATGCTAAGTGTGAATAAAAACAATTTAAATCAAGTTATTCAAATATTTCATACAATTCACAAATCATATTTCATTCCAAACTTTTCATTTACAAAGTAGGCAACACACTATTGTTCAAATAAAATTTTCAAAGCCATAACTAAATTCAAAACCATATTGTTCAAATATTTCCTATAAATCAATAATTAATTTTCATTCCAAATTTCCATTGTAAAATAGGCGACACAACATTCTCGAAATTCATAATGAACAAAAGCATTCACAATGTATAACAAATCAATTTCCATTATGAAAACTGTAATTTAAAATTTTTTATGCATAAACACAATCAATTTTCAAAATCAAATTTCCATTAACAAGTGGCAACACCATAGTTCTCAAAACCCATAATTAACACAATGCATACAAATCAAGTTTTCAGTGGAAAAACAATAATTTAA
This sequence comes from Hevea brasiliensis, assembly GCF_030052815.1. NCBI lineage: Eukaryota > Viridiplantae > Streptophyta > Magnoliopsida > Malpighiales > Euphorbiaceae > Hevea > Hevea brasiliensis. The sequence goes on from NC_079495.1 coordinate 115,850,082, forward strand.
AGTTATTGTGCACAAACCTGGACTTAATAGCCTCTAGGCCTTTTGGGTCTTTTTCAGCTGAAACACAACATTTATAGTGTTTTAGTATCTTATTTCATAGTAAATCCAATAATTAATTCATAAATACTTAATTCTAACCCAAATATGCTTAAACTAACATTCTTGGAAATTTTCATTTTGGAGTTACTATTCATAATACTATTCAAGTTAATTTGTTGACTTTCTAAGGCTTAATAGGTATGGGAATTCCAACTTCACCCACATACCACATTTTGGTCACTAAATTTGTTGGTTTTGGTTGTTTACTCAAATTCTAAGTCTTTTAGGCAAATTTGCAAATTTTCAGTTTTGGTGCCTTAGGTTGCACTGTTCCATTGGTCATTTTACTGTTAGAATTTGGCAAAACTTTCTTCATAGAAAATGTTCCCTAATGTCTTAAGTTTATTCTCCTTTTTGAATCACCCCAATTGGAGTTTTGTAGCTCAAGTTATAGCCATTTGAACTATGACTGCTGGATTGGATTCAACCCAGAATTCTAGGCAATTTTTGGTTCTGGCAGTTTTGGGTCACCAACTTGGGGTGGCCAAACGACTTAGTTAATGGCATAATTTGGGTTTGTGTTCTTCATGAAAGTTTTAGGTCTATATCTCATCTAACCACTGGTAAAATTTCAAGTCATTTAGACATTCCTAGCTCAAGTTATGACCAAATGAACAAACACTGTTCATTTGGTCAGTTTGTACAGGGACAGACTGAGATTTTCCGAATTGAGTCAATTTATTCACTAGGTTTTAGTCACTTTTTGGGCATGCTTTATAAATAAAAATTGTGTCATTTAGTGTCTATTTTTCATTCCCAATTGGTCCCATACCAATTGGACTTGTAAAATTTTATTTTTGGTCCTTCAAATTTGACTTGGTCATACTGCCAGCAGCATGACCACACTCCCTCCGAATTTGGCTTTAATTCAAACACTTCTAACACACTTAATTAGGTCACAAATGACTATTTCTCACTTCACATTAGGTCAAAGACACCATTTACAAGTTTCTCACATTTTTGTCTCTAAACCCTAGGTTCCAAAATCCTAACTCACTACTTTGTTACATTTAATTAATTCTAAACATACAAACACCATTTCTCAACTCATTCAAGCTTCCTAACACATTTAATTCATTCAAAACACATCATATTCTCATACATCCATGGTTGGCTGAAATTCACTAAAAGTCCCCCAACAATTGTTTCCTTTGATTTTTAGATTAAAATCTAAGTTAAATTAACTTAATACATGTGAATCAAAACTAAAATTTCAAAGTAAATTACTTACCTTCACTTGAATTCCAATTCTTCAATTTCACTCCCTTTTTCCTTTTCTTTTATTCAAGTTTTTCTTCTCCTTTTTACTCCCAGGTGATGTATCTAGGTATAAGAGTGTGATTTTGTGTTGGAGTTTAAGAAATTTATGGGAAGAAACTAGAGAAAAGCAAGCTTTCTAAGTTCAAAAATGGTGGAAATGAAGAGAAAATGAGAGAGAGAAATGGGAGAGAGGGAGTGACGGGTGATGAAGAAGAAATTTGAGTTTTTACTTTTTTTTTTATCCTTTAATTTTAATTGGTGCCTTTTGTATTGTATTTATCCCATAATTTCCTAAATTTTAATTATAGCTTTATGATGTCATTAATCCTTATTTTCTTTTCTCTTTTTTTTTTTGTCTTTTGTCTTATGGAAGACCAAAAAATCAAATTAATTAAATTTATTAAATATCTATTTATTGCATCATGCATGAGGTCATGCATGATGTCATCACTTTTTACTTTTTCTTTTTTTTTTAATTTATTTTTCTATTAGTTCTTTAATTTAATTCTCGATACTAAAATTTTCTTTTCTCCGATTTTATTTGACAGTTAGGTCAGGAGTCAGCTCTCGGGGTCAATTGACCAAATTGCCCCTCGCCGGTTCAACCCGGTTTGCAAATAATTCAATATTTCTTCCAGCTCCCTGACCTAATTATTTGACTAGCTTAACAGTTCTTTTTCGTGATTTTCTCTTTTCCACTGTGTTCGTAATGGTCCTAAGGACCGCGGTGTCACATTTTACGGTTCAAAATTTGAGTTTAAATCGACTTCGCAGTCGTTCCCGAGAAGGTCACCCATCGCTGTGACTCTCGGCTCATTTAACTTCTTATGTTCTGTTTTTCTTATTTATACTTAACTAATTGATAGTTACTAATTATTTGTATTTATGGTTTATCTAGTTGTCTTAAATGTGGTTCTAATCTCCTTAATTGTCCGGACCGACTCCGGTCACCGGAACAGTATAATTTACCAGACTATGCAAATAGGGATGTTACAATTGGAGACCCGGACAGAGCCTCTTCTGTTTTATTAGCATCTGGTGGGTTTCACTATTAACCTATTAAAAATCAATATCATATCTATTTCATGTTCCATGTGTCATCGTGTCATATCATAGTTACTTATAAAATTTCAAGAAAATATATAATTCATTCATTAATTCATAAAAGATTCACATACAACAATTTACAATTTATTTATAATATCAAAATGAATTACACTCTATTTATGTACAATGATCCAAAAATACAAAATCTAATACATGGACCCTACCAACAAAATACAAACTGTTGAGGTGACTAGCAGACAATGGTAGATCTGGTCAAACGCTGTCAGAGCACTACTACTGCGCTTGTGACTGGTCTCCAGTACCTACGTGATGGAAAACCAACGCGCTAAGTGAATTGCTTAGTGGTGCATAAACTAAAATAAAAGTAACAAAAATAATCTAACATAATTAATCTATGTATAATTGCATAAATTTTTGGTCATTTACATATTTATTAGACTTTGAAAATAATTAAATTTAACGGTATCTTTTATATTTATTCCTCTCATATTCTATCTAATTAAATTCATATCAATGCCCAAGTAACCTATAACAGATTATAAAAGCTAGTTACTTGGGAGTATACTAGTTAGACATTCGTATGTCTATCAAGTATATATCAGTCATGTCAGGCACAAGGCCAGCGGGTAAGCATAAAGCCAAAAATGATAATAGGCACTATGGCCAATGGGCAAGCATAAAGCCAGTAGAACAACCATCTCAGACACATGTTGTCTGTCAATAATCATTCATGTGAGCAGTACTGTAATCTGTTGCCCCTATTTGGTGTTCAGGCTATATACATAAGTCTGGGTATACTTTGGGCAAATTAGTATTATTAAATACTTTATAAATTTTATGTCAATTTGTAATGGGAAGTAGGTCCCACATACATTTTCATGTAATTTATGCATTTGGTAATTCAAGTAGGTAATTTACATTTTATGTATTAGGCAATTTCTTGAACTATTCTTTGGTTTTAGTTTTGGTATCCTATATTCACCTAGCAAATTGAGCAAAATGTGGCCATTGTTTGGTCACACTCTTTTCATGGAAGTTGTTCCTTTATGTCTTATCTTTGTTTTTCTTTTTTAAACCATGTCATTTGAAGTTTTAGAACTCAAGTTATGGTCAAACAACCACAACTGGTTCACTATTTCTTTCTGGGTCCAGAATTAGGTAGATTCTGAAGTCAATATTTGGCTAATTAATTGGATATATTACAGTCACTTTTAGGCCTAATGTACTTCATAGAAGTTGTTATCCTATATCTTAAGATTGCTCATATTTTTGAATTACAATTTTTCAAATTTTGTAGAATTAATTATAGCCAATTAACTGGCCTGAACTCATGTACCCTGTGCCAATAGGATTCCAGCTTCAGGTTAGTGGCTTTGACTCCACTTTCAGGGTTTTTACACTCATAATTTGAGGAAAGCTTCTAAACCAAAGCTGGAGCCTTGTTTCTTAGGTTTCCAGAACAGTATGACTCATCCTAATTTGAGTTTTCTAGTGGGAGATATGACTTAAAGACTGTTATGGGGTCAAGTGGTAACTTAGGCTTCTAGAATTTGTGTGCTAATTTGACCTAGCTAATTGACCTAGTTTCCTTTTTTGGGTTTTTGTCAAAATACTAATATTGTAGATTTATGTCTTATGAAAATTTTGCCACTGGTTTCATTGCATTTAGATTTTTGTAGACCAAGTTATGGCCTTTTTGCCAAAACTGGTCAAGTAAGTTCATGTCTAGAAAATTCTGGATAGTTTGGTTCTGGACAGTTTTGTGACCTAACTTATGCTAGCAAATTGGTTTGGTTAGAGGCAATTTTGGGTTCTGTGTTCTACATGAAAGTTGTGCTCCTATGTCTAACCTTTCCAATGGTATAAAAATAATGTCATTCGGACCTTTCCAGAGGGAGTTATGGCCAAATGAACATGTACTATTCATTTGATCATTTTTCTAGGTTTAGGTTATGGTCAGCCGAATTCAAATAGTTTTTAGGTCAATTTGGAGATAGTTTTTGGGCATGGTTTCTTCATAAAAAATGGGGGCATTTTGCCCCTAATTGCATCTCCAATTGGCCTCATACCAATTGAAACAACACATTTCTAGTTATAGGTCAAAATCAACACTGGACTCAACGAGTCTCACAACCTGCATAAAGAGTACACTCCCAATTCATTTCCTCCAATCTCCCAAACTACAATTTGGCATACATGGGACTTCTATTGATCAAAAATTCATCTCAACAAGGTCAATTTCAAACAATAACACAAAAACCCTAATTTATGGTCAAAACCCTAATTCAATTGTCCAATTTGTGCAAACACAATTCATTCAACTTCTAATATACTTAATAATCATCAATCATCATCATTAATTATTGTATATGACATAATTCATCAAACCTCATATGGTTACCAAGGCTGCCGAATTTAGGGGTGTTTAATTCCTTAACCTTTTCTTTCAATTTCTTGAATTTTCCACCTAATTTGGCATGCTTACCACACCTAGAATTGAAAGGAAGGTTTTTAGTGCACTAACCTCTTGTGGACACTTCTTAGACTTGTATAAACTTTGAAATTTCTTCACTTCTTGGCAGCCAAAAGCTTCTCCAAGGTGTGGGGACAATGTTTAATGAAAGGAGTTTAGGGTTTTATGGTGAGAAAGGGGAGAATTTTAAGCTTGAGAAAGAAAAAAGGAGGAAACTTGTTGGGAGGGTGATTCGGCCATGGTAGAAGAGCAAGGAAGAAGAAGGCTTCTTTTAATGACAATTTTTCATCTTGTGCTTATATATATCCATAGAATTTTATGTGTAAATTTTTTTTAATATAAATTTTAATGACATCATCCCTATGTCATGCTTATATAATAATTTAATTTCTTTTTCTTTTCCTTCTTTTCTCATTTCCATTACATTTTTCATGATTTTAATTTATTTTATGTGTTTTAACCTCTCTTATTTTAATTGATATTTAGGTCAAAATTCAACTCTAAGAGTGAAATGACCAAAATGTCCTCCGTTAAACTTATCGGGTTATAATTTCCCTTTATCGAATGGCTAATTTTTTTGAATTTTTTTGACATTTTTAATGTTATTTAATCCTCATAAAACCTTCAATTAATCCAAAATATTTATTCCACAGGGTTTCTCATGGGTTTGGGGTGGGCAACTGTCCTCATAGTCGCTTCCCGGTGCGGTCACCCATCGCCGGAACCTCGGCTCATTTAACCCATTGGCATTTCATTTCTTTTATTTTTTCTTAATTTTTCTTGTATTTTCTTGGCATTTATTCCATCAATTTATGACTTCTCACTATAGTTTAAATGTAGTTCTAGATATCCTGGCTGTCTGAACAGACGTTAGTCATTGGAACAGTAGAATGTACGGACTACCATTAGTGAGAGCGTTATAATTCCTCCCCTCTAAATAAAATTTCATCCTCAAAATTTTTCTGATGTGAAGAGCTGAGGGAACTACTGCCTCATTGTCTCCTCGCTCTCCCATGTCGTCTCTTCTATGTTATGGTGTCTCCACAAGACTTTCACTAGTGGGATCCTCTTGTTTCTGAGTTCTTTGATCTCTCGTGCCAAAATTCTGATTGGTTCTTTCTCATATGTCAAATCAGGTTGTACAATTATCTCCTCTGCTGAGATGACATATGAAGGATCTGATTTGTATCTCCTGAGCATCGACACATGGAATACATTGTGAATTTTGTCTAGCTCAAGTGGTAAGGCTAGCCTATAGGCTACTGGACCCACACATTCAATGGCCTCGTATGGACTAATAAACCTAGGGCTTAACTTATCCTTCTTGCCAAATCTTAGCACTTTCTTTCAAGGTGATACCTTGAGAAACACTTTATCGCCAACCTCATACTCTATGTCCTTTCTTCTCAGGTCAGCATATGAATTTTGTCTATATGAGGCGGCTTTCAAGTTGTCTCTAATGAGTTTCACTTTCTATTCAGTTTGCCTCACCAAATATGAGTCCACTATCTTGTCCTCGCCTAATTCTACTCAGCATAAAGGAGTTCTGCATCTCCTCCCATATAATGTTTCATATGGAGCCATCTTTATGCTGGCTTGGTAGCTGTTATTGTAGGCAAACTCTACCAAGGGAAGATACTTCTCCCAACTTCCTTCAAAATCAATGATGCAGCTCCAAAGCATATCTTCCAGCACCTGAATCACCCTTTCAGACTGTCCATCCGTCTGAGAATGAAAAGCCATACGAAGTGCAGTTGAGTGCCCAATGACTCCTGTAACTTCTTTCAAAATCTCGAAGTAAACCTCGGGTCTCGGTCAGATATGATCGATGTCGGCACTCCGTGTAACCGTACTATCTCAGCTATGTAGATCTCTACTAATCTCTCTAGTGAGCAGTCGGCTCTAACTGGTAGGAAGTGAGCTGACTTCGTTAATCTATCAACAATTACCCAGATGGTATCATGTTTCTTCTGTGTCAATGGCAACCCAGTGACAAAATCCATAGTGATATGGTCCCATTTCCACTATGGTATAGATATAGGTTGCAACAACCTTGATGGAACCTGATGCTCAGCCTTAACCTGCTGGCATGTCAGACATCTGGTCACAAAATTACCAATCTCTTTCTTCATTCCAGGCCACCAATAGTGTGCCTTCAAATCATGATACATCTTGGTACTTCCTGGGTGCATGGCATGGAAGCTACTGTGCGCCTCTTTCAAGATATTCTTCTTTAGTTCTTCATCTCCTGGCACCCATATTCTGCCTTTATAATATAGACACCCATCTCCTTTCAGCTCATAATCAATCTCCTTCCCCTCTTTAACTCTGCCCATAACAGTTAGCAACTTTTCATCCCTGATCTGTGCTTCTTGTATTTGCTGTAGCAAGTTTGACTTTACATGCAACTCAGCCAAAAGAGCCCCATCTTGTGCTAAAAATAATCGAGCATTCAGTACTCTTAAAGCCATCATGGACTTCCTGCTTAGTCCGTCAGTCACTACATTTGCCTTCCCAGGATGATAGTCAATCACACAATCGTAATCCTTAAGGAATTCAATCCATCTCCTCTATCTCAGATTGAGTTCCTTCTGGGTTGGCAAATACTTCAGACTCTTGTGATCTGTGTAGATGTAGCACTTCTCACCATACAGGTAATGCCTCCATATCTTCAGTGCAAATATTATTGCCACCAATTCCAGATCATGTGTTGGGTAGTTCTTTTCATGTGGCCTTAGCTCTCTGGAAGCATAAGCAACCACTTTACCTTCTTGCATCAGAACACACCCAAACCCGTTATGAGAGGTATCACTGTAGATCACATAGTCTTGACTCTGGCTGTGTCAACACTGGAGCCTCTATAAGCATAGCCTTTAGCTTTTCAAAGCTAGCTTGGAATTTGTCATTCCAGTTAAACTTGACATTCTTATGCAGCATTTTAGTCAATGGAGTAGCTATGAGGGAAAACCCTTTCACAAATCTTCTGTAGTAACCAGCTAACCCCAAGAAGCTTCTGACTTCTGTTGCATTTCTAGGAGGCTTTCACTAAATTATTGCTTCAATCTTCTTTGGATCTACCCTGATCCCATCTGCTGATACAATGTGCCCAAGGAAAGATATCTCATCTAAGTAGAAGTCACACTTGGACAGCTTGGCATATAATTGCTTTTCCTGCAGTGTCTGTAGTACTACTCTCAGGTGTTCATCATGCTCCTCCCGGTTCTTAGAATACACCAGAATATCATCTATAAAGACTACTATGAACTGATCCATGTAGGAATGAAAGATACGGTTCATTAGGTCCATGAAAGCCACTGGTGCATTCGTTAGCCCAAATGTCATAACTAGGAACTCATAGTGCCTATAACCGGGTCCTGAAAGCAGTTTTTGACACATCTACCTCCTTTACCCTTAGTTGATGATAGCCTGATCTGAGATCTATTTTGGAGAA